>NW_024412376.1:37003566-37330841 GCF_014898765.1 Herpailurus yagouaroundi
GCTCTGTGCTGACAGCTCAGAGCCTGACGTGGGGCTCAAACTCACGGACCGCGAGATCGTGACCTGGCTGAAGTCGGACGCTTAACCGACTGAGCCACCCAGGCGCCCCAGAAAGGGCTTTTTTTTTTTTTAATTTTTTTTTTCAACGTTTATTTAATTTTTGGGACAGAGAGAGACAGAGCATGAACGGGGGAGGGGCAGAGAGAGAGGGAGACACAGAATCGGAAACAGGTTCCAGGCTCTGAGCTATCAGTCCAGAGCCCGACGCGGGGCTTGAACTCATGGACCGCGAGATCGTGACCTGGCTGAAGTCGGACGCCTAACCGACTGCGCCACCCAGGCGCCCCAAGGGCTTTTTGATTAAATTTCATTGTGAGAACCTCAAAGTTCAAAAGCCATTTATGATCAAGAACGGGCCTCCATCTCAGACAAGGCTCATGTACCCCGCATTGGGTACATGAACTGTTGGCTGTTCCCGGAGTGTGGCTTACACTTTTATGACATTAACGTGCCTGGTTGCCACTGTTCCTCTGTGTGAGATTTCCTTCTTATCTGCTTGGCAAATTGCCACCCTATTCTTCAATGCCCAGTTCTTTTATGAAGCCTTGAGTAATCACTCCCCAGGCAAAATTAATCACACCTCTTCTGTGCTCTTACAGACTGTGTTCACACTTACTGTGCACAGTGTTTACACTGGCATGAGTTGCTGATTTGTCTTTTTTTCGTTAATTTTTATTTTTTGGTCTCTCTTACGAGGTTATGTTCTCTTTAAGGTCCAAGAGAATCAAGAACTTGTCTTATTTATCTTGTTTAGTAGTATGACATCAAGGTTAGAGTATGGACTCTGGAACCACGCTGCCCTGTTGGCTTTTTTCTTAGCCCTCTGACTTCTCTGATTCAGCTTCCTCATTTGTGACATGGGCAAATCCAACACCTAGCTGACAGAGACGGTATGAGAATGAAATGGGTTCATGTATGTAAATCACTTAGTAGGAAGAGTAGCCGGCATATTGTGTTAACCTATTAGTATGATTACCCCTTTTACCTAACCTAGTGCCTAGCCCAACACATATATTAGCTGCTCAATAAACGTCTGTTGACTGAATGAGTTAATAAAACAATGTTAGAACTTTTTTGAAAGAACAGCTATTCTCAGAGATAAAAACAAATTTGCAACTTATTCTTAATACCAATTGGCACCTTCTTTTTGGTTTAAATATGCCTCACTTTAAGAGAACACAACAGAAGGGCATCTGGGTGGCTCAGTAGGTCACACATCTGACTCTTGGTTTCAGCTCAGGTTATGATCTCATGTTTTTGTGAATTTGAGCCCCACATCAGGCTCTGCACTGACAGTGGGGAGGCTGCTTGGGGTTCTCTCTCTTCTTCTCCCTCTGCCCCTCCCTGATTCGTGCTGTCTCTGTCTTTCTCAACATAAATAAATAAACTTAAAAAAGAGAGAGAGAGAACACAACACAGATATCTTGAAACGTCCAAACAATTGCTAATCACAACTTTTGATAGAGAGAAATTTATTTAAATATTTTCTTTTACTAGTCACTCCTTTGGTATAGATACAGACGGTTAACTGCTTAACAGATGGATGTCTCCTCAAACAAACTAAATGCTGAAAGGTTAACAACTTCCGTCCACTGAAGTCTCCCTATTCACATAACACCACATTATAATGCAAGTCAATAAAAGGAGAATATTTAAATTAACAAAATGTTATTTAAATATTTTTTTCCGGGGCGCCTGGGTGGCTCAGTCGGTTGGGCGGCCGACTTCGGCTCAGGTCATGATCTCGCGGTCCGTGGGTTCGAGCCCCGCGTCGGGCTCTGTGCTGACAGCTCAGAGCCTGGAGCCTGTTTCGGATTCTGTGTCTCCCTCTCTCTGACCCTCCCCCATTCATGCTGTGTGTCTCTGTCTATCTCAAAAATAAATAAACGTTAAAAAAAATAAATAAAATAAATATTTTTTTCCAGGAAAAATAGAACTGTCATACTGGGTCAGACCAGTAGTTTTCTTGGAAAGTATCCAAAACAATGTTTTGTGGAAGGGCATGGATGATGTGCTCTCAGAAAGTTAGACACATTGGTCTTTCCCCCACCTGAACAGAGCCTGGTAGGCGCTTCTGCACCAGTTTGACCACCGGGGGGCGCCTTCCCAACACATTTAGAAAGAACACTTCTCGGGGCTCAATCAGTTAAGCCTCTGACTCGTCATTTCTGCTCAGGTCATGAACTCCCAGTTTGCGCATTCGAGCCCCATGTCGGGCTCTGTGCTGTCGGTTCGGAGCCTGCTTGGGATTCTCTCTCCCTTCTCTCCCTGCCCTTCCCCCACTCTCTTGCTTGCTCTCTCTCCCCCTCTCTCTCTCAGAATAGATAAAAATTAAAAAATATATTAAAAAAAAGAAAGAAAGAACATTTCTTCCTATTGGAAATTACTTTTTCTCTTTGGGCCTGTCCATTTCGAGTCCAGAAAAAGGGAAATGCTGTGTAGTAACGTGATGCTCTGTTACCATTCTTCCCAGACCTGCAAGGCATTAAGTTTGCAGTTGTTAGTATTTAACATTTATTAAGTGTTCTGATGTGCTGTGTCTGAGAGAGCTCCAGGGAAAACAGCTGGCAGGAAACCATCACTTTAAATAGACTGTGGCTACATGACGCCTGGGTCTGCTCAGTACATCTCCCGAAAGCGTCTGTCTCTTGCTCAGTGTTCGGCATGGAAAAAAAGATAAATAAGCCACCTTCCTGTGGGGCTCCCGCCCTCATCCCCTCGCCCCAGCGATGCCACCATCTGAGGTACACAGAGGAGGGTAGCTGGCAGGGGGGGCATTGGCAGGCTGAGTGGGTGTAGCCGGGAACCGCGGGCCGGGGACGAAGTGGGTAGGAGGGTGTGACATGGAAGGACTGTAGGAGGGAAAATGGAATCGAGTGCAGGTGGGGGGCTGTGTAAGAGGTACATTTGCCCTCCGGTGGCAAAGGGAGTAGATGGCTATTAATAAAGAGATGTAGGCCAGGTGGAGTGGAGTGGGCAGGACCTGATTGCTGAGGACACGTAATTGGTCTCCCTCCTGGTTTAATGCTCCGCTCTGGTGTGCTCTCCCCGATGTTTTTCTGTTGCCATGGTGGCTGGGGCAGGGGTAATGGTCTCGGAGCAGGGGAGACGAGGCCACAGAAGGCTCTTTGCTCTGTTTGAATACTGATTACAGGAGCTTCCCATTTGGTGCATCTGGAGTACTTTTGTAATGGGTTTTTAAACTTTTCCATCGTCTGCAGGCAGGGTGAGCTTTTGCTCACCACAAAGCCTGCAGGCGCTCAAATTATAAAGATAAATCCATGCCCTCTGCGGTGGGGCTGTGGGGCCACTAGCTCTCTGAGAAATTAGTTGGGGGTGGTTTACTAAGCAGGGAAAGAGGGGGAAGGAAAGAGAGGGAGTGACAAAACAGGGGGATCTTTATGGGTCACCTGTAGGGAAGGCTCAGTTGTGTATGGGCTTTATTTATAGTAAAATCCTTTAAGGAAATAGCACTTCAATTTTAGATGAAAGATATACATATATAAAATATAAATGAACATACTCCCCTTTCCCCAGTCTAAGTGCCTGAGGAGTCAGACACGTGCAGGAAGCATCAGGTTCCTAGCAGGGGGCAGAAAGATATAAGCCATAGGCCCTAGAAGGTAAGCAGTGGTGGCTCGAAACTTCCATCTGTGCCCAGCTCTCTTGGACCAGCGATGCCATGAAAGCTTGCCAACCCACAGGAAATTATAGTGGCTCCCAGCTGCCAGGAGCTCAGTTCCAGGTTCTTGCTGGTTGTGTTTGCTCGACGGGGACCTACATTTCTGCAGGCCAGGCAAAAAGAGACCTCCAGTTGCCAAGGATCAGGACCACTCGACTATTGGGTGGGCCTCTACAAAGTGGTTTGCTTCTCACTGGTTTTCACATCATAAAAGGTGCTGTGGGTCTATGCTCTCCACTCACTTGGCATCATCGCCTCGTTTCTCTGGATGCATCGCTTCCCCTGCCAAACAAAACAGAGCTTGAGCTGGGCCATTGGGCTCTGATTCTTGCCACACGCTCATCTGGAACCTGATGGGCATTTGACAAACTGTTACCTGGTTCTCACCTCAACCACAGCAACAAAAAGCAAGTTTGCTCAAAGCTTTGTTTTTATGGTATAGTTAAGTCCAAAACATTGGGTATGAATTTAACCCATGTTAGACCATCCAGATTAAGGCCTACTCATTTATTCAATACATATTTACTGGGTGTTTGCCAGGTACCGGGCTAGCTGGATGGGAGGTGGGGGATAGCAGGACAACAAGGCAGGGCACGATCTCTGTCCTTCTGAAACTGTGGGAGCGACCAACAAAATTAAGCAGATGGATTGTCCAATGACAAACATGGCAAATTCTATGAGGAAGCAAGCAAGGTGCTGAGCTGGGGGGCAACTGGAAAGGTGGACCCTACTTCAGAGATAGGAGGGAGGGAGGGTGCTCCCTGAGGAGAGAGTATAAGCTAAGACCAGAAGGGTGTGAGGGGTCCAGCCATGCAAGCAGCAGGGGTGAGAGCAGAGTTCCAAGGGGAGCCCTGATGAGTACCCCACAACCTGCTCTGGGACAAAGGGACGGTCACAGTGCTGGGCTTGGTGTGTCACACAAAGATACAACAGCAGTGTGTTGAACTGGGACGTGTTGGGGTAAGGAAGGGACCAACGAACAGTCCCTCTTGTCTGACTCTCCCTTGCTTCCCATTGCCACTGTTTTCTTCTTCAGATGGATTTAAAAAAAAAATGAAAAGGGAGAAACATCTGATTTGAGGTCAACACTCTCAGGGAACCATCATATCTTTAAAAAAAAACAACCAGATTTCATGTGGTAAATTAGGACCTCATTTCAATATGGTGCGTGTTTGACTTAAGAGTTATTGCTCCCTAAAATGCAATTTACCTAAAGTTGTCTCCTGTCTTTGGAAAGGAGATTTCAGCTGTTGTTGAACTAAACAGTTGTTCTAGACAATGAAAGCTAACATGACCTTTATATCTATTCTCTTTAGATGAACTGGGAAGTGAGAACATCAAAGTGTAAGTTCCTGCTGCCTCCCACCCAGCTCAGTGTAGACGAAGATATCCGGGAGAGGAGTAAATTAGAGAGCCATCTGCCTTTTTAGGAGTTTTTATTCTGACACCCTTGAGGGTCCCCTTTCATCCTGGGCCCCAGGAGAGGGCCCTTAGCAGCCCAAGGGGTAAGGGGATGCACCTGTCTCCCAACCTCAGTTCAGTTCAGTGGGAGATCTGGGTGAAGAACAGGGTCCTCTCCAGAAAAAAAAAAAAAAAAAAAAAAAAAAAGTCTTTGAATGCTACCAGTTCCAAATGCATTGCAGTTTAAATATTCTGACCCTGGGTGTATTTCAAGGACGTTGGTTCATTTATTCTGATTAAAAATTTCATCACCAGGAAAGACAGCATTCCCTGGTAGGAAAGGGGAGTCCTGGTAGAGGCATAAAGTTCATGCTGCAGAATCACAGTGAGGGCGGGAGGGAGAAGGGGAATGGAAGGGGAGAGGAAGGAAGGATGGAGGGAGGAGTGGGCAGAAAGAGAACAAGATGCCACCAGAAGAGTGCTCTGGGGCGGTGTCACCACCTCCTCCAGCCTTCCCCCTAGCAACCTTGCTTGTTTAGACACTTTGCTGGTTTCCTCCATACGCCCTCCTCTCACACCCAGGCTCCTCTACGTGCCTTCCTTTCGCACCCCAGCTGTGGTTCTGAGCTGGTGGTCTCCTCCCCAACCCCATTTACGTTACCCAGGGGCTTCTTTTCCGTAACCGTGTGCTCTGAATCCTGGGAAGTGAGGGCAGTGGGTTTCTGAGAGCGACGACTCCATTTCTCTATGTCAGAAAAGCCTGGGAATTGAAAGGAGGGGGGATGAAAGTAGCCTGTCCACAGTGGCCTCTTGACCTGGGGCACAGATCAGAAACCTCAAGGAAAGGGAAGTGAAATTAAGCAAGGCTACCATGCTAAATAGGGCAACTCCCCAGAGGAGCCTCATGGTAGAAGCCTGGCAGCTCAACCTGGTACCTAATTTAGGGAAGCAGTCAGAGTCTCCTGGGCTCCCTTGTAGCCCAAGAGCTGGGCCGTGCACCTTCCATCAGTGGATCGGTGATAGACGAAGGCTTATTGTAGTTCGAGCCTTTCCGCCTCTTAGAATTTGGTAAGTAGGGCAAAGCCCCAATCTTTGGTGTCACACACCAAATCAAGTTCACCTTTCCCGCAGTCAACATTCTGGGCTTTCCCAAAATGAGACTCGGCACACCACACTCCTTTTTGTTTCTGTTCTCTCTCCAGCCCCATTTTTGAGGAAGACACACCCTCTGTTATGGAAATTGAAATGGAAGAGCTTGACAAGTGGATGAACAACATGAATAGAAATGGTACGTGGTAACCTAAAGTTGCTTTTCCTGTCCTCTCTGGCATGTGAAGGTTGCAACGGTTTTATAAATGTCCCGTAACTGTTGGAATGTGACGGTGTGAGCCCAATCCACATGAGATCTGGAGCATGCGGGTGATCAACTTAGGTCTGACTATCCTTAAAGACTCAGTTTAAGGGGTGCCTGGTGGATCAGTGGGTTAAGCGTCCAACTCTTGATTTCAGCTCAGCTCATGATCTCACAGTTTATGGGATCAAGCCCTACAGCAGGCTCTGTGCTCGTAGCAGTGAGCCTGCTTGGGATTCTCTCTCTTCCTCTCTCTTTCCCTGCCCTCCCCTGCTTGTGTTCTCTCTCTCTCGCAAAATAAGTAAATAAACATTAAAAAAAGAAAAGACTCAGGTTAATTACTGCATCACATGGTGCCATTTGTTTTTATTTTTGTACAATCTTTTCAAACAGACTTTTTCAAGAAGAAGATGATTTTTTCCAAACAAGGAGCTCTCTGGGTCCAAATTATCTGGAAAAAGTTAGCATCTGGCATTACCTTATCTACTGTAGAATTTAGAGATCTATAATTTTAATCTGTATATGGATGTAAAATTTTGCCACATATCATTTACATAGATCAGTGCTGTTCACTGCCATATGCAAGAGGCACCAGCCATATGTGGCTATTTAAATTAAAATTTAAGAAATTAAATAAAGTTAAAAATTTTCAGTCACGCTAGCCACATTGTGAATGCTCAGTAGCCACTTGGGATGCATAACTACTGTATTATACACACAAATCTAGAACATTTCCATCACCAAAGAAAGTTCTATTGAACAGCACTAATAAAGATAGTAATTTAAACATCCTCCTGTAACTTACTTCCTAATTGATATCTGGTAGTAATTGCTGTATGTGTTCCTTACTTTTCATTAAATCAATATGTGGGTTTAAAAAAGGTGGTAGCAGGGCACCTGGGTAGCTCAGTTGGTTGAGCGTCTGACTTCACTCGGATCGTGATCTCACAGTTTGTGAGTTCAAGCCCCGAGTTGGGCTCTGTGCTGACAGCTCAGAGCCTGGAACCTGTTTCAGATTCCGTGTCTCCTTCCCCTTGTCCCCCTCCCCCCTGCACTCTGTCTCTCTCAAAAATAAATAAACATTAAAAAAAATTGCGTGTCAATAAATGAATAAATAAAAAGTAAAAAAGATGATAGTTGTTTTTTCCCTTTTAAAATTCCTATAAAAAATCAACTGATTTTTAATGCTCAGATTATATTCATAACATCCACTATTTATATTATCATATCATTTGTATTGTTAACATTCAACTTTAAAAAATACCCTGGGGTCTGTCAGATTCAACAAAGTGAAGCCCCACATCCAGAGACCTGTTATTAGAATTATTATACCAGAGGCTTATCAACATAAGCTTTCCCAAAGATTAGAACCATTCGATGAACTTGTACAATTTTGAACGGAACAGTTTTTCATAGCCCAAGATTGAGGCAAGGAAGGCTCTGTAAAGCATTTGGGGACAGGGGCAGGTCACTATAATAATCGTTAAGGCAGTTTCATTTTGTTGTTTTTAGTTTATAAAATACACATACATAATAATTTGGCAAATGCAAAAATAAAAGTAGAAAGAAGAAAAAAATTATACCACCCAAAGACAACGTCTCTTAATAATTTGACATCTTTCCTTTTGTGCCTGAGATAACAGTCATACGTCAGGATCCCATTACACTCACAAAACCAGAAACCCAGAAAAAGGCATATCTATTTCGTAACTACAGCAGAGAGTTATTTTGACACATAGGCGATGGAGTCGATGGATTTTGTTTTTCCTTACAAATAACTGTGACATGATAGGAGAGAACTCTGACGACTTTAAGAAGGTTAGTCGTTCCTCAATTCACTGGCTGCCTTTTGATCATGCATCCTGACTGAAATCATTCTACAGGCTCATCAGGACCTCCGGTAAAGCTATTTTATTCCAGTGTCTAACCTGAAACATGCAGATTCTAGCTTTTGGAGCAACAGTGAGGTTCTTTGGGGACTGAATAACCAAGCAGTGATGAATTGTGCCCTTTCCAACAGGGCCAGAGGCATGTTGAAGTCTTGTATCTGTGCTACTAATGCTTTTTTCCATTTCAAGAGCCTTGCCATCATTAATCTTTTAACCTCTGGAACTCCCTAGTGAGGCCATTTCTGTACAAGCAACCACACAGAGCTGGGAAATGTGGCGCTCAAATGCATGAGTTTTGTGGGTAGAAAATAGAATTTTGGTGATTAACAACGAGTTTGCTTCTGTTCTGTCCTAGCTGATTGTGAATGTTTACCTACTTTAAAGGAAGAAAAGGAATCAAACCACAGCCCAAGGTACTTCTAATTTCTACCATTGATTATATGTGTGGGCGGGAGGGTATTGGAGACCAGGGTAGAGCATTTTCATTTACCTTCTCTGCGCTTGTAAATTTTATGTGACAATTTACATGGGTATATAGGTGTGTAGTGTGGAGAAAAGAAAGGTGCAAAGGTACAAAGTAAATAGAAAAATACAAATAGAAAGTTACAAAGTAAATATCCTAGTGACTCTATCTTTTGAAGTAAATGAATACTGGCATTTTCTTTGTCCTTCTGAAGAGATACTGTTGAGTCGGCTTCTGTTTTAGCCACAAAACTTTCCAGCTGTAACAAACTATAGGTTTGTTTACCTTGGATAAATAGATGTTTGGTAAGGAAAACAGATGGAAGTGACAGCCTTACTGGATAACTGTAAATATGAGTGAGCAAAATGAACATATAAAAAACAAAACAGAACAAAACAAAACCCCACCTGGATTGGATTGTCATAGGGGAGAAATTAAATGAGAATTTTAAAAACATATTCCATTCTACCACTAGGTGGCTCTGCTTGATAGAAAATTTTAGTGGTCAGCACACCAGAGTCTTGTTTAAATTTTGCTACCTATTGTGAGGCTAGAAATGACCACGCCTGGGGTGTTTCTGATCAGAGGACTGTTTGGTCAGGACGTGGGAAGTGTCGCAGGAGAAAGGATTGATGATTCAGCAACGTGGGGACTTGTTCCACACAGCAGCGCTGTGATTTGGGGGCACCAAATTGTTGGTAGGGGTGACTCAGAGGTGATCAGCGAGTAGAGAACTTGACTGAGCCTGTGACTGAGACTTTACGCTTCTGTTGGAGTAGATAGAATAATCTTTCAGAGCAGGGTAAATACCACCCGTCTTCTCTCCCTCCATGTTAACCAGAGGTCTTGTGCCTGTCATCTTAAATGCTTCCAGAGTGCAGACATTTGTCACGGGCAGTCCTTGAGGCTGGAGCCTTGCAGGAAAAGACTGGTAGTAGATGGTGATCGGGGCAGTCAGATGTTTGTCTTCTAGCCCCTTTTTCTGCTCCTTCCCTTAAACCTTATCTGAAAGGTCGTCACCCTACATCTCACACATCACACCTCTGCAGTCTTAGTGAGGTAAACCTCGGCTCTGATTCGGAAGTCCGTTTCTTATTGAAGATTTCAGTCAGCGTTACCAGTCCAAGTTTTTGCATGTTAAAAATTCATCACTGGTTCAGAAAAAATTCTATCCCATGTAAATGAGGTACCAGATATTAACAAGTAGATGAAAGGGAAAAAAATGCTAGCGGGAGCATCACAAAGGCAATTACAAAAGAATGTTTTCTCTGCATTTTAATCTTACCTAAAAATGAGTCATGTGTATGTTCAGCACATGGCTCAGATCACCACCAAAACCCTATAAATATCTTATGACTGTATTTCTGATGGGCACCCACAAGTGGCATGGAACACCGGTGGTTTTTATACATCTGCCTCTTGGTTTTTGGAATTATTGGCAACATAGAAGAAACTTAATGTTGAGAACTATATGGTTGGGAAAGCATCTTAGAAATCACATTTTTGAAATATTGAAAGGTTGGTCTTTGAAATAAGCTCTAGGTCATTTCTGCCTGTAAGACAAAAAGCCTTAACCCATTTGGAGAGCTGCTTTATGCTAAACTATTGTTTTTAAGGGGAATGTCTACATTCCTCTGTTGGTCCAGAACTGTTCGGCTTTAATTCACAGGACAGCCGTCAGGCCTTACGTCATTCCCTCTCAGTGAAGCCAGCACCAGCATTAAGAACCAGCAATGGCAAGTCCCAAGGCTTTGGTGCCACAGATACTTTCTGACTGCTGCAAAGAGTAGTAAAATATTGTAAAGCAAATCTAATTTTTAGTCACTGAAAAGTCAGAAAGGTACAAAGCACTCAGAACAAAGTCTGTCACAAAATAAGCTCTCAATAAGTATTGGTATTCTTATTATTAACTTAACATTGATATACATAAATTGACTGCCTTTTGGGCTAATGAGCTTGTGTCCAAAGGCCCAGGCCCACCCACAGTACTGGTTGGGACATTTTTTTTTTTTTTTAAGACTGTATATTTTAGAGCAGTTTTAGGTTTACAGCAAAACTGAGCAGAAAGTACAGAGAGTTCTAATAACCCCACACATGCACAGCCTCCCCAGCTGTTGGCATCCCACACCACAATGGTACATTTGTCACAATCAGTTAACCTACTTTGATACATCATTACCCCCAAAGTTCCCCATTGGCTTTTAGCTCTGTGACTCATCCTTCCTCTACCATTTAAGCAGTGTACAAGTGACTGCAATGCTTCAGAAAGTATGTAACAGTCACTGAAGATTGAACTTAGTAGAAAACACACTTCTCCATCCTCTTGCTAAACTAAGACTTCTGGACTCTATTTAAAGGGCTCAATCCCTGTTGATGCTAGAAAGACACCCTGACGCAAAACCTCTTAGGCGTAAAGTCCATGTACTTCTGGAAAAAGGAGTCGATATGGTCACCATCCTACACTTAATGCACCACATTGGATACAAAGACTTTTCTTGTTAAGGTCCATAATCTCCGGCCTTTCAGAACTTTCCCCATGTATCCCATTGGCAAGCCATTGTTCATTACTTTGCCCTGTCCTTGTTGAATGGACACTTTCTTTTATGTTGTGGAACCTAAAATCTAGCACAGATTTTAATAAATGCCAGAGACACACCGAGCACTATGGGAAGTTTATACTATGGTTTTTGTATCTTTAAAAAATCCATAAGAAAAGACAACAAAGGAATTGTGGAGGAGGGAGAGTTTTATATTCTTATTTCCTTATTGTTATTTCCTTAGCATTTTCCTCCTAATTCGTATTGGTTCTGTGCTAGGCAGTGTAAGATGTAGTGGGAAGAGTGTTAGTGGAAGTCGTGTCCAAGGGGTGTGGCAAGGCTGTGGGAGAGGTCTGCCCTAGAGTTGAAGAGAATTTCATCACTGACACGGTTCATCTTTGCCAGCACATGGTGACAACAAAAAGCAGATCTATTGAGTTGGGTTTTATTATTGTTTAAATTCTCTGTAAAGAACGCACTCCCTTATTGTGTACCCCCAGCCTCACAGAACCTTCCTGAATGGAGCTAGATAGTGGTAACAAGAAGGGAAGAATCCCTTTCGTCATAGTGCTTAAGGTGTAGCCAGCCTGTCCCTTCTTCCTGAGGCCTTTATACTTAGACAATTTCCTGCAAGCACGATGTTCTGTCTCTGTAAGCTTAGGTGAATAACCACAGAAAAGGAACTGCAAATAACAGCCAAGTGTCCATCTTCTTTCCTTTATGCCAGTTAGCCACAGTGATGAGTTTATATTGAGTGGGGAACGACTAGGGAAAAAATCGATTTGGTTTCATTCAAGTAGATTTATAATTTTGAAAGCTCATGAATAACAAAAACAATAAGACATTTGTATAGCATTTTATATGTGCCAGATGCTTAGGTACTATCACCTAAGAAATTAACTAGTTAGAGGGTGAATAACAGCATCCCTGTTCTGGTTTTGTAATAATTCTATTGTTTATCTTATGATTCATGTCTGAGCTCAATGACATAAAAATGGATCACTTCA
Source organism: Herpailurus yagouaroundi (assembly GCF_014898765.1). NCBI lineage: Eukaryota > Metazoa > Chordata > Mammalia > Carnivora > Felidae > Herpailurus > Herpailurus yagouaroundi. The sequence goes on from NW_024412376.1 coordinate 37,015,957, forward strand.
ATATTTCTCAGGAAAATCCAGTTTCGTTTAATAAAGAATTTTGTAAATTTCTTCCTGTTTCCTCTCTTCTCTTGATCTTTCTCTCTTTTTTTTTCTTAGAAAAGTATGACTGTTGATATAATTTTACAAAATATATTTACTGAACACTTAATATGAACACCTAATGCCAGACAGGGCCTGGCATTGTCTATATCATGCCAGTTTGACCAGTTAAAAATGAAATAATCTGTATGAGTAAGCCTGGAACTCAGAGATGTTAAGTGATTTGTCCAATTTACACAGCAAGTTTATGAAATGCAATATTTTTTTAAAAACTACATTTTAATTCTCTTTTATTAATTAGTTAAAATAAGAGATATTCCACAAACTATAAGATAAATTAGAGATAAAAAAAAAAAAAGAAGGAACACACAGCAGCAAGAAAGGCAGCCACCATGAGGCTGATACATGAAAGTATTTGGTAGATGATGCATCCGTCGTCCCATATATTCATTGAAAAGATCATTAACTGCAAGAAAACAGTGTTTTTAGTGAACTCTTTTGACCTCTTTGCTCAAGTAAATCTCTGGCTACCTCCAGTTATTTTCTTTGTGAGTTTCTTTCCTCTTTTCCTTTTTTAGTCTCTCAAAAGTCTTTTAAAACTCAACAAGTATTTAGGAAGTATATTAAGTGCTAACTGGTTTCCTTCAAATCTGAGCTCTGTATTATGAGGGATACAAAGTAACATATGAAGGGTACAAAGTAACCATTTATAATCCTGCAGGATGATAATCTCAAATAACATTGTTAAAATGCAGGTGTGTGTGTGTGTGTGTGTGTGTGTGTGTGCGTGCATGCTCATGTGGTGAGTGAGAGATGTACTAAATTTAATAAAACACAGCCTGCTTGAATAGTGGCCCAGATTATGTCTACTGTGGGCATGATCTATGTGTCTTGGATGAATTTTAGGCCTGCCTGGGATGTTAGCCAGATGTGTGACCTCTATAATTCCCCCCAGGGCCAGGCCTCTTTCGAGAAGGAGAAGGGACGTTATACTGATGAAAAGAAGGGAGCACAATCTAATTGTTATGTGACTTTGTGCTATCCTGAGCTCTGCACTTCCCCAAAACCAGGTTAGGGAGCATCATCATGTGCGAAAGGTTTAACGTAAGTTTATTACCATCTTCAGAGCTAAGCAACATTAGCTGTGGTCATAAAGAGGGATTGTTAGAAGATAAACCGGTCAGGAGAACAAAGATGGCTTATCTGATCCTACCTGCAACCAAGGGGGCAGTTAGGAAACAAGGTGTTAAGAGCTGTATTTGTCCTCATTTAACTGCTAGCATTCCAATTAAATGCTTTCTTAAAAATAACAAATCGATGCTTTTTCATCAATTCAATTTGTTTTTATGGTTTGTAGGCCTGTCACTATAAAGGCCTTTAGGAAAGCTGTCCCACATTCTGAAAATATCTGTATAACACTCTGAGAAAAATTCCTCACTAATGCCACTGTCATAGACAAGACACTAAAACTGCAGGAATTAACACCGAGGCAGGCAACAGAGGTTGGAAGCAGGATTACTTACTTTATTTGTTGCAGTCGTGTGGCAGTTTGCCAAGGTATTTTTAACAGAACTCTAGGATTTGCCAGAGTTAACAACGTCTGGGCTCATTTGATCATTTCACAGAGATGATAAATAGCCCCAAAGACAGCAGGGAACGCGTCTAACTAAATAGAGGGAAGAACGTGAGCGAGAGAATGGCTCTGGGCTCAGGTAGGGCCAGATCGCAGGCTGCTGACTTGCCCACAGGCCTGATGGCCACCGCACCACGGCCAGTAAAAACTCGCACGTGGGATTTGCAACACTAGGAATGACCTGAGGTCCCATAGCTGAGGCAACTTGTATCCACGTTGGGACCGTCTTGTGTGGCAGACCCTGTCATGCTGCTCACTGTCCACAGAGCTGAGCGCCGAGTGCCACGTGTGAGCTTCTGTGCTCTTCGGTGCTTGAAGCTGAAGCAGGAGGTGGACAGCGTCACACGTGAAGCCTTCAGAATGCTTGTAGAGTTTTCTAAGCAAACCGCATTTAAGGGCGTTCTCAGAAATGGAAAGTTTGTTTGGGAAGATGGTTTCTGAAAGCCTTTGGATATTGGAAGCAATGTTCAAGCTTGTAGTTCACTGACGGACGTTCGTTAGCTTAGAATCTGCAAAATAAGGATAACACACGTTCATGGGTTTGCACGTCAGGCCTGCAGCATAGGGCCTTGTATTTGCTCACCTATCCTTTACAACAACCCTAGAAGGTACATGGTATTATTATGCATGTTTTGCGGATGAGAATAGGAAACTTCGGCTAAGAAAGGTCAACTTATCCAAGGTCACATAGCAAGGAAGTGGCTGAGCCCTGGTTCAAGCTCTGGCCATCTGACCCTGTGCTCTTATCTACTGTGTTAAAAGAGCCACTGTTAGCGCACATGAGCATTAGTACTACCATAAAAGAGCAACACGAGGTGTGAAATACCAAGGCATAAACGTAACCGAAAAATGAATGGTGTAATATGAAAAGAAATTGTTCAAAAATGTTTTGAGGGACATAAAAGATTTTTAAAAATAGAGATGTACTGTGTTCCTGAATGAAAGACTCAACAATGTAAAAATTTAAATTTACGGGTGCCTGGGTGGCTCAATTGGTTAAGCATCTGACTTTGGCTCAGGTCATGATCTCCCAGTTTGTGGGTTCGAGCCCCGCGTCGGGCTCTGTGCTGACAGCTTAGAGCCTGGAGCCTGCTTGGGATTCTGTGTCTCCCTCTCTCTCTGCCCCTCTTCCACTCATGCTCTCTCTCTCTCTCTCTCTCTTTCTCTCAAAAATAAACATTAAAAATTTTTTTTAAATTAAAATTTAGAACTCTGCCTTACACTTTAGATTAAAATAGACTCCAAATAAGTTTAAATGTTAAAAAAAGAAAAAAGTCCAGGGAAAATATAGAGGAATTTTATTATAACTCTGAGTTGGGAACTAGTTTGAAAGCATGACACACAAGTCAGAAACCATATCAGAAAAGCATAGTTTTAACTCTAAATTAAAACATTAAAAACTCTAAAACATTAAAAACTCTAAATTTCTGTACTTCGAAAAACACAATAAATAGAATGAGAAGGAAAATAAAAACTGGGGTAAGGTATTTCCAATACACGTATAATAAATAAAAATTATGATTCTTAAAACACAAACCAATAAAAAGATAACAGTCCCATTTTAAATATGAGTAAAAATTATCAATAAGCAATTTTGCAAAAGAAGGAATGGAAATTACCAAGAGAGCTTTAAAAAATGTTTGTTTTTCTCAGAAATTATAAAAAAGTAAATATACTATTTTCACCTATTGGAGCAATAAAAAATGAAAATAATAATATCCAGTATGGGGAAGGATGTGGGGAAAAAGATATTTCCCTAAAGAAAGTGTGGGGAGAAGGTAAATTGTACAAAATATCTAGGGAAGGGGGTAATTTGAAAATGGGCTCTTCAAGCTTTAAAAGAGCACACATTTTAACCTGGTAATTCCCCTTCTAGCCATTTACCCGAAGGTAACAAATGGAAGTGTGCAAAGATGTAGCATTTTTCAGGCTAAATAAAGACTATTGGAAAGGGTCTACATGTTTAACAATAAGGGTGTGTAGTTTAAAAATGCTTTTTCATTTCATGAGGCAATGAGATCCTCTATAGCCACTAAAAAGATATTGTGTATTTATTAGCAAGGACTGAGGTCTCCAGGCGAATGAGAGTGAGCAAAGCAGTCGATAGCACAATATATGTAATAGGATCCTACTTTTGTACAAAAAGAATGTATGTCATTATCAAGGGAAGAAAGTTTGGAAGAATGAACACCAAAATGTTGACTGTAGTAAGATTGTTGGTATTTTTGCTTTGCTTATTTGTATTTAGTTTTCCAACAGAGGCTACGGAATGGTTTTATAAAAATTTTTAAAAATCACATCTGTTGTAACAGCTGGACGCAGATCAGCGTTGTGGACAAAAGAGGGCTCGTGCCCACTACGAGTGAGGCTTTGTGTTATACTGTGCTTAGGGGAGCTGAAGTTTCCAGATAAGGCCACAGAAGGAAAACCCGCAATTCAGAGACTTATGTTCTATAGAGATGAACTTCTGGATCTTAGAAGTAATATTCTGCTACCACCCAGTTTCCAAGAAATGGAACCACCTTGCCCAGTTTAAGAGTGGTACAGGGTGACTTAAATGAAGGGGATGTTAAACCTGCTCTTCAGGGGCGCCTGGGTGGCGTAGTCGGTTAAGCGTCCGACTTCAGCCAGGTCACGATCTCGCGGTCCGTGAGTTCGAGTCCCGCGTCGGGCTCTGGGCTGATGGCTCAGAGCCTGGAGCCTGTTTCCGATTCTGTGTCTCCCTCTCTCTCTGCCCCTCCCCCGTTCATGCTCTGTCTCTCTCTGTTCCAAAAATAAATAAACGTTGAAAAAAAAAATTAAAAAAAAAAATCTGCTCTTCAGCTAAAAACTTTCTTAATTTTCCATCAGCTTCCCATTGTAAGTCAATTTTGCTACAGAAGTTGTCCTTTTGTTCACAATTGCTCTCCTCCTCCTGTCGTACTGGTTGTCCGCCCTTATCACAGCATCTTCCCCCGGTCTTCACAACACAAATACAAACACATAACCATACACACTACGTTTCCCCTCCCCTTTCGTGGATAGATCTATTTATCTGGCTACCTATCCGTCTACCAAACTGCTTCAAAGTCTTTTTGGAAACACATGCTGTTTCCCTGAGCAGGAGAGCCCTGAAGTAGGAGTAAGAAGAATACAGTCGGTTGCAGACTACCCATGTCTGTGAGCTAAGGAGATACGATGTTCTGTTGATGATTATCATTCGGGCACTTCCTTGGACACAAAGGTCACTTCAAGTAGGGATGTTCTGGAATTTGAGTGATGGGACACAAAACTGAAAAAAGAAGCAGGAGGAGAGGGAGAGTGGCCTGCTCTCCAGGAGACGTGGGTGGAGGTATGGTCTCGCTGGGGGAAAGCTGCAGAGCCAGCTATGTGGCCAAGATAGCCAAGTTGGAAACAAAAGCACAAATTAGCCAGCCAGCACAGTCATGTCCGAATACCATGTCCGTAATTTATGTCTATTCACACCCCAAGATGCCTAATGGTTGAATTCTAAATGACACGGAGAAAGCACCTCCGGATCCTTTGTGGATACGAACAAAATGGGCTTTTGAAAACACGCCAGGACCACCAACTCCTGAAAAAAACAATGCATGGAAATTTTTTTAAAAAAGGAAAAAAAAAGAAAAGGCAAATTTGGCATCTATTCATAGAGAATGGGATTCGTTTTAATTAAAGGTGGGGGGAGGGACCCCCAACTCCATCTGGTTCTCTCCACATCAGCACGAGGGAGGGATATTGGAGCAAGAGCTAGGGATTATTTCTTGGCTCTCATGGATTTCCTCCTCAGGGATCAAGTATAAAATCCAAACCAACCTTTGTTTCAGAAACTGTAAGCTGGACACTGTTGGCTTCCTGACTGTTTATGTTCTCTTGAGTCACCTCCACAGTGGAGTGACCAGCTCTTGGTAGCTTCTTGGAAATACACTATTGTTCTCTCTCTCTCTCTCTTTTTTTTTTTTTTTTTACAGTGACAATGAATCCTGAAACTGAATGGTGCTAATGTTTTCCAAGGAGCAGCCCTGGAGGGAGCCTGCTGAGCCTGCCAACGGAGGATGAAGAGGATGCAAATTTAATTAATTTCAAATCAACATAGACACAAGAACCTTTTGCTGTGCCTCCCAACGCCCACTCTCCCTAACGATGGCATCACCTGTACTTGGAAGAATGCACGATTGAGAAGCGCCGGGCAGAGGCTTGGCTGCCATCCACCGTGGCTTCTGAGGGTGGAGTAGCCACGGGACGCGTTCACCTCTCCTCAGCGCCTGTTCCCTCCTCTCCACCAACCTCTAGCTGCCTGTACTCACTGCGGCCACACTCTCCAGGTCCTTGTTCCCTTTCTGCTTCATTCCTTGGAGTTTAAATCAGGAAGCTGTTTTACATACGGCCTCCTTCTGGGTCACCTTGTTACCTAATTAGCTTTGGATAATTTCCTCTGATTAGTCAAGTCCTCTGATAGGTCCTCTGCCTTCAGCAGGAACTTTCCTCAAGGCCAGTTACGTCATGGAAAAGACAGCGAACAAAGCGCGTGCTTCACTCTATACATCATCCCCGGGGGTTGGGAAGCGCGTCTACCTGCCAAGAAGACAGAGTGAGAGTCCACCGTCCTGAGGAGATGTTGTCTGGTGACCTGCGGACTCTGAGTTAGCCAGACAGGCCCCTTGGGCACTTCTCGGAGGAACAGGAATCTGCAGTGAAGGAGCGAGATGATCTCCCTCTCGGCTAAGATCACCAGCGTGGCCACATTTCTCCAAAGCTCATTCTTGCTCTCACCACACCTCTTTGCCTTTGTGTGAAGAGAACATGGGCACAGGGGGTCATCTGCCAACGCTTTGTATTTTCGAGATCTTTAAGGTCGTTTGCAACAAACAGAATAGGAACAGGCAGATTCCTGTGCCGGTGGCAGGCATCACCCACTGTACCTTCCTGTCAGGCTGGCACAAGCCTTGTGTCTCCCTGGACACAGCTTTCCAGGAGGCCGCTATCAGTCCAGCAGAGGTGACATTCTACACGGGGTTTGTTGACATTCTTGTACAAGAAGCAACGGCGCCAGATGCAGAAGAGCCTGCTTATCATTCCCATTCACGGAAAATCAATCCTCACTGAATCCTTGATTGTCTAATTCTGACCTTTAAAGCAATCTAGCAAACTGGGAGTCCTCGGGTCTTCCGCAATACCTGATATTGTATTCCAGGAAAGAAATAAAGAGTGAACACTTTATTTATTTTACTTTCCACATGTAAACTGAGGGGAGATGAGGTTCACCACATATTTGCTGCTGAATTTGGGGTCTTGGGTTCGAAAGGCTGCCTTAATACATAACAAAACTACCCCTCTCCCCCTTCTCGGAATCCCTCTGACTGGTACTCACCTTCTGAACTATGCCCATCATTTTAAAGGCAGAGCTCCAAGCCAGGGAAATCTTTCCATACAATGAAAGAGAACTATCTGGTTGTGTTTAACCACTGCTATTGTGTTATCCTGGGACTTCATGGAACTGTGGCAAAAGACAGTCTTTGTGGTATATAATGTCAACAGATTCATCTGTCATATCCTCGTTAGCACATCCTAATAAGGCATTTTTGTTTTCACGTCTGTTTTGCATATTCATATTCAATTTGTGGTCGACAGTGACTCTCAGATATTTATGCCAAAATTGCCATTTTCTGAATTATTATTTCTGCCTATTTTGTTACTTTGTTTCTTCTCCACGTTTTGACTCTTTGAAGAGTCTTAGATTGCTTCTTTCTCTCTCTAGGTATCTAAGATTTTTGCTGAATACTTACACCTATAAACTTTATCCAAGTCTATCAACCAATGCACTTAGAAGTTCAGAGAATGATAAGGGGTCTTGAAATCTCATTTTGATTAAGCAATACTTTATGAATATTTTAATACAGTTAAAATATTCTCATTCAGCATTTAAAATAACTTTAAATTTCAGAAGAAGCAAGCTTCAGTAACATGTCATTGAATTTATGTCTGCAAAATGTCCTAACCTCTATAATTGCACAGTCTACAAGGAATTTTTTTTAGAAGGTAGTTTATTCTAGCAAGGTCTATGAACCAAAGCAGTGAAGGGTCAATCTTAGCATCCTGTATCTTATTACTGTTCAATCAATAGATATCATATATTTATGATAATTTCAATAACTGATTTTAAACCCAAACTTAATTTTTATGTTTCAGATATTGTTGGTAAAAATCACATTAATTTGCCCTAATGGGGTAGCCAATCAGAACAAAACCTGACTTCGGAATGTTTTAAAGATATATAACTTTCACTGCGCATTTTTGTACACTTTAAGCAAACTAGGTTAACAATATTGCCTAGTTAAACTCCTCAGGGAACTTGTTTTAATAAACATACAAGATTATCGATGTGTTACTCTTCTTTTTTAAGCTTATTTATTTATTTTGAGAGAGAGAGAAAGAGAGAGAGCGTGTGCATGCGAATGGGGGAGGAGCAGAGAGACGGAGAGAGAGGATCCGCAGGCCGATTCTGCGTGGGAAACCTGAGGCGGGGTTCCATCTCAGGAACCATGAGATCATGACCTAAGCTGAGATCAAGAGTCAGGCACTTAATAGACACTTAACTGACTGAGCCACTCAGGTGCCTCTATCAATCTGTTACACTCTCTCTCTCTTTTTTTTTTTTTAAAGTTTATTTTATTTTGAGAGAGAAGGAGTGTGAGTGAATGGTAGAGAGAAGAGAGAGACAATCTCAAGCAGGCTCAGCACAGTCAGCACAGAGCCCGATGCAGCGCTCGAACCCACAAACCCGTGAGATCATGACTTGAGCCGAAGAGTCCGACACTCAACCAACTGAGCCACCCAGGCGCCCCTCAGTCTGTTACCCTTAACTCAGTGATATGACTCCTCTTTCTGGGAAGCTCACTGTTATCTAAAAACAGGCATACAGCATGGATCAAAAGTCATATCCAGGGAGTGACAAATGCCTCTCGCAATGTAAAATGTTTTAAAAAATGCCTTTGTCTATTTTTAAATTTTGACTGTTTAAACTATCAATTTGCACCATCTCTGGAAGAAGGCCCCTATGATAAGTAAACATAAAATATAGGCTTTAGTTTCAGTTTCTGTCAGAATTAATACAAATTCTGAAGGTAAGTAGAGTGCTAAGACACGGTTTCATACTGGGAAGACACCACTGAAATTCTCATTGTGGGGAAAACATTGAGTTTTATGCTGAATTAAATTTACACATGCTACTTTTTCACCGTCAGAAGATACTCAGGATGAATCCTGGGGTTCCACTCAGTATACACAGCAGGCAGGCCAGAGTAGCTCTACCCATAGGTTACATTTCTTCAGTCTTAAAATAATAAGAAAAGTCACTGTATAATAGTGTGGAATGGAATTAGTCAAATTTTTTATTAATAATTGCATAATTCAAACAATGAATTGCCTAAATTACTTTGCTCGTTTGAGCAGCTCTTTGACATTGCCTTGGTATTGTCCTGTCTGGCACCAAAATTTTATTTTCCTCTTAGTCCTTTTGGGAGTAGCTATTTGTAGATACTCGGTGGGGTTTCTTGGTTTGTTTTGTTTTTTTGTCCCATTACCTCTTCTAAATAGCATGTCATATTCGTGAGATAGCAATCCATACAATTATATAAAATAAAACCTTTAAAAATCAATTCAGTAGATGCTCTATGCTCTTTTTGAAATGATATCTTTTTTTTTTTAATTTTTTTTTCAACGTTTTATTTATTTTTGGGACAGAGAGAGACAGAGCATGAACGGGGGAGGGGCAGAGAGAGAGGGAGACACAGAATCGGAAACAGGCTCCAGGCTCTGAGCCATCAGCCCAGAGCCTGATGCGGGGCTCGAACTCACGGACCGCGAGATCGCGACCTGGCTGAAGTCGGATGCTTAACCTACTGCGCCACCCAGGCGCCCCATTGAAATGATGTCTTAAGAAGTTAAATTTCTAAGCCAAAGTACAGCCAATAACATTGAGACTTTCATTTCAGTGCCGTACAAGTTTAGAAATACAACACTGAACCATTGAAAACAACCAAAGGTGAATGGAAGTTTTCCAGTTGGACTTCAGGTGCAGAGGGCTCGGGCAGTCATATTCCTCACATCCCATCACATTGTCATCACTGGCTTTTGGTACTTTATACATAAGTAATTGGGCCTTTTACATGAAAGATATTCTTCACATTTTCACTTCTTTGGTCTGCATGGGAAGAACAAAATGAATGATACATAGAAACTACAAATTGTAAGCAACACTTTCTCCGGTATAAAGATCAGTGGAGAGTAATCACTATATTACTCTGACTTTGGTGAAACCCTGACGTTATAATTAACATCAAGAACATGGGAAAACTCTGCATGTTTAATAAATGCTAGCCTTCAGAAAGAGCAGAGGTTATAGTTTTCCAATGAGTGAAAAAATAATCTGGTAGATCGTTAATAATTTCACTTGTATGCATCTTGTTTTTAAAGTTAAGTGAAAATAATGTAAAAAATGCTGTATTAGACTCTCATTTTTCAAGTAATATAAAGTCTTTCCTCAGAAGGTCAGTAAGATCATCAGATGTTTATTTACCACTTGGCTTCAATGTATAATTTCTATCTTATAAGTCTCATGTAAGAAATGGTCCCATCACTATTGATTAGAACTGATTTGCAAAACTACTAAAGTTTTAAGACTGATTACAGGTTTTAGGTTCTTTTCTCCTGCCTCGTATGCTGAGAATAATATATGTAATAATATTTTTCCTTTATAGCTTATGGCTTTAGAAATGTCAGATATCCATTACATATGTATAAATTATGCTCAGCTGTATGACTTTTACAAAAATAAATAAGTACATACACGCTGGTAAGCTAAAGTGCTCATTCAGCAGTGTTAGATGGAAAAGCATTTTTGAAGTTAACTGAAAAATAAAGCACTATAAGAGAGGAGTAAAGAGTGTCTTTGACATTAGTTTCTATGTGATTAATGTATATAAACACTTAAGATAAATGCTTATTTGAAAGTAAGGTGTTTGTTTACTAAAATGTTGTTGACTAAGAGTAAAGGAGTGAATTACACATCTTTTTAAAGGAAAGTTCTTTTAATTTTACTTGTGACTATGGAAAAGAAGGATTGTTACCTTGTATAATTATCTCTTTTGATCTGTATACCTTTTTTTTTTTTAAGTTTTTTAAATGTTTCTTTATTTTTGAGAGAGAGAAAGAGAGAGACAGAGTGTTAGCAGGGGAGGGGCAGAGAGAGAGAGGGAGACACAGAATCTGAAGCAAGTTTTAGGCTCTGAGCTGCTATCAGCACAGAGCCTGACGCGGGGCTTGAACTCAGGAACTGTGAGACCATGACCCGAGCCAAAGTCGGAGGCTTAACCAACTGAGTCGCCCAGGTGCTCCGATCCACACACCTCTTTAAATAAATGATGCAATACCAATTTTAAAGTTCTTGTAGAATTCAACCTGCTTTATACAAAATTGTCTACCCTAAAAATTAACTGGGTTTTCTGCATACCTGAAAGATGTTGTAACACATTCTTTTCTTTTTTCTTTACAAAATATTTTTAAATTGAGAAACGAAATTTCAGTTGTCTATGGAATGTAATTTTTAAAAGTATTTCTAGTAAAAATAGAAAAATCATAGGGGCGCTTGAGTGTCTCAATTGGTTAAGCATCCAGCTCTTGGTTTCAGTTTAGGTCATGAGGTCACTGTTCATAAGTTCGAGCCCCAGGTCAGGCTCTAAACTGACAGTGCAGGGCCTGCTTGGTATTCTCTCTCTCTCTCTCTCTCTCTCTCCCTCTGCCCCTCTCCCTTACTCTCTCTCTCTCTCAAATAAAATAATAATTAAGAAATTAAGAAAAATCTTAGAGCTAAAGCCTTCTCTTTTTCCTAATTACTCGCTTTTGTTCATGTCTTTAATTCTAATTTCATTTTCTACACCTTGACATTATAATAGTTGGAACAAGGCTGACAGACAAGTTCATAACACGTAGATAATATGAAGACATCCATGAAAAAGGATGCATTCCTGCACACAAACCAGTCGGTACATTGACAAACAACGAGCAGAAAGATTCCCCTTCAAGGCCCCAACTAACGTAAAACCTGGTCAATTACGGCATCGATACACCCCTAGAGTCTGCTGTGTGTATCAGTTGGGAATTAAGTTCAGCTTCTAATACTAGACACACAAAATGAAATTATTTCAAGCAAGATCTTTTTTGGTCACGCGTGAAAGAATACAGAGGTAAGCTGGTATGGTAACTCCATGGGCATCTGGACCCTGGATTCCTTCTAACCCTCCCCCCCTCCATTAGTGCAAAGCTCCCATCCTCAGGGGTGCCGTTCGGTACACATGCCCCAGTGTGGAGTCCACAATAAGGACAGAAAGGGAACCAGCACAGGGCGAGCCCCTCTAAAGAGCTTTCTTGCCAGCCCATTGAAACAACTCGGCCTATATCTCATTAGCCAACCTATCTGCAAGGCAGCAGGAAACTGTAGGGTTGGTACAGGTAGGGTCTCAGGGTTGGTACATCATCATTCCCAACAATGAGGGTCTGCTTCTCAAAGCAGTGAAAGAATATTGGGTATTTGGTGAGGTAGCAACACTGGCCATAAGGTGCTAAGTACCTACCATATATCGTCTTGTTTTAATCCTCGCCATATACTTAAAAAAAACGTTTACTGATTTTGAGAGGGAGAGAGAGAGCGCCCATGTGCACGTGCACACACACACACGTGCACGCGAGTTGAGGAGGGGCAGAGAGAGAGGATGAGAGAATCCCAAGCAGGCTCCACACTGCCAGCACAGAGCCCAATGTGGGGTTCCATCTCATGAACTGTAAGATCATGATCTGGCCGAAATCAACAGTTGGATGCTTAACCTACTGAGCCACCCAGGCGCCCCTCACAATATACTTTTACGATAAGATTAGGGAACTTATGAATTTGTCTCATGTCTTCCTAACTCCAAAGCACATGACCTAAACGGCTACACTAAACTGCCTTCCCAGTAATAAGCAATAGGAGGGTGTTTAAGAAGGTGTCAGTCATTGTCAAGGAGGCCTGAAGGTGGGCAGATTCAGACCAGAAGTAACAGAAGCTTCAGGAGGGCAGTGAAGGAAGGACCCCAGGACCAGTAGAAATGGTAAATCATGCTGAGAAAAAAAGTCAGGGTTTGGAATAGGGGTGGTAAGGTAAAAAAACTTAGTTTCTGGACCTAGGTTCTGGTAAGGATTTGGTCACTGAATAAAGAAACAACGAATGAAACTTAGTGGCTTAAAAGCAGCAACAATCATTTATTTTGCTCATGAGTCTGCAATTTAGGTGGGGTTCATGGGCAACAGCCTATCTCTGCCCAGCATCATCTGGGCAACTGGATTGGGGCTGGGGGATCTGCTTTCAAACGGCTCACTCACATGACTGGCAAGTTGGTACCCAGCTGTTTGATGCGGAACCCAGCCAGGCGTGTGGGCCAGGGGCCTTGGTTCCTACTACATGGGCTTCTCCATGGCTGCCACACAGCATGGTAGCTGGATTTCAAGAGCAATATCCCAAGAGAACAAAGTGGAAGTACGTGGCATTTTTAGAAGCTAGACTTAGAAGTCACATATCATCACTTCTGCCATACTCTGTCACTTGAAGCATTCGCAAAGTTCAAGGGGGAGAGAACATAAACTCCCCCATTCAATGGGAGAAGTGTCAAGAGCGAGTGGGATAGGAGATATGTTACAGGCATTTTGGAAAACACGATCTGCCAAAATTTGCATGGCCTCATGTAATACAGAAGAAATATAACAGTCAATCTCACACCAAGTGTCCCTAGGAATATTTGATTTCCCTTGAGTCCAGTGCCTGATGGCCATCTTTGGCTTGGACATACATCCCTGGTCCAATAATTTTGGGCAGGTTTCATCAACTACATGAGGCATGACACATAACATAGAAGAGCCTAGAAGAGTGGGTGGATCAGACACAGAGAAACTTATGAGTATTTTCAGTACGTACAGTTATAACGGGACCAGATTAGATTGTGAGCACCTTGAGGATGGGGATTAAAAAATGTTGGGCATCTCTGTATCCTGAACAGTGCGTGGCACTAGTAAATGCTCAATAATCATGGAAAAACCAATCAGCCACCGAGCTAAGAGTCACTGCACTACCCTTACTCGTACCAAATCAGTATTTATCACCAGTGAAAACAGGACCCAAATAGAGGTTTGCTTATTGCCCGTTACCATTTTCTACCCAAGTTTCCAGTCTCTACCCAAGTTCACCTTCCAACTGATAGATTCTTTTATCATTTTTTATCTTTATTTGAAATTGTCCTATTATATGTGCTTTTTATTTCCAGCTATCTTGAATCCAATCTGGAAGGTGGCAGAGAACAATCATAATCGAGCCAACAAGCAAGTGGAGGCAGAGGAGAAAAGGTGGACCCCATTTGGAGGGGAAGGAACACAAGGAGGGGCCAGCAGGTCACTGAAACCCTCTCAAGATGCTCTTTTGGCTCAGAGCTGGGCTCTTCTTCTTTGCTCTCTAGAATGTCCATGGGGAAAAGAAACGCAAGTTGTATTAATAAAAAGGTTAAATGATCTATTTTAGGTAATGACACAAGAAAGATGTGGATTGTTTCTTCCCTGGATAGGGAGACAGATGAACAAAATAAGAGGTGCTGTAAATCCTCCTTGAAACGTTTCCCAACCAGCACTCAGTGTAGATAGAGCCAACCAAGTCACCTAATGGGGCAAGAGAGTAAACTCTGGGACCCATTTATTTCTCAGCTCCATGAATCTGTAAAGAAACTCCTCCATCTTGTTACATGTGGTGACTAATGCTTTTTTACCTCATGTGAATGTGCCTTCCTGTTTGTAACCCAGAAGGACCTTTCTGTTCCGGTCCAGACGGACCTCCATCCTTCCTCTTTGCTTATACTCCCCAACCTTCTGCCTTCAGGGACCTGGGAGGGAGAGATATATCTGGGGAGGCAGCCAAATGAATTAATGTTAAGATTTGTGTTCTGAGTGGGGCTTGGGGCAGAAACAAGGGGGACAAAGTGGGCTGAAGGAGGGGGTAGGGAAAATGGGAGGAAAAGTTCTTGGGGAGTTCTCTGGCTCAACAGATGAAACCAAGACTAGTTGTGAAAAACAAAGGGGCAGGATAGGAGTCAAAATCTGGGACACAAATCTGAAGCAGGAGTTAGAAGCAGACTAGAAAGGGTTGGGAGTGAGGTGAGGTAGGGTCTGGGTGATTTTGACAATGGAGCTGAGCTATCCAGAGTCTTCCTTCAGTGGCCACTGGATGCACAGGGAATGGTGGCCCGCCTGGCTTAATGGTCGAAGGGCAGAAAGGACACTAGACAATAATACCTTGTCTATGGTAGAGTCGGCTCACCTCCCTGTTAAGTTGAGAAACCCGGTTCCAGAGAAACAGCATGAATAAGAAGGCTAGGCTAGGATTCATGCTCCCACAGTATTGGGACACATCCCCTAACCCCTATGAGAGCTCTGAGAGTGGTGACAGCTAGTTGGATTGTCTGAGAAGGGCTATGCCACCTTCATCTCTGGTCAGATCCAGAGCAGGCCACACGAGGCGCGGCAGGGCAAGGCCCGACACTTTCTTCTGCATAGATTTTTTAAATTTATCCTAAATGAATGCACCTCCCTAATTTTTTCTCCTTACGTGTAACGTAGGTGTGTTTGTTTAAACAAGACTCTTGATTCCGTGAGGAATTTTCCAACTCAAAATACCTCAGACCAAAAGAAACGTACAGGCTCCGGTAACCAAATTGGGCAAAGCAGGAAGTCGCTGCTCTCAGAGAGAACCTGACGCAGGTTCAGCTACAGCGAGGAACAGCCACACCAGGGACTCGTGAAAGATTCTTCAGTATTCTTGTCTTCCGTTCATTGTCTGAAACAACCTTCTCCACGGGGCTACAGCTATTGTAGCTAGTGGCTCCAGGGAGCTCATCTTTCCGTCTTTACCACCAGAGCAGAAGGGAATCTCTTTCTCTCACCCAGTTAGGAAACGTCCCCCGGAAGGAATTAGATTAGACTGGCTGGGTTTTATGCCTAACCCTGTGAAAATGGTATTGGGACTGACTGGGGTTGACATGTCCTTGTACTACCACAGTATTCATATGTATGTGTGTGTGTGTGTGTGTGTGTGTGTGTGTGTGTGGTACACATTGATTGGTTGGTTGGTTGGTTGGTTGTGGGGAAGAGAGTTTATGAGGAAGCAGTTTCTAAAGGGGATCGGAATGCCGTGACCACACGCAGGGCATTTGGGACCAGCCAAGGACACAGATATCCCCGTTCACGTGTTCTTCTCTCCCGTTCCACTTATCTATCCACGTTCAGAGCCACAACTCCAGAGTGGGCTAGGTTCTCAGGAAGGTGGATCTACTGATGCTTTTCGTTTCCTTCTTTGCACATTTTTGGTATTTTCTAAATGTTCTACATTTAGATACATAAATTTGTATCACCTTTGTAATTTATGTTACAAAAATGAGAGTGGGTAAGTTCTCGTTAGTGGAGGCAGAAATATTAAGAACTCATAGAAAAATCCAATATTCTTCCAGCAAAGGAATGTCTTTTGAAACTCAGTTGCAAAGCTGCATGAATAGATTTAGGTGTATATGACCAGGACCACTTTTTGTAGAAAAGAAGGAAGGGTTCTGCGGGAGGGTTGGTAAGAAGCCCTCAAAGCCTTGCCAAGGTGGAATGTATAGTTTTTCTTCTGCGTGCCTTCCTGTATCCTGGGCTGAACGTGGACACACTTTGCCATTTCTCTTCAGGGACTATGGGAGAATCAGGGCAGTTTTTGAAACTCTGCCTTTACCTTATGGATCATGTCACCATTTTAGGACAGGAGCAGAAGGTATTAAAGCAGTTGTCAAGGTCTTGAGATGCCGAATGAGAACAAGTCAGAATTAGAAAGGTTTTCTCTCTCCCTAACGCATAATGTCTAATCACTTGGGTTCTTTTCATTTTTATTTTTTTACTGTAAGGATCTTTAAATATTAAAGAATATTTTGAATAAAGAGCAAAAATATCCTCCATTTAAAATTCTCTCCCTTGTTTACTTCTGTAGTTGCCACAGTTTCTCCAGTTAATACATACACTTTTTATAGAGTTAAAACAAAGTAGTGAGAATAAAGTCCAGTTAAAATCCACCCCCCCCCACAGAAAATCATTCTTAATTCCCCCAGCCTAGCATGAAAATTTCCATTCTTAGGAGTGATGTGGAGTCTCCAGCAACTCTTTCTAAGAAAGGGAATGAGAGCAGAAGGCTGAGAGGGAACCCTGGTGGGGGTCACGCAAGGCCACTGCCTCAAGCCCAAGAGGGCATGCTTTCCTGAGGAGAGCAGGACTCCTTAGCAGCTGCTGTGGGTGGGTTTAGAGGGGACCATGGGAGAGGGACCCAGCCAGAAATCCTGGAGAGAGAAAAAAACACTAGAAGGCTTCCCTGAAGATGCCACTGGGATCCATTCGTTCAGCAAAAATTTCTTGAGAGCCTCCTATGCGCCAGGTAGTAAAGATGTAGAGGAGAGGCGAGATGGCGTGGGGAAGCCCAGAGCCTCTGGAGCCGGACTGGCTGGGTTTAAATGCCGGCTCCACGCTTCTGGACAGGTTACCGAACCTCTCTGCGCCCTACTTGCCTCGTAAGACTTTTTTGAAAAAACGCATGAGAGGATCCATGTGAACACTCTGAACAGAGAGTGCCCGGTGCGTGGTACGGATGGTGGAGTGCTGGCTCTTACTATTTTCGTCTCTGCCCTTAAGGAGATCACAGCCCAGAGGCTGAAACGGCATAAACTGAAAGTCTGTGGAACGAGATGAAGGACCTGCCAGGCTCATTTTGTTAAGATGCAGAGCCGTTGGGAGGCTCTCCTGTGGAACAGCTTGTGGGAAATCACGCTGCCCAGGAGTCTGGCCCCAGGCACCATTTTGTAGGTCATTGGATCACAGAAGGCACTGTCACCTAGTGAGAGTCATTCCAACTGGGAATGACAGCATGATGGCGAAGGCTTTTAGTGAGTACTCTGCGACAGATACTTTTAGACATGCGCCATGTGAATGAACCCACTTAATGCCCCCAGGTAAGTACACTATTACCCCCATTTTACAGAGATGAGGTAACTTGCTCATGGCGCACAGGTAGTATGTGGTAGAACTGGGATTTGAACCCAGCTGGTCTGTTTTTATTTTTATTTTTTAATTTTTTTTAACGTTTATTTATTTTTTTGGGACAGAGAGACAGAGCATGAACGGGGGAAGGGCAGAGAGAGAGGGAGACACAGAATCGGAAGCAGGCTCCAGGCTCTGAGCCGTCAGCCCAGAGCCCGACGCGGGGCTCGAACTCACGGACCGCGAGATCGTGACCTGGCTGAAGTCGGACGCTTAACCGACTGCGCCACCCAGGCGCCCCAGCTGGTCTATTTTTAAAGGCGGTCTGCATGTTCCCAGGCTCACCGTGCAGACACGCCATTTTCATTGACTACAAAGGGATTGTGTGAGGGGTGACCCTGAATGACATTTTGCCCATATATTTGAGTATCATTCATTCGTTCCTTCAGTTGACATTTGCTGAGTCCCTTGCTCTAAGTGGGGCACGGTGGGACCTCCTGGGTACAGAAAAGAAGCAGCCAGTATCCTCCCATCAACCTGTTTTGGGAGATAAGGCTTGTGCCCAGATGCAGAGTGACAAGTTCCCGGGGAGGAGCAGATACAGGGCTCAGAGACACAGAGGAGAAAGGATGACTGGGTTGGGGACAGCAGGCAGAATCCTGAGGGAGAAAGTTGAGCTGGAGCAAAGTCTTAAAGGGCAGAGGGTTGTGACAAACGGTCGTTGGAGAAAATGGCATTTCAGTTCCTAGAGAAGAGCACGAGGAAAGGCACAGAGTCGGGGAGCGCATGACAATACAGTGTGGCTGCAGCACGCAGGGCGTGTGAGGGAGAGCGAGCTGCACACGAGGAAGCAGGCACCTGGAAGCTGGGGCCTTGAACTCTGCCTTGGGAGGTTGGATTTCATTTAGCAGGAATGAGAGCAAAACGCTCAGCACTGGGATTTGGAAGAATGATCCTCACATGTGGAGGGTGAGTTTCAGGGAGAGAAACAGCGGGAAATGAGTGGAGCAGCAGAGAAAATCCAGGAAAGAGGAGAAAAGAAACGGGAAGGACACAGGGAGGCCAGGTCACTGCCCACCCTCCCTCAGCCACTTAAAAGCCTTCAAATGCCTCCCCTTTGTTTTTCAAATGAAGCTCCAAGTCCTTAAGATTTGTCTGAAAGCCACCTTTGCCTCCTGGATCCCTCATGGCTCCTAGTGCTTTAGCCAACAGCCTCCTTTCAACCCCTGGAGAGTACCCTGCCCCTTCCTTCCTCAGACTTTCTCACGCGCTCTTTCCTCTGTCACCTCATGCCCCTCCCTGCTCAAATCAGGCCCACCCATCCTTCAGTCTTCAGCCAAGCCAGAGCCTTCCCTGGCCCCCCATTGTGTGTTCTCAGTACCTTTTCTTCGTAGCCCGTGCTGCCATTGCAGTTTCACAGTTGTTTGCGTGATGGTACAACTAATCCCTGTCTTGGCTATAGGCTTCACGAGAACAGATAATCCCCTGCCCTCAAGAGCAAGCATCGTGAGAACCGATAAACGTCTGTTTGCCTTATTCTTGTACCCCCAGCGCCAATCGTCTCTTGCGCTAGTTTAGAACGTTAAATCAACGAAGGGAGCAGACACGGGATTCGGCAACTGACTGAATAAGAGAAATGAAAATGAACACCGGGCCTTGAGCCCTAGTGGCAGGAAGCGTGGTGTGGCCATTTGCTGCAGCAGGGAACACAAGAGAAACCGGGTTTTTTTAAGGTTACGGTTTTCAGATTAGGAATCTAGCGTTGTGCAAATTGATTTGGAGGTGCCAGCAGGTCATTAGTTTGTCCAGCAGGCCGCAGCGACTTTAACACTACAATTTACGGGAAATATTACAGCTAGAGAAAGGAAGAGTGACGAGTTTGAGGGTATATTAGTGAGAATTAGTTGCCTGCATGTAGCAGAAAATCCAAGAGGATTTATCGTTGTCTCACCTAAAAGAAATTTGGAGGTAGGACACCCAAGGCTGGTATGGTGGCTCCATGGTCATCCGAGACCATGGTCTCTATCTTTCTGTGCCACTCTTCTTAGCATGTGGGTTCTATCCTCAAAGCTGCCTTTGGCCCCAGATGACTGCTGGAGCTCTGGTCATCAAGCCCATCCTTCTAGCAGGAAGGAAAAAGACAGAAGGTGAGAGGCGCTCCCCTGAAAGCCCGATCCACTTACATCTCATTGGCCAAAAACACTAGAAGTGCGGTGCATCCAGCTTTAAGCAAAGCTGGAAAATATAGTCCTTTAGATGGGTGCATTGCTACCTTGAAGAAAGTCAAGGGTTCTATTAAGAATAATGTCTATCGGATGGGCAACGGCTGATTCCACCACAAGAAGCAACAGCCTAGATGAGATACTCGAGGTCATGAGAGAAATGGGCAGTTTCACAAATGCTCCCCCACCTGAGAGGAATGAGCGTCCAGTCACAGGTACACGGAATTTTAGAGGTGCAAGGAATTTCAGTGATCACTTAACACAATCCCTGCATTTTGCTGATGAAGAGACGTGACCCGTAGAAACAAAGAGGTTTGGCCGATGTCACACCGCCGCAAGTGGGGGGCGGAGCTGAGGCGAGAACCAGATTCCCTGGATGCAGTGGTGGAACAGAATGTGGGGAGGGTTTGGAGCACCTCCAGAGGAACACACATGCCTGCAGAAAGGCTCGCTTCGTGCAACACTGCGGTGATTCAAAGGCGAGGCTGGCATGGAACAGTCTTGGGTTTGAATCCTAGCTGTGTGACCTTGGGCAAGTTACCCAGCTTCTCTGAGCCTCACCTCCTCATCTATGTAATGGGGTGATGGCCCAGAGCAGGCACTTTATTACCGCTAGTCGTCATTTTCGTTATTATTAGAAAGAAATGTTTTTAGAATAACAATCAGTGAACAAACCAAACAGGAATGAATGAAAGTACAACAGACAGCTAGCCACCTAAGATGCTTTTACTCTTTGTTTGCCGAGAGATTTAAAGCTGGATAGGTGGTATCTTACCCGCCCTAGCATTAAATTCTATCACGCGAGCTTTCCGCACGTGCCCTACTGAGAATCTGTGCTTCCTTGGACTCCTTGTGGCCTGCCTGCCGACCACGCCATTCTCCTCTGTGACCCCTGTGCCCCTGATAAACACACCAATTCTGTAACAGGGTAACCAGACGCAGACTTCCTCCACGTCTTGATTTCAGTTTCCCTTTCCCACCCTCACATACCCCTCTCCCTCTTTCACCTTCTCCCCACCTTCCTCTCCCATTCATCAGGCAGCATATTTTGAGTGTTCACGTAAGACTGAGCTTAGTGTTGTGGGACACTCCAAAGAAGACAATAGTCATAGACTCTGGCCTTGAATTATTTTCAATATGGTGGCAAATGCGTGAGCCGTGATGACATTTTCTTAGGCACTGTGACTTGGAGGTAAGGTACATATATCTGTTCTATGGCTATATTGTTCCCCCTTCGCTGTCATTTCCCTCACTCTGTCATCACCTACTCTTTGCAACTTTACATAGTTTTGTGTCATTGATTCTTGTGGAATTTTAAAGGCTGGGAAATAGTTATATTTATGGCTTCGTCTTTCCTATCTTTAAAAAAAAAAAAAAAAACTTCATCAATTCCATATCAATGCTCAAGGTAAAATAGCATTAAATTACCAAATGAAACATGCAAAATCTGTAAACACTCCGTGAGATCCTCATTAAAATTAATTTATTTTCTTTGGGCATATACCAGGTTCCAGTTTTATTTGGAAATGCGGAATTTATGTCTGTTGTAAAATATAGTAATAAGTCCCATATTGCTGTGGCCAGAACTATATGCCAGCTGGAGAGGAAATAGAACTCAGTATTTGCCTGTCTGGGAAGGTTTCACATCCAGAGAGCCTGGATGGAGACCTCTCTGTAGTCAGAATGCTCTTGAATTTCCCCTCCTACAGGGTTCTGCTTCTGCCACTAGCTAGCTGAGTGACTTTGGGAAAGATGCTTCACTTTCCTGGGCCTCAGTTTCCCCATCTGCAAAACAAAGCAGCTAGATTAAATCATCTCCAAGTCAACAGCTGTCACACCAAGTATGCACAAAAAGCATCTCTCTGGGCAGCTTCTTAAAAATTCGAAGTCTCGAGTCACCAGGCCAAAGGGGGTTTGGCCCAAGAACCAGTTGTCCTAATGAGCATGTCAGATCATTCCGAAGCAGGGGATCTGTAGACCACACAGAAATCTGCCAAGAGCTCTTACTCAGCCTCAGCGGGCTGCATCTTCCTCTGAAACATATTGCAAATATAAACTCTCAAAGAAGAAGGAGATGGAGAAGGAGGAAGAGAAAGAAAAAGAATAAGCAAGAACCCTATTCCCCCTAAGAGCAGAAGTTTGAAGGACAGGCACCGTGGTTCCCAGGGCTGACTGTTGGCACTGACCTCTCTCTGCCCTGAGTTGCTGAGCACTTGCATCTCGACACACACTGGGGAAGCTTGATCGGAGGCTGCCTTTTCCATTAGCTTACTGTTCCCTATGAATGAATGTCTTATCTGTTTCAAAGTATAAGACCTCTGGCAGTGAGGTCTGCTTTGACTTCCTGGGCATTTTTAGCAGCCTCTGCACAGTGCCACATGAGACCCGCAAGACTCGCTCAGATACCGATACAAGTGAGGCATGAGTAACTCTGAGTCCTGTAAGAGGAGGTCTTCTCAGTTTTCCACCCGTGGGAAACCTCACGTGTGGCTCCGTCAGCACCCACGTACAATACTTTCACAGGCCAGCTCCCTTCATTATAGATCTGAGAGGGAGAGGCTTAATTTCCCCTGATGAGCTCTTCCTTTTGCTTGTTTAGGGTGATGGGTACAATTGGGCACCCTTTGGTGTTTAAATTAGGGACTGCTTAGTACAGGAAGTTGAAATACCTACAACAGTGGCTAAAACTTCCTTTGTGCTGGGCAACATTCTAAGTACTTTACTCGTACTATCTCATGTAAACCTCTCGACACACCTACGAGAGAGGTATTATGATTGCATTCAGTTTCCAGAAATGGAAGCCCAAAGAGGTTAAGTAACTTGCTGAGGGTCACCATCTCGTAAGCAGGAGACCCAGGATCCCAGACCAGGGCAGTCTGACTCTGCAGTGGAAGTTCCAGATCACTTGGCTCTACTGCCTCTCTTATGTTTTGGGGAGTCTCAGCTCTCCCTCAGCTGTGGCCTGTGACCCCAAAGGTCTCCTTAGCCGTTCCTTTCCCACGTTTCCCGTTTGGAAGGGCTGTGTGGAGAGAGGGCCAAGCAAAGAGGGATACTGCTCTTGGGGATAATGGAGGACAGCCTGGAGGACTTCCTTCCCAGTAAACATTCAGAAATCTGGGGAAAGCAGATAGCTTCGTAGGCAGAGAAAATACTGGGGCTGCTCAGCAGTGATGATCAGACCCTTCGGGGCCCTGCTGTAAACATACCTGCAATTGCAAGAGAGAAGCTGGAGTAGCTTATAAGCCCCTCTCTGCCACGCTCCAATGACTTCCAAGGCAAAGGTCTAGTGCATTTTCCTTTGAGGGCTGTACTCCGCCCCTGCCCCCCCCCTCCCCACAATAAGTATGCTCCTCTTGTTCTTCAGGTGATTAGATAAAAAGATAAAATGCCTTGCACATCTACAGTTTCCTCCTGCAGGAAGTGAGCGGATGGGAGAGATTCACCGTAATGATGAGTCACCACCTGGATTTGAAACAAACACACCTACAAAGATAGCAGGGTGTAGACTCAGTAAATAATCAGCCGACTGGCACTTCTGAAACCAATTGCTGCCACGGATTTGCTTTCTGATTTTTTTTCCTCTTCATTTTTTACTGCTTTGGCGCCGTCCTAAGCAGCAGCCTGTTCCTTCTCTCCATTAAGATTCAGAGCGATCCCTCCCCCTCTACCTTCAGAGTCCTGGGAGCCAGGCTCAGCAACAGAGGGGAGAAATGAGGGCGGGGCTAAAGAGGAACATATAAAAAATAAATGAGCCATTCATAAAAATGAATATTATTACCAAAAGGAGCCGTCTGCCAACATCTCCACGTATATATTAACTCAGCTGCTGGGCTTTGTAACAACGCAGAATTAAGCCAATGCATCATCTTTTTAGTAGTTGCTCAGTTGATCTACTATTAACTTTAAACAACCAATTGTGAACTGAGCACTTCACCGTGCCGTGATGATGATGAGCCTTCACCCGGTGCTATTTTTTTTATAACATAAGCTAGAAAATTGGTAAAATAAATTCAGCTGTGCTTAGTACGCTCTCGTAGCCCTTCAAAACCAGACATTCAGGTGTAGGAGGGAAACTGCTCAACTCAACCAGCTTTGTGAAGTCATTTGCACAAATTCTAAAAACCGCCTTTATTTTTCTCCAGCTTAGCATTTCTTTCCCTGAAAACCCGAAATGCCAAGATGTTGGACTTTTTGCCGTCTACATGAGAGATTGCAGATGGCTTCTTTTTCTTCACACTGAAAGACATGCATATTGGATGCCTGTCTTTTCCTCCGAGGCCTGCATGTCTGTCTAGGTGACAGTATGAAAGGAGCCAGCAAAGAGCCTGTGTTGACAGCAGGGTCCTGGAGGCACCAAGCACCTGTTTCTCGAGTCTTGCTCGGCATTTTACTGGGTCGCCCCAGGCTTTTTGTTCTTTGCTTCTCAAGGTTGGTGTTGTGATCTGGCCCCTGGTCGTAGGTTGTGACTCTGAAGAAGAGTGACTGATTTCCACATGTGGCTTGTGGAATCCATGCTGTTCCTTTGCAGCCACACCTTGTAAATCTCTCCAGGCTACAAGCTGGTGTCTGTCCCCTGTGGTTCCGAGAACAATTCGCAGCAAACACTGACTGGAAGGGCCATTATGGTCGTTGATGTTCTCACCATCTGGAATGGTTACAGTTGTCAGGATCCGAGATGACTCAGTGTGCTGAGGAATCATTTCTCTAATGGCAGCACTAATCAGGAGGGACGAAGCCGTTGCTAAGTGCCGCTGCATGGAGAAAATACCATGCCAGATGAAAAGGAAGGGCCGTTGATTTGCTTTCGCTCATTTGAAAATAAAGTGGCTTGGAATGTCATTCTTGTTTCTGTCTAGTGACACGCCATCTTCCGTGTCAGGCGCTGGCACCTCGGGCCAGCCTTCAGGAGCATTGGCTGTTTCCATGGGCAAAAGACCTGTGCTGTGCTCTCTGTCCTTTCTGTGTGCCCTGAGATCAGGCAACTCTCTGATGGAGGCTTAGCAGTTTGGTGTAGAAAGGGTAGCACAAACAGATGTGGATGGTCTTTTAATGCAGCGCTAGCCCTCATACTATTCCTTGCAAACCCTAACCCTGCCATGGACACCCTACTGCTCTCCCAGTTGGACCCTGTGGAAATTCCCATCCACACTGGAGACGGAGGTGGGGGGGGTCATCATGCTCATTCTGGACCTTAACTGTTGCCTTCAGAAGGAATCAACCCTGACGACTCCTTGATTTTGGACTTCCAGACTCCAGAACTGTGAGATAATACATTTTTTTTGTTTTGTTTTATGCCACTCGATTTGTGGTAATTTGTCATGGCAGCCTTAGGAAACTAATTCAGAGGGGGACCAACAGACCTTAGATGTCACGAGAAGACATCAGACGAGAGCCACACAGTCTCCCCGTATGACTAAGGGTTTTCATCAGCTCCTTTCTGAGTTGCTGCACCAAATATCCTTAGAGTTTGTGCTTGAGGTCACTGTATTGTAAAACATAGGAAGTTTTCGTTTCATGGTGGGGGCGGGAGTTGATTTATCTGAATCCACTCCTTTTGTTACCATCAAAGGAGTCCTAAATCCAGGCTGAAAAGCTCACCCCCTAACCTTTTCCCCATAGGGCGGAAACAAGCATACCACGACAATTTCCCCTGGAGGTGACAGTTCAGGGTATCCTTTGTAACTATGTCACAGTCTTTGCCATGTGGGGGCCACATCATCCTTTTCTCTAAAATTCTTCCCATCCCTCCTGTTACCTCGGCCTTCTTTGCCTCGTGCAGGTACATGTCCATTTCACCCATGATCCTAAGAATCCGGATATAAGGAAATCTAACAGCATCCTTAATCTTAAAATGAAAGCGAACACTTATGTAGCATTTGCATATTACTAAAAGAACTCCATTTAATTCTCCAACCAACTTGTGACTATCCCTCTTTGGCAGACAATAAAATTGAGGCCCGGAGAGGCTAACTCGCCTAAAGTCAACAACCGGTAAGTGATAGGACTAAGACATTAACCCACAAAGTCTGGCTCGAGGGTCCAATGTGGATTCGCTGTGCAAACTGCCCTAAGGTTAGCAAGCAAGGAAAAGGCACAGCGCGGGGCTGGCCGCCACATGCTACCTTCTGCTTCCCGATGTTCACCTGCCATTTGGGACTATCCCACTTGAGACTGAAGTCCCCCCGTGTAACACGCTGATCCAGGCAAAGACTCACAGCTCCACCTGTAATTCCTCACAGCAATACCACGACTGAGCTGGGATGGTTAAAGCGAGCCTCTACAGCAATGTGGACGGCAGCGTGCTGCACCAATGGTACTCAGGATGTGCCCTGCCGCCTTGCTCCCGGGCTTCCTCTACCACGGAGCCCATCTTATTCCCTTCCCCAGAGGTGAGGTTGGAAAATTATGTCTAAATCCAGCCCAAGGGCAGGGGGAGGCTATGAGGAGAAGAGGTGGCCCTTCTGGTCTGCCTGCCTTGCTCCCTCCCACTTCTGGCTCCCTGCTGAGATCCAGCCTCCTTCTCTGGGAATGACCACACCCACATCCCATGGGGAAAATCCTGCCCGCCTCTTTACCCGTGTGACTGTGGTCTTATCCTCTAATCTCAACAGGACCTCCACATCCTGATACCACACACCCTGAGGTCTGCAGGTTGAGGAGCAAAAGGAGGGACCGTCCATTATAGCCTCTCTGTAATGGAGGAGGGCAGTTTCTGCTCATGACAATAGTCATTTCATCCTCCTGTAACTTGTCAACGGAGATGCATTCTTAGCTCTGTTGGCTATTTCCTCGTTGCTACAATCAAAAAGACATTCCATTAAAGCAGTGAATAAGAAAAAAGGAACTGAATTTACTGAGGAGCATGAGAAACATTTGTTTTTTGTTTCACACATTCATTGCAAATGAAGGTGATGAGACCACAGCTGACTCACAGGGTTAATCAATTAGCCCGCAACACTTAGAAGATGAACTTGACAGTGACACAGCAGTAGAAGCTAACACCTGGCTTCCAGGAAGCTGTCCCGAGCCTACATGCTTTATACTCTCTGGTCCCTGCTGCCCAAAACATTACGGTTTTGCAGGCACCAGCTTCTGATTCTGCCTGTGCCAATGACTCTGACAGTGAGCTCAAAGCTAGGGCGTGGTGTGTTAGAACATGATTTCAAATTTAGTGACATTTCAGTGCTGGTCAGAGGCCGCATACACTGCAGAAATGGAAGGATGGTTTTTGCTTTGGAGACAATCTGCAGGATGCCTTCTTAAACCACTGCCTGATGAAAAAGAGAATCCCCCTTCCCCTAACCACCCCCCACACCCCGCCCCACCAGTGGAACCCTATTTCTGATTTTGAAGTAAACGCCAGTTGTATGTTACGTGCTGAAAATGAAGTTATCTATTTTTCTTAAAAGCCATTTCTGATTCAAAGCAGCAACTTGCTATAGTGATTATGATAGTGGTTTAGGATCAAGTTCTTCAAAAGAGAAATAAGATCATCCCAAATGTAATTATTTTGAAATATGAAACATTAAAAGCTCAGCTTACCAACAGTTCATAGTCTGGGCTATTATGAAAGCAATTGAGTCAACTACAGAAAAGCTTCCAGCAGGATCCACCAAGACACTTAGAAAATAAAGATTATTGGGGCTCCTGGGTGGCTCAGTCGGTTGAGCATCCGACTTGGGTTCAGGTCATATCTCGCGGTTTGTGAGCTCGGGCTCGCGTTGGGCTCTGTGCTGACAGCTTGGAGCCTGCAGCCTGCTTCGAATTCTGTGTCTCCCTCTCTTTCTGCCCCTCCCCTGCTCATACTCTGCCTCTCTGTGTCTCTCGAAAATAAACAAATGTTAAAAAAAAAAGAAAGAAAAAGAAAATAAAGATTATTGATTTTTGTTGTTGTTGTTAAGGAGCAAGAAGAAAACTTAGTGATTCAACTTCTAATCTTAAAGACGAGAGGGGAAAAAGAGGTTTGTAGATAAGTTTGAACAAATTTCTCAGCCCCAGAAGGGATGTTTTTTAGTCTTGCGAAGTGTCCCCATCTGGCCTCTGAGCGGCCCGTGTTAAAACACACAGCCGCAGGTTGTTCCTAGTGGCTGACCTGAACTGAATGCCACAGTGAAATGGACAAGGGCCTCTTCGTCATTTTTAACACCTCCCTTGTGCTTAGCTCCTGTCCAGCTCACTAAAGGTTAGAGATATTTCACATTTTTTGCAATTTTTTTTTTTAAGCACCAAGGCTGACTGGTTGCATTGACTGTGGTTACCACACTCCTGCTCAGTCTTGCTGGTGATGGGGAAGTCTAGTGTTTGTGGCATCATCTCTTGTCCGTGTGTGCTTTCTCTCTCTCTTTTTTGTTTTTGTTTGTTTCATTGCAGTGAAATTTCTCGTAACCTTCTGACTGGCTTTGTTTTGGCCTATCTACTGAGCTAGGAACCAGGAGGCCTGGATTTTGAAGCTTAATCTCACTATCATGTAGTAGGTTGGACTTCGAGTTGTTCCCTAATGTCCTCTGTAACTCATTTCCTTATCTGTAATGTGGAATTTATGAACCAAAGGATCTTTAATTTGATGTGACTTTCGATGCTTTTTAGTATGGTGAAAATATTTTTTCTCTCTTTTTTTTCGATGAAGAAATTGAAGATTAGGGAAGTTAAATGAATTGCTTCAAACTACCACCTTCCAGGATTGAGAATAAAAATGAGGTAATAAGGAAAAGCTATTAGAGTAACTTATTTAATACTCCAAATTCATAGTAGTCTTTGGCAAAATATTGAGGTAGATAAAGACTGTTTTCTTGCCTTTCAGCTCCCCACTTATCTCTGAGCACCAATATCTGGAACCACTGTTTGCCAAGAGGGACTGGTAATGCAATCATAGCCGGTCCAATGCGGCTTTTGATATTACACTGAAGGACAGCTGTATATAGCTTGTATACCTCAGAAAAGATACTACTACAAAAAGTATTGGTGATTAAGCAACTTTTAGAAACATGAATGTAGCATTCTAGTAGCTTCTCAGTGTTAGCCTTTTGCTACTACTATAGAATCTTGAACATAAGGAGATGAGTGCACAATGAGACAGCACCTGGAGGAAAACGGACAAGATGTTGGCAGCTTAGAAGACATTCTCTGGGGTGAACATCATTCTCTGTTCTTCCTTCCTAAAAACTTGACAATTTAGAAGGCAACACAATATGAAACAAAGTTACC
This sequence comes from Herpailurus yagouaroundi, assembly GCF_014898765.1. Classification (NCBI taxonomy): domain Eukaryota; kingdom Metazoa; phylum Chordata; class Mammalia; order Carnivora; family Felidae; genus Herpailurus; species Herpailurus yagouaroundi. The sequence goes on from NW_024412376.1 coordinate 37,045,180, forward strand.
TCAGAGAGTGAATAAAACATGATTAATTTTCTGATAACTTCATTTCAGTATATTTTGCCTATTTTAATTAGCTAAAAAATGTTGACCTAAATTCTTTTTTTTCATTTTTCTTTTTTTTCTTTTCTTTTTTCTTTTTCTTTCTTTCTTTTCTTTTCTTTTTTTTCTTTTTTTTTTTTTTTACATAGGGAATACCTTTATTTATTTTTTTAAAGTAATCCCTATAGGGATGCCTGGGTAGCTCAGTTGGTTAAGCAGCCAACTCTTGATTTCAGCTCAGGTCATGATCTCAGGGTTGTGAGATCGAGCCTGGCATCAGGCTCCACACAGGTGTGGAGCCTACTGTCTCTCTCCCCCTTTGCCCCTCCCCCCCGCTTGTGTCCTCTATAAACAAATAAATAAATAAATAGGGGCACCTGCATGGCTCAGTCAGTTAAGTATCTGACTTGGACTCAGGTCATGATCTCACCGTTCCTGAGTTTGAACCCTGCATCGGGCTCTGTGCTGACAGCTCAGAGCCTGGAGCCTGTTTCAGATTCTGTGTCTCCCTTTCTGTCTCTGCCCCTGCCCTGCTTGTCCTCTGTCTCTCTCTCTCAAAAATAAACACTAAAAAAAATTTTTTTAAAATAAATAAATAAATAAATAAATAAATAAATAAATAAATTTAAAGTAATCTCTATGTCCAATGTCGGGCCTCAAATTCATGACCTGAAGATTGAGAGTCATGTGCTCCACTGACTGAGCCAGCCAGGTGCCCCCCAAAATATCAATCTAAATTCTTTTTTTTAATTTAATTTAATTTTTTTATTTTTACATTTATTTATTTTTGAGAGACAGAGCATGAGTAGGGGAGGGGCAGAGAGAGAGAGAGAGAGAGAGAGAGAGAGACAGACAGACACAGAATCTGAAGCAGGTTCCAGGCTCCAAGCTGTCAGCAGCACAGAGCCCACCTTGGGGCTCGAACCCACGAACCGTGAGATCATGACCTGAGCCGAAGTCGGACGCTCAACCAACTGAGCCACCCAGGTGCCCCTCAACCTAAATTCTTAAAGCAAATCTAGAACAATACCTTGGTTCAGGACTACAAACAAGAGCCCAGTGCCAGGGGTTCATGTTAGGCTTGGACCAACAGCCTTAGAGTCATGGGGAAACTTTTTTAAGATGAAGATTTTCCAGGTCCTAGCACTAGATGTTTTGAATCAATTGAAGTGGCATGGGGCCTGGGCATGTGTATTATTTTACATTTCCAGATGTTTGTCAATATCTACTGGTGTGATGCATCGGCCATATGCCCAGGTCCTCTTTGAGAGGTACTCCATTGTTTCAGACCAATAGTGGAGACAGTATATAGCAAAATTTCAGAGCAAGTCAGAATCAAGTCACAATCTAGGGAATAGATGGCACGCTCATACTGGGTACTTGAAGAAAGATTAATAAAGAAGAGAATTACAAAAACATGGGTAGGGTGTAGGGAAATCCACAAGGAGACTAGCAACAGTATAGAGTCACTACAACCCGAAGCCTAAAGAGTCAAGGAAAGGGAGTGGTTATTGGAACAAACAGAGGCCATATGGACAGGACCACCTGACAGGATTTGTGGTCTTGAAAAAGGATGCAGCCATTGTATGTCAATGTTCAGGGCAGCATTATTTACAATAGCTAAAAAGTGGAAACAATCCAAAGGTCCATCAACAGATGAATGGATAAACAAAACACAATAGGTTTATGCAATGAAATATTATTCAGTCTTAAAAAAATAAAATTCTGACACATGCTACAATGTGAATGAATCTTGGACACATTTTGCTAAGTGATACAAGCCAGACACAAGAGGACAAATATTGTACGATTCCCCTTCTAAGGGATGCCTAGAATAGGCAAATTCATAGACACAGAAAGTAGAATAGAGGTTGCTAAGGGCTAAGGGGAAAGGGTAATAGTTACTGTTGAATGAGTATGGAATTTCTGTTTGGGATGATGAGAAAGTTCTTGAAATGGATTAGTAGGGATGGTTGTACAACATTTTAAGTGTGCTGATTTGTATACCTAAAAATGGTTAAAATGGTAAATGTTATGTGTATTTTACCACAATTTTTAAAATGCAGATAGAAAAGAAGAAGAAAAAACCAGGGTGCGGCCAACTCACAGCAATTCCTCAAGGAGAAGGTCAGCTTCTTTGTGCTTCTCCTGCCCAGTCTTCAGCCAGAGTCTCTTACCAGTTGAACCCAACTGGAATGCACAGAGCAAGGGAGCCCATTGATGTAGTTCATGAAGATCAGCCATGCAGGGGACAGAACAGGGTGGAGATGAGATCTGAAGAGACAAAAGGCAGCTGGATAGCATGGGGCTCCCGTCATTCAATCATCTACTCTGTAGAGGAAGCATCAATCCTACCACCAGAACAACATCAAAAAAGCATTGGAATGAGAAAAGCTGGTGGCAGGTGTTTTCCCCTTCCCCAGAAACAACCTTACACAACCAGTGAACACAGTGATGTGTTTTCAGATTAACCCAGAAAAATCTTTGTTTAAATGCCACAATAGTCATTCACATCTTTTGATCTAGAAATCCCATTTCTAGGAAACTACCTTAAGGAAATAATCAGAGAGTAGACTCAAAATTACACACAAAGGGATTCACTGAAACGTTATTTATGATCACAAAAAAAGAAACATGAAATGTCTGGCATGTACCATATCTTAAGTGGGAAGGCAGGCAACAGGCTGAATATACCTGTAATGTCAATTGCGCAAGAGACTACAAACTATACTAATACATTAGAGAGGTCATCTTCAAATGATTGGATTAAGAATGATTTCTTTTCTTTTTCAAGCTTTCTTATTTTTCCACATTTCTGTGTTGAACATGATTTACTTTGATAAGAAAAAGCAACACATGTTATTTTTTAGAACCTCGTGTCTGCCTCGCAGATAAACACTCTCAATACAGTGACCTATGGAGTTTTCCCTGCCATCCTCTGTAAAAGGCATTGATTACCTGCTGGCTGCCTATTAATTTGAAGGGAAGCAGGCGGGGGGGGGGGGGGGGGAGGGCAGCCACCTCCTCCCAAACAGACAGCGTGTGGGGCTGAGGGTGCAGCTTCCTTTGATGAAATATTGCTAAACGATGAAATTCTATCTCCTGCAAGAAATTATTTCTGCTGGCTGTGCAAACGTCAGGCTGGAGCCTGCCCTTGGAGAGGCGGCTGCATTACTATGTATTTGTAAAATCAGCAGAGCCTATGCATGAATGGTCACAGCGGTTGATTTTACAAGCTACTCACGACGGGCATCTGCGCATAGAAAACCATAGCTCAGAGAAGATTTAACCTATTGTGATTCCTTCTGATTTCATGCTTTGCCATCTTGAAAGGGTGTCATTTTCCCCAAGAGAAAATGCTCTTGGGTAAAATGACTATAGAGACATAGGAAACTACAATATATTAGCCTATATATAAAGGGACACCTACACAGGCCAGAGGTCCTGCTGGGTCTGCCAGGTGCTGGGCCTCTACACTTCAGACTCCATATTGGTGATATCCCACATCAGTATTTGGTGGCACCAAGGCACCTATCTGCTTCTGACTTCACACTAAGTCATTGCTTCAAGCCAGGAAATGGTAAGAGTTTTTAACTCACACAGACCGTGCTTTCTTCAGACTGCATCTTGGTGAAGTCCCCAAACTTCATCCTGTCTGCCTTCCCCAAAGTATCATTTAAAAAAAAATATTTGTCTAGTTTTGAGAGAGAGACAGAGAGAGAGAGAGAGCGAATGGGGGAGGTGCAGAGAGAGAGGGGGACAGAGGATCCGAAGTGGGCTCTGCACTGACAGCAGAGGGTCCGATGTGGGGCTCGAACTCATGAACCATGAGGTCATGACCTGAGCCAAAGTTGGAAGCTCAACTGACTGAGCCACCCCGGCGCCCCTGAATTTTACCCTTCAAATCATCTTCTGGGGGTTGTGATGTTTTAACTAGGGAAATTAATTTTGCCATCTGTGAAATCAATAAAACATTACAAAAAATTACAAGAGTACTTCCAATTTAAAAAATTAGAATACAAAAATCAATCATTGAGAGAAGTCATTCTTGTGGCTAAGAATGATTAGAGTAGACCCAACAAAGAACTTGTGAAGCCTTTTCAACACGCTGCTTGCATCACATCCCCAGAGACACTGACCTACTAGGTTTTGGGTGGAGAATGCACACTGAAAATGCTTTACTTAAGAGAGATCACATTAGAAGAATTACTGGAAGAAATGAGGCAATTCTAATAGCCCTTATTGTTAGTAGAATATTTTCTGAACGACAATATATCATTTTTCTTTATGCTTGGTTGCATCCAGACAAGAAGATGTTTACCCACTGCATATTCTTGCCCCAGACTACTGACTTAAGATTCTAGTAAGATCCAAGGAGACAGCCATCTTAACCTAAAGCAGAAGGATTCTCCTCCTCTATTAATAACGTCTTTCCTAACTGAGCAGCTCATTTTTCCCATAATTTCCCAAGTTATGGCTGAGAGGTCCTGATCTCAGGCCAGAGCGAGAAGGAATTCGTATTTCTTAATGACTCATGTGGTATTATTTCTAGAGAGAAATTAAGTGTGAGCATAAATAACTTGGCCAAGGATACAAAGGATGAAGATAGACGTATCTGAAGATGCCTGCAGATGCAGGACTTAACAGTGTGGATGCATTTGACTCTAATTATGCATCGATTCCCATGGAGGAAGGTGGAAATCTTTTTGGTCAGATTTGGACAAGAACATAATTCTTTCTCTCCCCTCCTTCTATCCTACATAAATGTATCACACTGTCGAAGTTATCAAAACAGTATCAGACAAGGCCAGAAAAGGGGTCAAGGCTGCCTTGGTTTTTCATACATGTGATCAGAGTTCTGAAAAAGTTGTCAAACTACCATGTCAGGTAGTAAACGTTCAGTTAACACAAAGGAAAGTGTTTCAATCAGAGGATCATTTCTTCATTAATTTAGAAATACAGAGTGGTAATTGTATGTTACTATTACTTCATAGCCAATTATTCCATCTATCTGGGTTGAGCCCTCAGAAAAGGTCTTGATAGCACCTGCTGGGAAGGAAAGGACACAGATTCACTTTCAAGCGGCAATGCTTTCAAAAACAATGACTCTTTGTGGGCTCTCAGCAGATACAAAGTGATCCATACAGACAAAGTTGGTGACTTACACTGCCAGAAAGAGATATTACCAACTTGAGTGACTGCTTCAAAATTTCTCAGGTGGTTTAGGATTTCTGTCCCCTATCTTATTAGGGATAGGTTAGAAGGACGGAGTTCCAAACCATATCTGGGATGAAATAATAGTAATTGCTGGGCAAAAAACTCCCTTGAAGATGAGACTGAGAGCAATTCACAAACAGAACTACTCTGCATCTCTGCTTCCCAGGGCTTCCTTCTAAGCACGCCACTGTTATCAGGAGTTTATGTTCAAAGCTTTACAGCATCTGTCCTAGATCTTTCCAGAAAAAGGATTGCTAAGCAGGAACAGAATGATCGCATCGTTCACACTTGAACTCAATGTGATGAGCACATTTGTTTGTCCTCATTAAGCGCAGTGTAGCGGGTGCTAACCGACATGCAGAGGCAGCATGCTGGGGCACGGCTAGAGAGCCAGGAGCTGGTCAGGAGAGCTGGGCTCTGCCTGCAGCCTGGGGAGATTACTGCTTCTCTGAGCTCTCGGGGAGAGCTTGTCAATAAGAAGAGGCATTTAGGGAGAGGTTGTCCAGAAGTTCCCGGGATTCCAGGAAATGCCCAAAGACACCCGGGGCGGGGGCGGGGGGAGGGCGCAGGAGGAAAGCCAAACAGGGGCAATACCTACAGGCCCGTGCTCCTCTTTCAAACAGACCATCTCTGATTGGATCCTTTATATGTACTGAGTTCTAAGGAAGCCTGATCTTAAAGGTGTAAAAACCACAAGACTAGCTAACCTTCACGTTCTTTACTTACAAAAAGGCAAAGTGAGCATATCTTTTTTTCATGGTCAAACATGATGGCAGCTAGAGCATGGATTCTAGAGCCAGCTTGCCTGGGTTCAACCCTCATCTCTTATGTCTAGAGCGGTGTGACCTTGGGCAAGTTTCTTAACTTCTCTATGCCTCAGTTTCCTCACCTATAACATGAGTAATAGCAGTGCCTGCTGCATAGGATTCTTGTGAAGATTAGATGAGGTCATCGATATGAAGCCCTCAGAACAGTGCCTGGCACATAAACAAGTGTTTCCTATTATTATTGGCCCCAGCTAGCAGCAAGCTTCTGGCCAGCATGGCTAATAAAGCCACAAAAGGAAATGCAGAAGAGCTCACTCATTCCGCGGAAAGGTGCTTGGGAGCATAATTGGATTTGCTGAAAGTGCCTTTTTAAACGGTACTGTTGGTTTCTGATTCACATTTGGGAAGAAAAGCAGAACAGAAGGTGATAAATTCCTTTATGGGAGAGCTTGGCAGGAAAGGCAGATGCGACTGTAAAGTTAATTGGTGAATGGGAGGCAGGACCCCTGGGCAAAGGCGGACTGACGGCATGAACACGTTCTCCCTCTCCCGCTCCGGTTTGTGGTGATTAATTCATTAGGGATTCTGAAAGGCCATTCTTGGGTGGCTGCTGGTCCTGTCTTTGCCCAGACAAGGATGATGTCAGCATATAGTTTATGGAGTTCTGCAATCCTCCGGAGAATTCCAGGAGCTTCTAGAGCGTCTCCAGGCGGCTGGCCAGCACTCTGAATACTGGATCCCACTTGAGCCTTGTGTATTGCGACTTGCTTGCCTCCATCATGATTTCTGTTGTTGTTGTTGTTCTCTGTACAAGCACTGGGGCATGAGAAATAACCTCAAAAGTTCCTTACGTAAGACTCATTTTTCTAGCCCTGCTGGCTTGAATCTCCCTGGGAATTGGGCTCCATTCCTCAGCCCCTCCTCTAATTCATGAAGAACGCAGAGTGAGATAACACACCAGGGATATGCCAAGTTTAAGATGCAAAATTTAAGATCGTCAAATGTGTCGTTATTTTATATGCCACTAAGAAAGAAAGAAAGAAATACTTGCTAATTAGACTGTAATACGAACTTAAAAAAATGTTTGAAAATACTCATTCCAACTGACTTAGATGTTTTAAAGTCACACATCATTCTTAACATAAATACATGCATACATAAAAAGGAAAATATCAGGTTAGGTATTCCTAAAATGTTTTTCATGCCAAGTCTGAGTCTTCTGAATCACTTTTAAATCCTCGGTCAAAATATCTGTGTTCCTTCACATAATATCATTCTCTGTGCTGTCAGGGGCAATGGGCATGTAAAACGTCAATGTCAAATCATAGTGTAAATTTCCGAAGACACTGTAGACGGCCTGGGGACTCAGCACAGGTGGGCCACCTATGCCACATCTCGATTGAAATGCCGCATGAACAGCTATGACAGGTCTGTGCCTGTGCCAGAAATGACAACTCGTTCATGACTGCCATCAGGCCAGCAGTAACTGTAAGTTGCATCCCGAATGAAGGAACGTTTAAGTGTGCAAAAAGAAATGTGTATCTTAGAATCCATGAATTGGTAATAAAGGTTTACACTTGTTGTTTTAAGAGGATGGGTTTAATTCCCAGGAAACTTTTCAAAGATTGTTGAAAAACTGTACCTCATCCCATTAGTCAGAAGGTACACAGCAAAGCTCTGGCCTTTTCCAAGAACTTGACAGTTCCTCCTATCAAGCATGCTGGAGGATCAGAAGATTCCAGAGGGGAGAGCCAGTCTCAGGAGAGGATGGCTGCTCATGGGATGTGTTTTACATTCACCCAAAGTGTTGTCCCCTTAAATGAGTCATTTACTTGTGTGATGGCATTGTTATTCTCCGATAAAATACAAATACCCTTAAAAAGGTCATTCAGTATCACTGTCTGATTAATGATTTCTCCCTTTTAGAGTGGAGTTTGCCAAAAGTTTATTTAAAGGAGCCAACCCTTTAAACCACACCATTTTTTTTTAAGTAATCTCTATGCCCAAAGTGGGGCTCAAACTTATGACCCTGAGATCAAGAGTCACATGCTCTACCAACTGAGCCAGCCAGGCACCCCTCTGAAGGAGCCAGCTTTTTAAAAAGAAAAATCTTGGGGTGTCTGAGTGACTTTGGTTCAGGCCATGATCTCATGGTGTGTGGGTTCAAGCTCCACGTTGGGTTCTGTGCTGACAGCTCAGAGCCTGGAGCCTACTTCAGATTCTGTGTCTCCGCTGTTCGTGCTCCATCTCTTTCTCTGTCTCAGAAATAAACATTAAAAAAGAAAAAGAAAAAAGAAAAGTCTCTGAATGTTTCGATAGCATAAAGCTTAGATCATAAAAGACCACATATTGTATGATTCCATTTACATAAAATGCCCACAGTGGGCAAATGTCTAAAGACAGAAAGTAGATTAGTAATTGCCAAGGGCTGAGGGGAGGAGTGTGGGGATGACCAATAATGGGTCCAGGGTTTCTTTTTGGAGACTTAAAACTGTTCTAAAATTAGATTGTGGTGATGGTTGCCCAACTCTGTGAGTATACTAAAAACACTGACTTGTACACTTTAAGTGGGTGAATTGTATAGTATATGAATTATATCTCAACAAGGGATTTTAAAAAAGACACTTATCAGAATGTGTTCCGTGTGTGTTAAATAACCTAACCAGAAGTTCTTTTACACTTATCCCAAGGATATATATTTTTTTTTTTTTAATTTTTTTTTTTCAACGTTTATTTATTTTTGGGACAGAGAGAGACAGAGCATGAACGGGGGAGGGGCAGAGAAAGAGGGAGACACAGAATCGGAAACAGGCTCCAGGCTCTGAGCCATCAGCCCAGAGCCCGACGCGGGGCTCGAACTCACGGAGCGCGAGATCGTGACCTGGCTGAAGTCGGACGCTTAACCGACTGCGCCACCCAGGCGCCCCCCAAGGATATATATTTAATAAAAACTTAGGTTTATTTTGTCCAAAGCAAAGCAGAATGCTAGGGACTATGGCAAAAAAGAAGTGATCTCTCCTTGGAGGAACCCATAATCAAGGAGGAACAGGAGAGAGACGTATACGTAAATAACTGGGGACAGGGGAAATAGTCTGAGAGAACTGAGGACATTTGGGTGAACTCAAGATCTGACTTGGCCTCAAAGGCATTGGACTTTGATAGGTAGGTGTTGGGAGATAGGAACAGGGGCACAGGTGAAATAGAGAAATGTTTCAGATCCTCTGCAAGCTGAGAGAGGCTCTTGGCAAGAGGCCCCAGTCCAGGTGAGTTGATGGGTCCAAACCACCAAGAGCTCCTCCAGACAGAATTTAAGAATTGATGAGCCAGAGAGAGTGAGGGTCAATGGAGTGAAACCAGAGAAGGTTCTGAGACTGAGTGGGGAAATGTTGTCCCCAATGTGAAAGGAGCAGGAGCCCTGAGCAAGGTCACTCAGCTGCTGGGACAGATCCTGAACTCAAATCCGGGTTTCCTAACTCTCATCTCAGTCATCCCTCCCCTCGAATTACTGTCATAACACATTCTGTGCCATTGCCGCACCCGCCGTCCGTGGTCCTGGGAGACTGTAGCCTAGTGGAAAAGTGCAAGCTTCGGAGAGGTGGAAGACAGAAGTCAAAGAGACAGTGAAGTAAGAACCCACTCTTAGTCCTTTTCCTTATTTCTTCAACCTCTCTTTCTTAACCTTAGGATCAGAAGCACTCATGTTCCACGAACACCCATTCCTGTCCCACCGACCCCTGTTCTTTACGGGATGCTGTTGACCTGGTCTGCCCATTCTGGAAGCTTGACTGCAACTAACAGTAGGATTTGTGAAGGACAGCTTTCTTTCTTTCACAAAATCCCTAGATTGTTTTTTTTTTTTTTCTTTAATTTAGGAATTTATTAAAAAAAAACTCAGATAAGTTTGAGATTGATTGAATCCATACTTTGGTAACGAGCAATACAAAGTCAACAAATTGTCGACCCGGTCAAAATTTACATATACTAAACTTATAAAAATACACAGAACAGTTCTGGTGTTAACTTTTATTCCATCCTTACTGAGCATTTCATGTGATTCTTTTTTCTTTTTTTTTTAATTTTTTTTTTCAACATTTATTTATTTTTGGGACAGAGAGAGACAGAGCATGAAGGGGGGAGGGGCAGAGAGAGAGGGAGACACAGAATCGGAAGCAGGCTCCAGGCTCTGAGCCATCAGCCCAGAGCCCGACGCGGGGCTCGAACTCACGGACCGCGAGATCGTGACCTGGCTGAAGTCGGACGCTTTACCGACTGCGCCACCCAGGCGCCCCGAGTTTCATGTGATTCTTAACCAGATTTCACTGAGGCCACTGTGTCTGTGTTGGTCGTCAGGCTCTTTTCTTTTTCTTTCCCTGGATATTTTCATTAAGTAATCCCCTACTAGGCTCCATGCCGTTCCTCATCCATGCTTGTTGTCATCAAAATGGCTATTTCCTCGCATGAAAGCTTTTCATTTTCTTTCTCCATCTGCAGTGGCCCAAAGTGCTCCTTTTAAGAACAGAATCCTCGTCAACTGTGTTTCTCTCATAGGCCAGCTATGTATGCATGTGGAGCAGGAGGCAAGTGTTTCCTCCAGCGGCCACCTGTCATCCAGGAAATTCTCCCTCCACCACCCCCTCTCTCAAGTGATTCTTTGCTCTGTGTTGAGCTGTCCCTGTAAGCTCTCAGAGAAGCAGAGAGGATGTTTATAACTTCTTGTTTTAGTACTCACTTAAAAAAAAAATCTCTATCCGGCTCAGAAGTCATTGGCTGATGTAAATACCCTGGTTTTGCTCTTCTCCCTTCTCTGTGTAGCCTCTGCTCAGCTTCTGTTCTTAGTACGGGCAACTTAACTCCCTGTAGTGGTAACCTTGCTCGCTTCCTCTGCAGAGGAGGAGCAGAGAGAGAAGGAGAGAGAAAATCCCAAACAGGCTCCGTGCTGTCAGTGCAGAGCCTGACACAGGGCTCGATCTCATGACTGTGAGGTCATGATCTGAGCCGAAATCAAGAGTTGGAGGTTCAACCAACTGAGCCACTCAGGTGCCCCAGGGATAGCACTATTTAAAGGAAAAGCCGAAAGGTTATGGGAAGCCTCACTTGGCCTCCCATCCCAGCTCTCTGTAGTCCTGATTTTGTATCTGAGCTATTTCCTTCTTTGATCAGTAGATGCATGCTAATATAATACTATAACCATAGATGCCTAATTAATTCAGGCAAAAAATACTCCTATCCATTTGTACCATCATGGTGGATAATCAAAAATTTGCACACTTATTTTTATTAAGTAAAAGAATAGTGTAAAACTAACTTGCTTTCTAATTCCATAATATTACTCACAGAAAATTCCATTCCTTCAAAATATTTGATTACATTGGCTAATTCACACTATGTGATATTTTATACTGTTTACCAAATTATCACATTGGAGGAAGTCCAAGCCAGATGCTTTTAAAAAATGCATTCTTCACAAACCAGGAAAAGATCCCAAACTCTGAGAGAATCCCAGATGTTTGAACATTTTATCTGAACCAGTTCTGTGATGATAAAACCCTCTTGTCCTTCATTTTGTTACATCAAATGACTTCTTTATTGTGACTGATAATTGAACAAGAGCAGCTTTGGCTAATGCCATTGTGGACATTATCTCTTCCCATAAACACCAGCAGAAGAAAGTTCCGGATTATTAAGAATGGTCATGCCCTTTGACTCTTTCATGATTATTTCTACCGACTTTTTGTATCTTCAGTTTAACATTCCCAACAAATACACAAATACTACCTTTCTTTGCTTATAGGCCAGGTCATGGAGAGCACTGTTACTTAAAATTATTTTAGGGGTGCCTGGCTGGCTCAGTCAGTAGAGCAAGTGACTCTTGATCTTGGGGTTGTGAGTTCGAGCCCCACGTTGGGTGTGGAGATTACTTAAAATAAAATCTTAAAAAAAATAATAAAAGTATTTTATTGACTTGCATCTCAAATGATTATAAACTTGAAGACTTCCAGGGGCACCTGAGTGGCTCAGTCAGCTAGGCTTCTGACTTTGGCTCAGGTCATGATCTTACGGTTCATGAGTCCAAGCCCCACATCAGGGCTCTGTGCTGACAGCGTGGAGCCTGGAGCCTGCTTCAGATTCTGTGTCTCCCTCTCTCTCTCTCAAAAGTAAATAAACACTAAAATTTTTTTTTAAAAAATTTGAAGACTTCCAAGCAACAAAAATATGTAAACAATTTTGTTTTAAGTTTAAATAGTTCCCCTCCTTTTTCAAGGCCAATTATCTTGTGTTCCCATTTTGTATTCATTTAACAAATATCCATATACTATTAACTAGTGAAAAGATAAGTGGAAGAAGCAGTAATGGTCAACAAAGAAAAAATGCATGATTAAGTATGTGGTAAATGTTATAAATTAAAAGGTGCAGTGGGATATTAATGGTGTGTGTATGCGTGTAGTTAGGTAAAGGGAGGCCTCTTGGAGGAGGTCACACTGAAACTAAGGCCTGAAGAATGAACAGAAGGTAGGCAAAGAGAAGGGAAGCAGGGTCTCAAATAGAAGGAACAGTAAGTACACGGCCTTGAAGCAGAAAAGAGGTTGTTATATTCAGTTGGAGAAAGGATTTCAATGTGGCCAAGACATGCAGAACAAGGGAACAAATAGGACAAGATAGGATACATGGGGCCAGAAGTTTAGATCTTCCTTGGAAGCACAATCTGTTAAGGTTATCAAACAATGGCGTATCATGATGATTCAATCCATGTTTTAAAAAAAATTACTCTGGTTATCTTTTGGTAGGAACGGGGAAGCCAGGCCACTACTACAGTGATCCAGGTAAGAGTGGAGAATGGCTTATAATTAGAGAGAAACTTTTGGGAAATGAGAAATACTCAAGGAAGTAGAAATGGCAAGATTTATTGAAAGAGAGAAAAGAGGGAGGGAGAAATCGGTATGACAAGGGATTTTGGATTTAGTGACTGCATGGAAGAGGGTACTACTCAGTAAGATGGAGGAAAACTAGGAGAGGGAATGTTCTGGAGTGGGGATTGGGTTGGATCAAGAGTTTTATTTTGGAGATATTGACTTTGAGAGGCCTGTTAGGAAAGTTCTGTATTCCTAAGAATGGTCATGCTCTAAGACACTTCTGTGATTATTTCTTTTTCCTTTTTTTTTTTTTTGAAGGAGCTGGAAGTTTATTGATTACACTGCAAGGGAGCAGTGCGCAGGACAGCAAAGCAGAGACTGTCTGCTGTGATTATTTCCATCAGCATCTTCAAACTGGGGAAATGGCAGAAGCAATTTGATAAGTAAATTGAATGTATGGAGTATATGAACTTAGAGGAGAGGCTTGGGGAAGTATTTAAAACCATGGGTGTAGATGAAATGCCCTAGGGAGTGGATATTATGAAGGAAGAAATTACAATTAGGCCTCCAGACTGGTGAGCCACTAAATTCTACTGAAAGCATTATTATGCTATATGTTAACTAACTTGGATTTAAATTAAAAAAAATAAACTCTTTTGATAAAATGTCAAAACACTTCAAAGATCTTGTGCATGTATTCATTTACCTTTGTTCCTTGGCACTTTGTGTTTCTTATTGCCCTTAAAAATGAGGTTTTATTTTAAAAATTTACATTGACAAACAAGTCACAGGGATGAAAAGTACAGTATAGGGAATGCAGTCAATAATATTATAATAACTTTGTACGGTGACGGAGGGTAACTATACTTACTGTGATGAGCATTTTGTAACGTATGTAATTATCAGATCACTGTTGTACACCTGAAACTAATGTAATATTATATGTCAAGTGTACTTCAATTAAAAATAGAAGGAAAAATTTTAAAGAATGAAGAAGGTATTGAGGAAGGCAAGTCAGCAAAGAGGACTGAAGAGTGGCTGAAGTAGGAAGGGTGCCAGGAGAATGTGGAGTCAGGAAGGCAGGCAGGAGAGTGTTTTGAGAAGGTGGAGGTGGTTGCTCGTTTCGGGAGGAGAAATTTTAATGAACTGGTGGAAGCTGAAGCCAGATGCGAACTTGGGAGTACCCAAAGGTCATGGTGGTTTTAAATGCCTGTTTAATCCAACTGTGTATAAAGTTTAGTTTACAAACTAAAATCCCACTAACCGCACAGGCCCCAAAGTCAAGCAAAATGTCAAACGTCCTGCAGAACCTTCATTCCTAGAAAGAAAGAGAAATAACAGAACACCTGCAGAACTTGTAACATAAAAGATTTGGTAATGTACATAGTGAATTTCAGTAAACAAGTCAAAGAGCAGACATTTTGTTGTTTTTGTTGTTGAAGTGGGTGGATTTATTTACTGTTAAATATTCCTGCGTAAAATGTAGGTGCACTATGAGTGCAACTCTATGTGAATCATGCATATAGGAGGTAACACGCAATAATGAAGTTTAATCATTCACAAGATTAAAAATATTATGTTTCTATTCCTATTCTATTATCTTTTTCTAAAAGAATGAGAACGGTTTGTTTCCTGTGACATGGAAAGTAAGGAACTGAGGTTTCTATAGTTTCTGCTCAACGGGTATACATTTTTTGGCTGATGGGAACTTCCCAGACCAGACAGGTATGAAACCACCCCAGACCACACTGTGAGGCAGTGGGAGGAGTTGTAACAGGTCTTCCTCATTGGTGTGCATATTTTTTTCCACCGTTCCTTTAGCATTACAAAATAACCAACTCCTGAAGCTCTAAAATCAACTTTTCATCTTACTCCCTAACTTCTCTGTGACAAGATCAGAGTTGGCTATAAAAGCATTATTTATCTGCATAATTTCCTACTTTGATTTGTACACCTAAGCATGATTCCCTGGGTTTGTTTCTCGGGATGGTTGGAGTGGCTGGACCACCGTGGCTTCCCTGGCTGCTGTCCAGGCCCCAGCTGTACTGCATGTAGGCGGAAATGAAGGATGGGAGAGGGTGGGGGAAGGGAGAAGCAGCTGCCTTAATGCTGTCAGCTAATACTTCGTTACTTCATTATTGGCACCTTCCCACCACGGGCCAGCAGAAAGAATCTCAATTTAGTGCCTGAGGTCAAAGGTGGGGTTGGGCAAAAGAAGCAAGGAGCAAAAAAGCAAGGTGGATTGATCTTCGCCAACCTCTCAGCCTGGTGCTTGCTGAGGTCAATCTTTAACATCAATTTTTACTTACTAAGCATTTATCGAGTGCTTTGGATAGTCACCGTGCTTGCTGCTGGCCAGATTCTTAAAACACCTCACTGTGATGATCAATTATGAGAGACAAAACAATATTGGGATATGTGTCCTTTTGAAATGCAAATAACTCTGAGAAAAGTGATAAAAATTGCCACTGCTTTTGTAAAATTCAGAAACTCAGACCTTGCTCCTCTGAGCCCCATTTAACACCTTTTGCACACTCTACGCAGTCAATTAGAGGAAACTGGCAAGATGAAAGGCACAGAGCTTGCAGATTAAAATATATCTCAAGAACCCTTTCCATGCTCCAAGGTAGAAATTATTCATAGAATTATAGATGAACAAATCTCCCTCTTTAACTTTAAAAAACTGTTTAGAATACTTTTTTTTGGTACTAGAGTCAAATTATTACTTCTTCCTCATTTTAAATTTGTTTTATTTTAGAACCAGCTACTTCTCCTCTCAGTTACTGTGACATCCATTTATATTCAAAAGAATATAACCTAAGATCAGGTAGCATTGATGTTATTTGAAAGATTTATCATTTACTTGCATTGAGAAAAGACGCAGTTTTTAAACGTCACGTTCAAAATGTGTGTAAACATCTTGAAGGAGTCACTCCATGATGACATTACACATTCTCTTTTGGAATAACCTGATTTTAAAGCTCATTCCTCTGCTATGACATTTCTTAATGCTCTCTTTGCACAAAAGATTCTTAGAAGGATGAAGAGGGGAAAAAAAGCCCACTTTTTAAAAAGTCTAACAAGATGTTTCATGAAAGGGTAGAATAAAGGCAAAATGACATGTGACCCGGAGGCCTCAATTAAGCCTTTCTGAGCCTCAATTTCCTCTTCTGTATAATGGGGGATAATGATAGCACCCACGTCCTGGATTTACTGTGAACTGTGCAAGAGATGGCAACTATTATTGTTAGAAAGCTCATTTGGGGGGTTGGATGCTCATGTGTTTGTTTTGGGGAGGAGTTTCACCCAAGGGGACCCCAAAAATAACTCAAACTTGTATTTTTTGATGAAGTGACAGATTCACACTCAGTATTCTAGTTTGTGAGACATGAGGGAAAGTTCAAAGCCTTTATGAAAAAAGAAATTTTGTTGAAGCCTTTTTTTTTTTTTAAATCTGGCTTTTTAAAAAAAAATCTACTCTTTTTTTTCTTTAAGTAATTAATTTATTTTGAGACAGAGAGAGAGAGAGAGAGAGGGAGAGCACGAGCAGGGGAGGGGCAGAGAGGAGGGGGGAGAATCCCAAGCAGGCTCCATGCTGTCAGCGAGGAGTCCAATGCAGGGCTCGAGCCCATGACCATGAGATTATGAGCAGAGCTGAAATCGAGAGTCAGATTCTTAACTGACTGAGTCACCCAGGCGCCCCTTGCTGAAGCCTTCTTAAAGGACACATTCATTTATTCGGTCGACATACATTTACTGAAACCTACTACATACCTAGCATTGTGCTAGGTGCTGGGGAGTGAGCTAAGTACTTTCTGATCTCCCTGAGCTTGGCTCTAATGGAGAGGAGATTGTGATTGGCTAAATAACCACAAATAAATAATACAGTCGATAAGAAAAGCTATGAGGCAAAATTCTGCCTTTTTTTTTAATCTTGGAAAATGGAACAGATGTTGAAAGAAATACTCGGGACGTCTAATTTTGCCATTCTTCCATCTCAGTGTCTCTCATAATTGATAGGTATGATGTTGGTATTTGGGCTCCCTTGTCTGTGTGTGGCATTCTTTGTTAAGACACACTGTACCAAATACATGTCGAATTTTCAAGATTGGATTAAAACATGGAATCACTGAAATGGCAAACTGATGACTAAAGCTATAGGTTCATTTCATGGTCATATAGACATCTCGAAGGGGCAAGAAACCCTGGACGGGAAGGCTGGGGTGGACCTGGGGAGTGGAGGCCTGAGGAAGGCAGGGACAAGATTCCCGAAGCAGTGGTCAAGGCCCCTCGATGAGGACATCCTGAGTCAGAGTGACAAAAGGACTGAGGCAGGACTAGAAGGATTAGTCATTGCACCTGGAAAGCAAGTCTCTGGGAGTGGAGGGGGGGGGGGGGCATTTGTAAGTGTTTATTTGTATTCAAAGAGTTTATCCAGAAGGCATCTGAGAAGTATTTTTCAAACAGTAAGTCATGACCCCTTCTTGGGTCACAAAATAAATTTAGTGGGTACCCACTGGCATTTTTTAATGAAATAGAAAAAAAAAATAAAATAGAAAATGTCAGTGTACATTGTCTGTAATAGGGATGAGGTTGTCTGGGTTTGGGGGTGTATGTGTATACTGGGTGGCCTCTGGGGCCCAGAGCCTGTTCAGTGGTGGAAACACCCTGTCCCCCAATTACTTTTCCCAGGATCTGGTCCTTTAAAGTAAAGCCTTTTCCCAAGCAAGTTAGGCAGAGACGCGGGTCCCAGAGCAGAGCTCCTACCCAAGCTCAAGTTCAGGGATCGGTCTGAACCAAAGATGGCATATGGATGTGGGGGCTGGCCTGCAAAAGGTACAATCCAGAAGAGACATCCCTTGAAAATGAATGATATAGAGACCAAGTACAAGGCAAAGGCATTACCTTCCTTCCATGGGAAGGAAATTATATAGGTTGGATTTGGCCATTTTTGTAACCTGCAAAATGGCAATCTCCTATAATGAAACTAAGAGGTGGGTTGGCCCAGGCTTGAAGATGTCCCCTGATGATGCAGCCTCATTTAGGACCTGACCTGTGAGTGGGAAAGGTGCTGATATCAGAGAAAATTGGAAGTGAGATTAAACCACGGGCTTACATCCATATTTTCGTTCCTGGGCTCTTTGCCCTTGAGCAACTGCTCTGGGCACCTGTCAGCTGTCTGTAACTGAGGGCATTGTGTTTTAAACAAAGTATGCTTAGAGATAGCTTCCTTCTCTCCATAGCACCTTTATGACTAAGACTGGTTTCCAAACACTGTCATTGTGTTGAGTTTTATTTCTCCCACTTGATAAGATACTTCTCTTACTGTGGTTTTAAAAAAAATTAAGTTAGGGGCACCTGGGTCGCTCAGTTGGTTAAGCAACCGACTTTGACTCAGGTCATGATCTCCCTGTTTGTGAGCTCGAGCCCCGTGTTGGGTTCTGTTCTGACAGCTGGAGCCTGGAGCCTGCTTCAGATTCTATGTCTCCCTCTCTCTCTAACCCTCCCCTGCTTGCACTCTGTCTCTCTGTCTCTCAATAATAAATAATAAACATTATTTATAAAAAAATTGTTTTTAATAAAATAAACATTAAGCTAATTTATGTAATAACTTTTTTTGAAGGATTAAAGAGTTGGTCATTTTATTTGAATTTATAATTTCTTTTTTTTTTATGTTTACTTATTTTTTGGGGACAGAGAGAGAGACAGAATGTGAGCGGGAGAGGGGCAGAGAGACCTGACCTGAGCTGAGCAACTGAGCCACCCAGGCGCCCCACCCCTACAGATAGAATTTCTAAGTTTAGGTCTTCCCACACTGATTTTGGATGACAGAGAGAACTCTCAAGGAAAGAGGGATGAACAGCTGGTCTTCCTTGGAGCCGTTAGAGTATTCCAGTAGCCCAGTAATCCAGGACTCCTTGATGATAAACGGGGAGGTGGGGTGAGGGAGAACTTTGCACAGGTTTGGCAAATGGTGCAGTCCCCTTTTGCTGAGAGTTAAGCTGGTAGAGAGGGAGAGCAGTGGCTCTGAGCTGGGGATACAGACAGATAAACTGTCAGGGAGGAAAAACTAGTAAAGCAGTAATGGAAGATACCAACTTTCATGCTGGTGAAAGTTCATGAGTGGTGAGGTGAGGGTGGTTCTCTGCAGAGGTGGAGGAAGAGTCTCAATCCAGGGCCCCCGGAATGGAACATAAACCGTCAAGAGAGATGGCAGATCTCCAAGATAACCACTGATTTCTTTCAAATGTCCCACCCTGCAGTGGCAACTTCAGCCTAGGTCTCTGACCTACTCTTTGCGAATCTGAGTTCTTCCTTTTCTTAATCAAGGCCGAAGGGCTCTTTATTTCAAACGTGAAGAGAAGGAAATGTCTCTTTAAAACTCTTACATAAAACTTTCATGTTGTAGAAAAAGCATGTGCTTAGAAATGAGACAGAGCTGAGTAGCATTTTTTTTTAATGCTCACCACAGACTAGCTGTGAGCCCTTGGGTAAGATAGTTAACAAGTTAGGAATCTCAAAGAACTACAGTCTCTTACCCTGGAAATCAAGAAAATAATACCTCTTTTGTAGGATTGTTATGAGAATTACACAAGACAAAGTTTATAAAGTGCAAGGCTGGGCACTCAATAATGAAGTTAGTATGTATGTTATGATCTTTCCAGTCCAACGAGCAGTTAAAAGACAACCAAAACAGAATTTACAACTCTTTTAGAACACCAGTGTTGATCATAATATAAACATTTGGGGCAGATTTGCAGAATTTATAATTCAATACGGGGATCTTTTCAAAGGCTTTTATGAAAGTGTTGCATGAAGCTGCTTAGACAGTTAAGTGAAAATTCTGTATCAAGATCAAAGAAAATCCATCCAGTTTTAATTCTTGAGAGATTATCAAGTCTAAGAATTATTCAAGCACTTTAGTTTCTTCCTTTTCACTTCTGCTGTTTAACTTTCTCTGTTTTATATTTAATTTTGGCTTCTCTGTTACGGTCAGTGTGACCAAAGTTTGGGACAAAGGCTTAAAAATAATAGACATTTTAGACTCAGAGCTAAAACATACCTTAGGGATTATCCAGTCTAGTACATTGTAGATGGGACCCATGCAAAAATAACATTTCACTATTTTGTCATATCCCCATATCATTTACTTAATTTTTTTTGAGAATCACTTTATTTTTATTTATTTTTTTTTACATTTTTTTAATTCTATTTTTTTTTTTTTTAATTTACATCCAAATTTGTCAGCATATAGTGCAACAATGATTTCAGGACTAGATTCCTTATAATGCCCCTTACCCATTTAGCCCATCCCCCCTCCCACAACCCCTCCAGTAACCCTCTGTTCTCCATATTTAAGAGTCTCTTCTGTTTTGTCCCCCTCCCTGTTTTTATATTATTTTTGTTTCCCTTCCCTTATGTTCATCTGTTTTGTCTCTTAAAGTCTCATATGAGTGAAGTTATATGATATTTGTCTTTCTCTGACAGACTAATTTTGCTTAGCATAATACCCTCCAGTTCCATCCACATAGTTGCAAATGGCAAGATTTTATTCTTTTTAATTGCTGAGTAATACTCCATTGTGTGTGTGTGTGTATATATATATATATATATATATATATATATATATATACACCACATTTTCTTTATCCATTCATCTGTCGATGGACATTTGGGCTCTTTCCATACTTTGGCTATTGTTGATAGTGCTGCTATAAACTTGGGGGTGCATGTGTCCCTTCAAAACAGCACACCTGTATCCCTTGGATAAATACCTAGTAGTGCAATTGCTGGGTTGTAGGGTAGTTCTATTGTCAGTTTTTTGAGGAACCTCCATACTGTTTTCCAGAGTGGCTGCACCAGCTTGCGTTCCCACCAACAATGCAAAAGAGATCCTCTTTCTCTGCATCCTCGCCAACATCTGCTGTTGCCTGAGTTGTTAATGTTAGCCATTCTGACAGGTGTAAGGTGGTATCTCGTTGTGGTTTTGATTTGTATTTCCCTGATGATGAGTGATATTGAGCATTTTTTCATGTGTTGGTTGGCCATCTGGATGTCTTCTTTGGAGAAGTGTCTATTCCTGTCTTTTGCCCATTTCTCCCCTGGATTATTTGTTTTTTGGGTGTTGAGTTTGAGAAGTTTTTTATAGATTTTAGATACTAACCCTTTATCTGATATGTTGTTTCCAAATATCTTCTCCCATTCTGTCCGTTGCCTTTTAGTTTTGCTGATTGTGTCCTTCGCTGTGCAGAAGATTTTTATTTTGATGAGGTCCCAGTAGTTCATTTTTGCTTTTGTTTCCCTTGCCTCTGGAGGCGTGTTGAGTAAGAAGTTGCTGCGGCCAAGATCAAAGAGGTTTTTGCCTGCTTTCTCCTTGAGGATTTTGACGGCTTGCTGTGTTACATTGAGGTCTTTCATCCATTTTGAGTTTATTTTGTGTATGGTGTAAGAAAGTGGTCCAGGTTCGTTCTTCTGCATGTCGCTGTCCAGTTTTTCCAGCACCACTTGCCGAAGAGACTGTCTTTATTCCATTGGATATTCTTTCCTGCTTTGTCAAAGATTAGTTGGCCATACGTTTGTGGGTCCATTTCTGGATTCTCTATTCTGTTCCATTGATCTGAGTGTCTGTCCTTGCACCACTTAATATTTTTCTTTAGGTTGACTATCTTAAAAAACATAATACCTACTTTGCTTCTAAGCAGTAATATTCATAAATATCACAGGTTTGATAGGCTAGTAAAATAAATACATAACCTAAAGCAATTGTCCACAGGCCACCTAAAATCATCTCATGTACTACCAGTGGCATGAGGAAGATAGCACACTTGGGTAAACACTGATCATATCTGCTCCTCTATTTTATAGACGAGGACACTGAGACCCAAAGAATTGAAGAGTCTGCTCTTGCAACTTTAATAAAAGGCTTGATATAAGAAGTTGGTAATTAGGGACGCCTGGGTAACTCAATTGGTTAGGCCTCTGACTCTTGATTTCTTTTTTTTTTTTTTAACATTTATTTATTTTTGAGACAGAGAGAGACAGAGCATGAATGGGGGAGGGGCAGAGAGAGAGGGAGGCACAGAATTGGAAGCAGGCTCCAGGCTCTGAGCCATCAGCCCAGAGCCTGACGCGGGGCTCGAACTCACAGACCGCGAGATCGTGACCTGAGCTGAAGCGGGACGCTCAACCGACTGAGCCACCCAGGCGCCCCTGACTCTTGATTTCAACTCTGGTCATGATCTGGCAGTTCGTGAGTTCAAGCCCCATGTTGGGCTCTGCACTGACAATGTGGAGCCTGCTTGGGATTCTCTCCCTCTCTCTCTCTCTCTCTCTCTCTGCCCCTCCTCCTGTTGGTGCTCTCTTTCGCTCTTTCTCTCTCTCAAAAATAAATACATAAACATTAAAAACAACAAAAGAATTAGGGAATTAAAAACCATCTCAATATTTTAGTAGTACCATGTCTTGTTTTCATGTGTCCCATACACTTCCTAGAATCCAAGAGAGTAGGCAAAATAAGGTTTGTCTTAGTGAAAGAGAAAATACTGCATATTGTATATCACTCCTTCAAAAAACTATGGAGATGAGTCAAAGGACAAAGAGCTAGATTTTGTAATTTGTTTCTCTCTTTAAAAAATTTTAATAATCATCTGAACACAGTCCAAAGCTGAATCATTTACCTCTGTTCATACCCGTTTATGGAGTTTATTTTTACTGACCAGATTAAGGTCAGCAATATTGGCCTTCTCCTGACCCTGAATGCCTTGTTCTTTGAAACTCGAGTGTTAGTTCCTGTTTGCACCATTGTACCTTGTTAGAGAAGGTATTTCTATTCTCCAGAGAGTGAACAATAAGCTACTGTATGTTTGGTCTCTAGGGTTCATTTCTTCATGTTTTCATTAGTTTTATTCATGAGATTCTATTAGAGTCAATTGTTAAATTGCTGGAAACGTCCCCAACAAAGGACAAAAAGGTTCTTCTATAAAACAAGAACAGCCCATCCCCTGCCCAGACTTGAAGGACCATAAATTGGTGTAATAAATTGCAGAATATAAGCAAGTAACTTTTCTTCCCACTCCACTAAGGGGCCTGGGATTTGTGAGTCCACGTCTGAAAGTAGGTCAGTAGCATAGTAAAAAAAAATCCTACTAAATACAAGTTGGAGTTCACTGCTTTGAAAAACTGTAATCCCATGTAGTTAAATCAGAGTCCATTACATTCATTTTGATGGATTCAGTTATCATACATAACCTGAAGTAATTGAAGTCATTGTTATAATTAATAGTAGTATCACATTTGAGATATTCCTTTTTAAAAATATTCTCCTTTTACTTCCAGAATTAATGGTTAGAAAAACATTCCTCAGTTCATCCTAGAGGTTTCACTTGCCTCAATTCCATTGTGGAGTCACATTTTCCTGGTGTTTTAAAGATCCTAGAATCCCCTTTTCTCTACTTTGAGCTCATGGAAGCATTTGAACACAAATCTGTTTTGATTCATTACTACAAAAGCACATTATCCAGAAAGGTACAAAATTTGAGAGTAAGCCTGGTCGTGTAATTTCTTGCCAAGAACATAAAAGCAAATACACCACTTAATATTTACTAAGAAATAAGTACCCAAAGGGGGCTAGTCAGTAACAAAGACAGAAGCACATGTAATGCTATGTCAAATGAGAAATTTGAGCATATTCATTGGGCCAAGCATTAATCTTTTATGAATTGTACAATTTTAAATAAAGCAACATGGGGGAAATTACAATAGAGTTAAGAAAAGAGGCAATTCGGGGGAATTATAATGTATTGAAAACACATGTCGAATACTTCCCTCAATACTGATGAATGGGATCAAGCCATACTCTAAGCCTCACATTGTTTTTGCCTCCTACATTCTAGCAAAGTCTGAAAACAGCAGCTAAGGAGGCAGGGATGGAGATGTTGCAAAAATATTTGTTTTACAGTGCAATGGATGCTTATCTGATTTTAAATTAAATGTTCCCTAACAGACCTCTGCTTAATGGTGCTCTCGTGCTCCCCCCCACCCTCTTTTGTGTAATTTTTTTGCCCACAGCATTCCCTCAAAAACTACTAGAGTGGCTTTTGCTATTCTTTAATTTTTTTTTTTAAACAATGGCCAACCATCTCTCTAATACACTGGTAGAATATTCCCAGAACAGTTAAAAAGCCTCTCTATTACAGATTAATGCCTTGTTCACGCTATGAACTTCAAGACAATTTCCCAACTATTTATTTGCTTTTAGCACTTTTCCCTGCAAACTCAGAAACCAGCTGCCATTCCTTTTATACCTTAAAAAATTAGGTGGGAGTGTGTAAACAATGAATGATAAAATGAAAGGGCTCTGGCCTCCCCGTTGTACCTCTGGAAGAGCTCCTTTAGGAGCAGAGGGACCCTCCAGAGGACAATTTCGCCTACCTGGGCTGCAGTCCAGCCAATGGCATCTGCAGGGTGGCATCTTATTGTGGCCGAGAACACACCTGCCAGGCTATGCCAACCCTTGTCACTTGCATTTAAAAACAAGACAGAGGATGAGACTTCTGACTTGGAACCAAGAGTCGTGTTCTGACTGTGCCTCTGTGAATTATACGATTTTAAATAAGCAACATGGGAACACTGCAATAGAATGAAGAAAAAAAGGCAATTTGGGGGAATTAGAATATATTGAAAACACATGGCAAATACTTCTGTCAATGCTAATGTGTGGAGCCAAACTCTGCTTACCCTTCTGGCTCCTTGAGCTGGACATATTTTTCATCTACTCCTTGGACCCTCTTCTGGAGACCTGAGTTCCAAGCTCATCTTGCCTTCTTGCCCACTCAGGACCCTTAGTTTCAGTAGCTGTTTGCCCTGTTCGGTGGCCACACTTCGCCCTTTCCTCTAGGTCAGTGAGCTGCCTCCCATCTTACATTGGTTGATACCTCGTTCCCTCCCCCCTTGTGTGTGGCTTTTGCATGGTCTACTAAGCCTGTCACCAGGACAGTGTTGACCTGGGACATCCTTGGTCGGTCCTCGTTCTCTCTAGCCTATCCACCTCCCCACATCTCCCAACTTCCTGCAGTCTTGTACTGGCCCCTATCCAGTTCCCAAATTCAGAAATTAAGGAATCCAAAGATAGATTAAGATTCTGGCCTGAACCAAAAAAGAACTACGTAATTTTGTTTAAAATGTGACAAATGTGAAGTACTCAGGTGATCAGCATCCTTGAAAGTTGCCATTTACTCAGAGGAATTAATAGCTTCAATTGGTGAGTATTTCTCAGTACTATATTCTGGAGGAACAGTGTTCACATCTTTAATCTGAGGGCAGAAAGGAGACAAAGGGTGGTAAGGGCCAGAAAAATGTGAAAAGGATCAGAAAATGGGACTATCAGGAAAGATGAAAGAATGTGGGATATTTGTTTGTAAGAAGAAATTAATTTCCACATTTATAACTCCCTTTAAGAATGTGATGTTACTACATGAGCAGTGGATTTTATTGTCTTTTCATTTATTCTGTTCAATAAATACTACTGAAGATAAAACAGAGAAGGAATGTGATGAGAGTGTGTTCATTCTAGTGCTTTCTGAGGGTGGAACAGGCAATGACTTAAAAGGCGTATCATGGAGATAAGGAAGAGTTTCTTGACAGTCGCCAGACCAGTATTTCCCAACACCCTTATTTCCTCTCCTGTCGTCAGCATGGCCTAGTTCACATTGTCTAAAGATAAGTCATGAACTGTTCCTGCTCAGAGACCCAGTGATTCCCCTTTGAAGAACACACTCCAAGGACAAAGAACAAAAGTAACTTCCACAGACTTGTTCAGAGTGGCATTATTCAAATTATAGTGACACCTTTTAGGGGTCAGCCCAGCCCTCGAGCTATGCCGTCATCTGTAGGAACTCCTCCCACCCTGCCTCCCCAGAGATGCAGCTCTGACATCCATGTTTGTAGTGGGTAATCCCTCTCGCAGCTCAACCAGGAATGGAGCTAATGCAAGCCAGGAGGTGGGCCTGGGACAGAAGATTGCAGGTTAATCCCTGGATGTGGTCAGAGTGATAGAATAAACTCTGAGGTAACTCTGTTCCTCTGCAAGAAGAGACAATGAGGGTAAAGGAAAGAGAATGAAGCAGATTCACTAAGAAAAACAGGGGTCAACAAAGAATGGACTGTCAACATTCTGGCTCCTTCCAGACGCCCAAACTGCATTTCTACCCTTTCACTTGGTGACACACCCCTCTATCTTTGAAATAAATTACTCTTTCAACTTAAAGTAACTTGAATCACCTTTTGCTTCTTATAACCAAAGCCTTAACTAACACACAATAATAAAAAATCGGAAGCAAATTAACCCAAAATAAGAAAATAAGTAAATTATTGTAGGTCAGCATGATTACTGATCTTTTAAAGTGATTCTCTACATGGAAAAGTGCAGGCTGTAAGGCAGAATGAACATATCGCTTGGGACTTTTAAATGGTACACTTAGTCAAAGAGGACCGGAGGAGTATACAAAGTAATGTAAACAGTTACTAAGGGCATGGGAGTTTTGGACACATTGTTTATACAATATCTTTGAAATTCAGACCTCTGGCATTTTGCGGCAGTGATTTAATACCCTGCTTCAAATCTTTCTCAGAATATTCATTTTTCTGATATAGTTATCCCCCATCAGTTTTCACCTAAAACTTGAAAGTTGTTCTTGAGTCTTTTTTTTTCTAAGGAGCCTTTTATTGGGAAATGGTATTTGGAAATTACAATTCTGGGTGTGATTTTCAAATCATCTTTATCCTTATATGGAGAATGGAATAAAAGCAAGTTGAGTATAATTTGGGACATGGTCTAGGAGACAGTGTGATGGTCCATCCGGACTACCAATAAAAGGAGTCAGCGCTCCTTGAAGAGTAAACTGATTATACAGGTCTGGGGCAAGAAATGTGAAAGAATAGCCTGGAACATCTTGCCAGACCAGATAGCAGTGAAGCAATCCAAGACTACAAAGGTCATGTCAAAAGGACTCAGTAATCAACCCACAGAGACTTCCACTGACCCTATATGAGATAATTATGTATTGATAAAAATAATAATCATAAGAGATTGATACAGATTAAGGTGTTTAGATCCATAATACCATGAATTTATATTATTATACATACACACATAAAAACCTTTGAAGGATACTAAATGACTGTCTATGTTGAAAATCCTAAAGAATCATCTTAAAAAATCTTAGAACTAGGGTGCCTGGGTGGCACAGTTGGTTAAGTGTCGGACTCTTGATTTCGGCTCAGGTCATGATCTCACTGTTTGTGAGATTTAGCCCCTCCTCGGGCTCTGTGCTGACAGCACGGAACCTGCTTGGGATTCTCTCTCTCCCCCTCTCTCTCTGACCCCGCCCTCTCTCTCAAAACGAATAAATAAGCTGTAAAAACCTTTCAACTGTTTTAAATTGCATTTTAAATAAAAGCCAACCTGTAAGACCATGCTTGATCTGGCACCTTCTAATCACACTCATATTGTTTTGTGCCACTTAACCCCTTGCTTATGATGTTCCAGCCATATTAACTTTTAAATAAACTTGCTTTTTTCTGCCCTAGGTTGACCCCTCCTCATGCTTCAGATCTCAACTTACCTTTCCAGGGGGACCTTTCCTGACCATCTTAGGAGTAAATCCTATTAATTCCCTCCCTAAAATCGAACGTATTTTGTATTTATTTTGATTGTTCACTTGTTCTTCCCAGTACACTGCAAGTACGTTTTAAGGGGGGGGGGGAAGAATGCCTTATTTCTACCCAGGATCTACCACATACTCTGTAACTCTAGGCACTCTGTAACTATTCATGGGAAAAGTAAGTGATGTTATCCATTGAGTTGAGACTAGGTGGTTGAAAAACAGGTGAGACTCTCAAATAAGTAAGCGAAGGTGATTGTGGGATCTCTAGAAGGGCAGAAGCACTAAGTCTGTGTATACCAAAGAGCCAGGAGCATGCTGGGAATAAAAAGAAATGTTATTTCAAGGACAAGGTCATTGTGGAGATTAAGAAACAGATGTGATCACCTTAGGTTTGGGGAATGCTTTCATGGAGAGTTAAATTTAAAAAATTTCTAATACCACTTTAAAAATAAAAATTGTAGAGTTCCTAGGCATTGGCCTAATTATTCTCAATTAATGACTCCCATATTACAGATAATAAATAAGAGAACCTTTCCATTATGTACTTGGCTATGGCATTGGGACAAATAATTCTAACAACTTCTATTAGTATATCTGATCCTTGGTAGGTATTTTATTTTATTTATTTATCATTTTTGTATAGAGAGAGAGAGAGAGAGTGAGAGAGCACAAGGAGGGGAGAGGGGCAGAGAGACTGGGAGAGAGAGCATCCCCAGCAGGCTCCATGCTCACCATAGAGTCTGACACGGGGCTCGAACTCACAAACTGTGAGATCATGACCTGAACTGAAGTCAAGAGTCAGACACTCAACCAACCGAGCCACCCAGGAGCCCCTAATCTTTGATATGTCTTCATGTGAGCTTAGGTGTATGTATAGAAAACCCATCATGGTTATATTTCGTGCTTTGGCAGCTTTAACAATGACACAGTACAAATTTGTCATTTATGATTGGGAGTACTATCACGCCAAACACTCCTTTTAATTTTTTTTCTCTTTTCAACCAAGAACTTTTCTGAGGCTAGCTGTTAGCAAAATCTGTCATTATAGTTTCTGAATATTAAAGCTGGGGTAAATGAAATTCTTCATAAAAATGTCAGGAAGCTAATGGGTTCTGAATAGCACGTGACTTTTTTATACCTGTGTCTTAATTAATAAAACAACATAAATACATTACAGAAAGTTTGGATGATCAGAAAAAGATGAAAGAAATCAGACATAATAAATCCCCATGACCCTCGTGATACAAATCTCGTATATTTTCTCATATGCTCATTGTTTCCTAGTTGTAATCTCAGTGTACATTTTAAGTTTTTATCCTAAAGTTTTCTTTGGTTCTGAAACAGAAGGCAAGCAAATTAGATAATTTACTTGTTTGTTTATTTATTTATTTTAAGAGAGAGGGTGCAAGTGAGTGAGGGGCAGAGAGAGTGAGCGAGTGAGAGAGAGAGAGAGAGAGAGAGAGAGAGAGAGAGAGAGAAGTGGGGCTCACTCAAAGCCTGGCTCGTGCTCAACGCAGGACTCGAACTCATGAACTGTGAGATTATGACCTGAACTGAAGTCAGATGCTTAACCAACTGAGCCACCCAGGAGCCTACGAATTAGATAATTTAAAGTAGACGTAGATAAGGTGAAGCAAATAGAGGAGACAGATTAGAATGAGTAGTCATTTGAGATGGAACCTGATTGGCAAGAAACAATCAGCCTTGTGACTGAGCCAGAGCATTCTCACACACAAGGCAGAGAGTACAAGGAAGCAGGACAGGAATAAACTTTGAGGAACAGAAAAGTGGCCAATGTGGATAGAGTAAATGAGCAAGATGAACATGGACGAAGATGAGTTGGGAGAAGGAAGGGAGGAGGGAGATGAGGTTTGGCCATCAGGACATATATCCCCGCCAGGATTATACAGCACTGGGAAGCACTCTCCGAAGGAAAGGGATATTGCTACCAGGAGATTCGTAAGCATGCTGGGCAGAATAGGAAAACAAACAAACAAACAACCCAATAGCTGCATTGCATGGTCATTCAATTTACATAATGATTTTTTTTTTTTTGGTGAGTAATATTCCATCATATGTATATTTTATTGACTTAATATTTTTGCTCACACTGCCATTACTAAGTTCTATATTTTATTGAAACAATTCCTGATTGTTTCATAATGTGGCTGTTTCAAGTCTTTTATAATCATAAATAGTATTTTATGATGGTTCCAGTGCATATGGCTTTTTCTATACCTTATATTTTCTTCACCTCCAGAAAAAGGACCATGTATAACAGGGCATGAGATCTTCTTGTTGATACATTTTGTTAAAGTTAGTATTTTCTAAAAGGTTTTGTCCATGTGAAATGTCAGTAGAAATTCATAAAGCATATACATTTTTCTGTCCCCTCTACATTAATAAGTATTATCGCTTTCTCATTTTGCCAACGCAATAGGTGATAATGATATATATTTGCTTTGTGAAATTGTAACTGTTGGTGGAAATTTTTATTTAAGGTTAGTTGTAGCAACTCTTCTGCAAATGTTCTGCACATGCCCATTGTTGATTTATCTATTAGAGTCTTAGTAATTTTTGTATCTATTTATTTGAACTCTTTAAAGGTCCTCTTTAAAGAACTTGTTAAAGTCCCTTCCCATAAGTAACTGTGTTTTCAAGTTTGCAGTTTGCCTTTTTAACTCTCAAAATTATATTTGTGTTTATATTGTCAAATTTTTATTTTATCTGTTATTTTCAAGCTTAGAAATTCATATTGTTTCCAGAGGCTTGGAAAATATTTAATTCTATTCTATTTTAGCTCATCTAAAGATTTTTTTTTCTTTTTCATTTCTCTACATAGTCTAATTTTATTTTTTATTTATAATGTGAAATAAAGATATGAGCTGGTTTTTCTCTCAATTGGTAGCTGTTCAACCCATTACCATTTATTTTTTATTATTTTTTAAAGTTTATTTATTTTGAGAGAGACAGCTTGCATGGGGGAGAGGTAGAGAGAGGGAGGGAGAGAGAATCCCAAGCAGGCTCCATGCTGCCAGCCTGATGCGGGCTTGAACCCATGAAGCCGTGAGATTATGACCTGAGCTGAAAGCAAGAGTCAGTCACTTAACTGACTGAGCCACCCAGGTGCCCCTCAACCCATTATAATTTATGAACTGATCTTTCTTTCCCAGTTGATTTGGGATACAACATTTAACATATATTTTATGCATGCTAGAACCCATTCACAGGCTATTATGTTCCAGTGGGAAATTTGTCAATTCAGTCCTTATACCAGCACCACAGAGTTTTGATTCTTACTGCCTTATGTCTTAGTATCTGGTAGGGCTAGCACTCTACTTCATTTCTCTTTAGAAAATCCGTGTTATTTTCATTTGTTCATTCTTCCAGATGAACATTAGGATAACTTCCAAAGTGAAAAAAGAAGAAAAAAGATCCTATTAAACTGTTCATTGGAACTACATAATATTTAAAAGAGAAAATTTCTGGAAAATATCCAAAGGCTAGGATCAGAGTTTCCTGTCATCAAATAGATCCCAGTTCTGGTATCTTGTTCTCCTCTGTCCAGTTTGCTTTTTCTTTTTGAGAACAAAATTCATTTGCATGAAGAATAAATTTCCTGTTGTTGTGGAGTTTTTATTTAAAATTTGTACTTAAAATTTTTTTAATGTTTATTTTATTTTTGAGAGAGAGACAGCGTGTGAGCAGGGGAGGGACACAGAGAGAGGGAGACACATAATCCGAAGCCGGATCCAGGCTCTGAGCTGTCAGCACAGAGCCCGACGTGGGGCTTGAACTCCTGAACTGCGAGATGATGACCTGAGCAGAGGTCAGATGCTCAACCAACTGAGCTACCCAGGTGTCCCTAAAATTTGTATTTTAGACAGCACTTCTGTTGTGGTTGACCTCAGAATTGAAGATAGGACCTAAATAAGATCAGTGGGTTTTTGGACTAAAGTTCCTATACTTTTCGTTGTCTCTTGTTAGTTTTAGTATTTGTGCAGATCTTCTAGCACCCAAAAAAGGACAGAGTTTCAGGATGGGAATTGCTTTCATTCGTTACATTTGTTGTACGTATCAAATTTATTTGAAAATATGAAGGTCATGTGCCACTTGTTTGGATAGCTGATTTCTGGCTTGCTTCATCATTTGTAAGTTTATTATAGAAAGTGGGAGCTGCAACCTTTACACAGTAATCCTTAGTTGATAGCTGCAGATCCTGAATTACAGGAATGGTGCACCCTGGAGTTGTGCAGTACATGGCCATATGCTACAGCCTTGGCCATAACTGTCTGCTGAACTTGAAAGCAAGTCTATTTATTTCCTTCCAGGATCCTATCAAGGGTTGATTTATACCCTAAAGTCATTTAGGCACTTTCCTTCATTCTCCTTAGAGAACCTGTCTTTTCCAACAGGGAAGGAATGATGATGATGATGATGATGATGATGATGGTGATGGTATACACTACCATCATACACTATCAGTAAGTTTTGCTCTCATTATCTCATTATACCTCCATTGTAACTGTCTGTTGTAAAGGATATGTGTTATTAAACCTCTGTTTTAGAGATGTGAAAAATGAGGTTCAGATAGACTATATGAGCTCCCAGGCTTGTAGGTAGTAGGACTGAGCCTTCTGATAGCAAAGGCCAACCTCTAGGTTAACTCCTCCTTTAGGGGCTATTGAGGGAATGCCCCCAGCCAGTTGTGGTCCAACCCTTTAAGATACTAGTCTAATGTCCGGAATCTTGGAGAATTGTGTGTGTGTGTGTGTGTGTGTGTGTGTGTCTGTGTGTCTGTGTGTCTGTGTGTCTGTGTGTGTTTGTGTGTATGTCTTGAGTAGGTTATAGTTCTGAAATGCTACGTTCAAGTTTGGGCTCTCCTGTGTGGGGTAGGATTTAGGGAAAACCTTATTGCTTTCTTTTTGTCACTTTTCTTTACCACTTGATATGTTGCAATTGGTATACAGGTAAAACCAGCTTAAAATTTCCACCTACACCAGATTTGAAGAGTAAAAGAAGTCATCCAAGATCAGCCAAAAGAGTGGGTATGGAAGGAAGAAGAGGCAGTACTACCTCTCAGTCTTTTTGGTGATGAGAAAGATGACCTAATTGTATAAGCCTGCAGTCTACTTTGTTTTGTTTAAGCATCAAATGAGATACCTCCTTCTCCCCTCCCTGCCATAGCTGGGTTCAACCGTCTATAACATGGAGATCCTTAGAAAGAGTACAGCCTGTGTGTGTGTGTGTGTGTGTGTGTGTGTGTGTGTGTGTGTGTGATAGCAGCATATCTCTGATGACTTACAAAACCACACACAAGCTTTCTGTTTCAGGAGATCATAACTCTTGCATCTATTTATATGCAATATGGATTGTTTCACCTTCACTTTTCCTGTCTTCACACATTTACCTTGTCTTAAATGTTTGTTTTTGTCCCAGTCAATTTTACGTACATTTCTATTTATTTTTATTTACTTATTTTTTATCTTAAAAAATTTGTTTTAATGTTTACTTATTTTTGAGAGAGAGAGAGAGAGACAAAGTCAAGTGGGGGAGGTGCAGAGAGAGAGGGAAACACAAAATCCGAAGCAGGCTCCAGGCTCCAAGCTGTCAGCACAAAGCCTGACATGGGGCTTGAACTCACGGACTGTGAGATCATGACCTGAGCTGAAGTCAGATGCTTAACTGACTGAGCCACCCAGGCACCCCGCAAGCCTTCTTGATACATTCAAGTTGGGCAAGATGACAGTGATACCAGTATCTATATCTTGTGCCTTTTGCAACAATAAAACAATGGCAATGCATTGATTGCCTTTTATGTGTCAGAATCGACAGGGAATTTATATACATCTTCTGATGTAATCCTTCTGAGCAATCATTCCCATTCTACATGGCACTCGTGTCGACTCAAGTGTTAGCTTACCCAAAAGCTACAAGACTGGAACCCAGATTTTCAAATACCAAATGTTTTTACTTAAAAAAAAAAAAAAAGAAATCCATCACATCTTTTCAACTGTACTCTGGATGTTCTAGCATATATATATGTATATATATATATATATATATATATATATGTATGTTCTAGTATATACCAGATCTGATATATACTATATCTAGTATATACATATCTATATATCTATACTATATATACATATATATATATCTATACTATATATACAGTATAGATATATAGTAGAGATATATACTATATATATAACTATATAGAGATAGATATAGATATATATAGTATAGATCTAGTGTGTATATATATATATATATATATACATATATATATAAAATCAGAAAATAACAATGATCCTCAGCTTTTTTTTTACTAATTTCTTCTTCTATTTTTTTTTATTTTTTAAAATTTACATCCAAATTAGTTAGCATATAGTGCAACAATGATTTCAGAAGTAGATTCCTTAATGCCCCTTACCCATTTAGCCCATACCCCCTCCCACACCCCCTCCAGTAACCCTCAGTTTGTTCTCCATATTTAAGTCTCTTCTGTTTTGTCCCCCTCCCTGTTTTTATATTATTTTTGTTTCCCTTCCCTATGTTCATCTGTTTTGTCTCTTAAAGTCCTCACATGAGTGAAGTCATATGATTTTTTTGTCTTTCTCTGACTAATTTCATTTAGCATAATACCCTCTAGTTTCATCCACGTAGTTGCAAATGGCAAGATTTCACTCTTTGGATTGCCGAGTAATACTCCATTGTATATATATATACCACATGTTCTTTATCCATTCATCCATCGATGGACATTTGGGCTCTTTCCATACTTTGGCTATTGTTGATAGTGCTGCTATAAACATGGGGGTGCATGTGTCCCTTCGAAACAGCACACCTGTATCTCGTGGATAAATGCCTAGTAGTGCAATTGCTGGGTTGTAGGGTAGTTCTATTTTTAGTTTTTTTTTTTTTCTAAATTTTTTTTTCAACATTTTTAATTTATTTTTGGGACAGAGAGAGACAGAGCATGAACGGGGGAGGGGCAGAGAGAGAGGGAGACACAGAATCGGAAACAGGCTCCAGGCTCTGAGCCATCAGCCCAGAGCCTGACGCGGGGCTCGAACTCACGAACCGCGAGATCGTGACCTGGCTGAAGTCGGACGCTTAACCAACTGCGCCACCCAGGCGCCCCTATTTTTAGTTTTTTTGAGGAATCTCCAGACTGTTTTCCAGAGTGGATGCACTAGCTTGCATTCCCATTACATTTCTATTTAATTGTCATACTCCCTAAAGTTTCTATTTTTTTATCCGGTGGTAGGTAAACATTTTCTCTCCTAAAGAATCTTGTGGTCAAGAGAATAAAAAGCTCTTCTATATAGTTCTTAGAATAAGAAGCAGTCTTTTTTCTTTCTATACTGCATCCTGCCTAGCATTGCTCTGGTTGGCACTCAATAGGTATTTATTTACTCAAAATAGATTCTAAAGAATACCAAATTCATTCAATACCCAGTACCACATTCATTCAAATGCGACATTCATTTACTTATTCATCTAGTTTCTGGTAGCTCCTTTTATGTTGTCCTGGAGTGGAAGTAAAGGGCACAATAAAGCTTCAAAGAGTGTTTGTTTTTAATTTTTTAAATGTTTATTTATTTCTAGGAGACAGAGAGACAGAGTGTGAGTGGGGAAGGGGCAGAGAGAGAGAGGAAGATACAGAATCCAAAGCAGGTTCCAGGCTCTGAGCTGTCAGCACTGAGCCTGATACAGGGCTCGAACCCACCAGCCATGAAATCATGATCTAAGCCGAAGTCGGATGCTTAACCAACTGAGCCACCCAGGCACCCTTAAGATGTTTTTATTTAATAGATTTTATTTATTCTATTTTATTTTTAAAAAAATTTTTGAAGTTTATTTATTTATTTTGAGAGACAGAGAGAGTGAGTGGGGATGGGGCAGAGAGAGAGGGGGAAGGAGAGAATCCCAAGCAGGCTCTGGACTGTGAGCTGGAGCCTGATGCAGGGCTTGAACTCATGAACCGTGAGATCATGACCTGAACCAAAATCAGGAGTCTGATGCTTAACCGACTGAGCCACCCAGGCACCCCTAATAGGTTTTAATTTTTAGAGCAGTTTTAAATTTACAGAATGTGAGCAGAAAGTGCAAAGAGTTTCCGTATACCTCCTTCCCTTTCCCCAGTTTCCTTATTATTAACATATTGCTTTAGTGTGATGCATTTCATATAATTGATGAGCCAATTATCAATACATTATTATTAACTAAGGTCCATTACATTACATTACATTAGGGTTCAATCTTTGTATTGTACATTCCATGGGTTTTAGCAAATATATAATGACATATATCCACTATTAGAGTACCACGCAGAATAGTGTCACTGCCCTAAAAATTCTCTGTGTTCCACCTGTTCGTCTCTCCCCCCTGCCTCAGAACCTCTGGAAACAATTGATCTTTTACTGTCTCTGTAGTTTCCCCTTTCCCAGAATGTCATAAAGTTGGAATCATACAATATGTACTCTTTTCAAACTGACCTCTCTTCACTTAGAAATGTGCATTTAAGGGGCACCTGGGTGGCTCAGTTGGTTGAGTGTTCAACTCTTGACTTTGGCTTAGGTCATGATCTCATGGCTCATGGGAACCAGTCTCACATCGTTCTGCACTGACAGTGTGGAGCCTGCTTGGGATTCGTTCTCTCCCTCTTTCTCTGCCCCTCCCTGTGCTCCTTTTCTTTCTCTCTCAAAATAAATAAACTTAAAAAAAAAAAAAAAGAAATATGCATTTAAGTGTCCCCCCTGTATTTATGAGCCTATAGACTTTTAAAAATTCATCAACAATAGGTGTGCCTGGGTGGCTCAGTCGGTTGAGTGATCAACTCTTGATTTTGGCTCAAGTCAGGTTTGAGCCCTGCATCCGGCTCAGTGCTGTGTCAGCATGGAGCCTCTTTGGAATTCTCTCTCCCTCTCTCTCTACCCCTACCCCACTCATGCTCTCTCTCTCTCTCTCTCAAAATGAATAAATAAACTTTAAAAAAATTCATCAGCAATAGCTAGTAAACACCTACTATGTGCCAGGCACAGTGATGGGTGCTGAGTATACTGCAGTAGACAAGACAAGCAAGATTGTTGCCCTGGATCTAAGCTTCAGAACTGCCAGATGGTCAATACCCCACACCAGATTTTCCAAGGCAACAAGTACTGTACTTGTTGTGTCGAAGGTCTTCTGAGGAAATCATTTGCTTACATCATCAACTTGAGGGTACTGATGGTATCTACAAGTGATTTACCATGTTCCTGACGTACCACTTCCCTCTCCTTTGTGTATCAGGAATGAACTCTCCTGACTCACAATGTAGATCCTGATCTAATTCTTGACTATGAAATCTGATGAGACCAGAGGAAAGCCACTGCCCCGAAAGGTGGTTTCGGCCTGTTTTCTTAGCTTAGAGCATATCTAGATCCTCCTTCCTACCTAATGACTAACACATAGAAATTTATTTCTGCCTATAGTCAGCAATAAAACCTAAAATTGTAATTGAAATTTCAAAAGATAATTTTCTAATCACCAATAATATTGTTGCAAATGAAAATATAAGGCATCTTCCAAATCTTTTGTTGGTTTCTTCCCCCCAAGATTGGCAAGATGCATCTTATATGTGCTAGATTTCCTGAGATGAACAAAAAGAGGAGTCTAGTCCCAGGCTCAAATCAGGCCTATTTCATTTAAAAATATTTCACATTTTAAGGGGATTTTTTGAGCTTGTATGTTTCTTATTATTTACTCATAAAAAGTTTTCAATGTTGGGGCACCTGGGTGGCTCAGTCGGTTGAACGTCGGACTTCGGCTCAGGTTGAGCGTCCGACTTCCACTCAGGCCATGATCTCGCTGTTTGTGGGTTCAAGCCCCGTATCGGGCTCTGTGCCCACAGCTCAGAGCCTGGAGCCTGATTCTGATTCTGTGTCTCGCCCTCTCTCTGCCCCTCCCCTGTTCATGCACTGTCTCTCTCTGTCTCAAAAATAATAAATAAAAAAAACATTAACAAGTTTTCAATGTTTATTTATTATTTTGAGAGAGAGAGGCACAGTGAGAGTGGGGGAGGAGCAGAAAGTTAGGTTTTTTTCTTTTTCCTCTTTATGATTTTCTGTACTATACCGTGTATTTACCAAGTCATGAGAACCAAACTGGTTTTAACCAGACTAGAAGATAGATTACATATGATGATATCATAATGCCTGAAGAAAGGAATAATTAGATCCGTGATTAATACATGAACACAATGGGAATACTGAAATGCCCTACTTGTCAGCAAATACTGTCACAGATTTTAAAAGTCTTAGGCCCACAAAAGAGGACTGTCAAAATGGTTATTAAGTCACAAAGAATGTGGACGCCCACAAACAGACCATTGTTTTCAACCCTATTGCAAGAAAGAAATCTATACCTGAAAGATAAGAAAATCTGGATAAAAAATAAAGAAAATATTTATTAACTTTAGACTAAGAATATGCATCTGTTTATGACAAAAATTTCTATACTAAAGATAAGAAGGGGGCATGACGATTTCAATTATTCGGGATGACTGTTATTGGTATAAAAAAGAGCGCTTAAAAATGAGAAATATTTAAGGTAACAGCTTGTTTTTTCCCCTGTGGTCTTTCTTCACATGCAGGGTGCAGCCGAAGTTCTTTGTCTTGGAGACAATCTGTATTCTCTTAGATTACAAGCCTATTATAATTTCTTTTTCCTTCGTTAGTTTTCTATCCTTAGACATCTAATCATAGCTGCTGTTTTCTTTCCTTCTTTTATGAGGGAAGTTTTATATGGAAGAAGCAGAAAGTTGTGGTCTGGTATATGGGTGTACAGGACTCGTCAGGTCTTAGGATGGGAACTGCAGGGGATACAGGATGAGTCAATCCTTTCATTCAGGCAGCGTGGGAATGAGCCAGTGCCGCTTGGAGCCATACTGGAGCCTGAGGCTCTGGAAAATCAGTCATATTGACCCTGTCTCTCTCTGTCTCAAAAATAATAAATAAAAAAACATCCTGTCTTTTTAAAAAATTTTTATAGCATCAAGTATCATCATCTAGAATTTGTGTTAACTTAAAATTTTTTAAATGTTCATATATAATATAATATAGATATTATAAAAGCTTATAATATCATATTAGTATGTAAGTATTATAAAATGTACTGGATATGGTACATTCTGTAAGATACATTTTTTAAAAGGTGGTGATAATGTTCTAGATTTAAAAAGACTAAAGAGATCACAACCAAAGGCCTAGAATGAAACTTGATTAGGTACTGATTTGAAGATACTTGATCACTGAGTTTTTTGCTACCCTTTGAAATTTGTGTCTCAGGTGGGTCCTCCCTTGCCTCACCCTTGTCCCAGGACTGGGAAGGATTTCCCGGGGCAGTGTAAACCACCGTGGTCCAAGATGGAGGAAGATGGGTCTGGCTACAGTGAGAATCAGCAGTTTCCAGAAGAAGCCTTTAAGAATGAGGGGCATTTCTGCTTGTCAGAGACAGTTGAAGGAGGAGGAGAGCAACCCGGAAACACAGACATCTGGGGCTGAAAGAACACAGCCAAGGGCATCAGCAGTGCAGGCATGAGGTCTGCAAGTGGCAGGCAAGCCCAGTAATGTGGGGATGGAATACGTATAGGTAGAAATGGGAGCAAAGGCTGAAAAGAGAGACTTAGATCCTTCTGTGAACTACCTCTATGTTTAATTCTGGAGGTAATGGGGGGAGGGCCTACTGAATTTTTTTCTTTTGTTTTTTAAATTAAAATGCATTCTCAATGTTTCCTTAATTTATTTTCAAGCGTTTTCATAGAAGTAGTTTAAAACGTAAAATGTATTTTTGCTCGTGTTTAAGATATATGCCTCTTCTAAATCCACTGTAAAGTGACATGAGTGAAAATAGAATATTAGAAATTTAGAACCAAGTAAAATAAAGACTTGGTGATTGATGATAAACACAATTCCTATGCAGTCTGGGTTTTCCAGGACGGTCTGAATTTAAAATTTTCTGTCTTATTATTTTTATTAGTACATTGTGCCCCCCCCCCAACTTTTTACAGCTTTGTTAAGTCATAATGGAGGTACAATAAATGGCACGTATTTAAATATTTAAAATGTACACTTTATCAGTTTTGACGTATGTTGTCAAACATACAATGATTTCATACAATGTGAAACCATCACCACAATCGAATAATGCACATATGACCACCCCAAGAGTTTGCTCAAGCCCTTTGCAATCTATGCCTCCTTCTGACCTTCTTCCCCCATCCCCAGGTGACCACTGACTGCTTTCTGAAACCATAGATTAGTTTTCATTTTTCAGAGTTTTATATAAATGGAATTACTGAACGTGTACTGAACATGGTACATTTTATGAGACATGTTTTAAAACAGTGGAGGAATGTGCTAGACTTAGAAAGTCTAAAGAGACATAACCAAATGTGATAGGTGAAACTTGGATACTGGTTCGAAAACACTAAAGACCACACTAGGGACAATTTGAATAGAACCGGATACTACGTGACAAAAAGGAAAAAAATATGAATTCTCTTGGATGTGAAAATGATACTACTTTACGTAAAAGAATATCCTAACACTGTATGTTGAAGCATTTATGCCATTTACACCCAAATGGTTCAGAAAGATAATTAAATAAGACAATATGGAAACACTTTAACAACTACTGAATCTACATGGTAGGTATAAGGGTATTTATGGGTCTTCTCAAGTTCTCTGTATGTTTGAACTTTTTTTATAATAAAAGTTGGGGAGAGGGGAAAGGACAGAAAATTAAAAATCAAGACCCTCCTGAAAAATCTAGCTTATAGTCAATCACTAGGCTGTAGCCAAGTCTTTTTTCTTTCTACTTGTAAGTCTTTCACTGGTCCTCTCTATATTCAACCCCACACCTGATTTAGAATAAGCACACATCTTTAAATGTTTTTTACTAATTCTTGAGAGAGAGCGTGCATGTACGTGCACACATGCGAGGTGGGAAGGGGCGGAAAGGGAGGGAGAGAATCCCGAACAGGCTCCATCCTGTCAGCATAGCACGTGGCACCCAGTTCAGGACCTGAGCCCAGATCAAGAGTTGGGTGCTTAACCGAGGTGCCACCAGACCCCCTGAATAAGCACACACATTTTAAGCAAGAGCAACAGTGAATTTTAACCTTCACATTAGATCATATATAAAAATTAACTTAAATCTGATCATAGACCTAAATGTAAGTGCTAAAACTGTGAAATTTCTATAAGAGAAAAGAGGAGAAAATTGTAGTGACGTTGGGTTTGGCAAAGATCTCTTAAATACGCACAAAACACATAAACTATAAAGGAAAAAAAATCAATAAATGTGGCTCCACAGAAATTAAAATTTAAATTAAAACCACAATGAGATGTCACCACACAGCTGATAGAACGGATAAGTTTTAAAAGACCAATGATACCAAGTGTTTGGGAAAAAGTGGAGTGACTGGAAGTCTCATGTACACTAGTGGGGATGCTAAGTGATATAATCACTCTAGACAACAACAGTTGAACCAGTTCTTAACAAGTTCAATATATACCCAACCAAATGATCCATCATTCAACCTTTAGATATTGACCTAAGAGAAATG
Organism: Herpailurus yagouaroundi; assembly: GCF_014898765.1. NCBI lineage: Eukaryota > Metazoa > Chordata > Mammalia > Carnivora > Felidae > Herpailurus > Herpailurus yagouaroundi. The sequence continues at coordinate 37,086,332 of NW_024412376.1, forward strand.
AACAACAGGTAAAGAAATAAATTCCACACAGTGGAAATAAGCAATGAAAAAAGAAAAAATCATTGATGTTGGAGGGGGAAAAGTCCTCAGAATAATGATACTGGAGAAAGCCTACATAATGTTGACAACAGTGATGACTCTTTAGATACAACACTAAAGGCATAGTTGATAAAGGAAATAATCCATAAGTTGGACTTCATCAAAATGAAAAACTGCTCTGTAAAAGACAATGTCAGAAGAATGAGAGGACAAGCCATAGGTTGGAGAAAATATTTGCAGAAGAGCTCATCCTTCATGGCTCTGCTCAATGAACCCCTCTTTGGAAACCCCGACCTCCTTCTCCTTCCTAACCACAGAGACTAAGTGTTTTCAAGCCAAATTGCAAATGTTACTTTATTTCATCCATTTACTTAAAAAAAAAAAATTATTGTGTACGTGCCATGTTTTAGGCACTGTTCCAGGGATGGAGCATACAGTAGTGAATAAATCAAATGAAGTCTCTGGTTTATATTCCAGTGGATGTGTGTGTGGTGGTGGTGGAGGGGGGGGGGAGACTATAAAGAAATATAAGTATAATAGAATTTTAGGTATAAATATTACTGTGATTAATTTGAAAAAACAGTGGAAGAGTAAAGGGCAATGAGGTGGTGTGTGTCATTTTATTTTATTTATTTACTTATTTTGAAGTGTAGTTGACACAATAATGTATTAGTTTCAGGTTTCAAAATAGTGCTTCAACATTTACATACCTGATGAAATGACTACCACCGTAAATCTATCTACCATCTGTCACCATACAAAGATGTTACAATATTATTAACTATATTCTTCATGCTGCACATTACATCCCCATGACTTTATTTTAAAACTGGAAGTTTGTACCTTTTAAGCCCCTGCCCCTGTATTGCTCATTCTCCCATCTCCCTCCCTTCTGACAACCAGCAGATTGTTCTCTGTACCTGTGAATCTGTTTCTGTTTTGTTTTGTGTGCTCATTTGTTTTGCTTTTCAGATTCTACATATAAGTGAAATCATATGGGATTTATCTTTGTCGTATTTCACTCAGGATGATATCCTTTAGGTCCATCCATGTTGTCACAAATGGCAAGACTTTATTAATTTTTATGGCTGAGTAATATTCCATTGTAGGGGTGTGTGTGATTTTGGAAAGGAAGTCAGGGAAAGTATAGCTGGCAGTCATTGGTACCCTACCCCTGTTCCCTAGGTACTTTGGAATGATCCAGTACAAGCCAATCTCATTGGAAACACTTGTGATTCCCTGCCTGTGGCCTGAGGGCTTCTATCTGAATGTGGGGCAGGCCCAGGCTTAGGGAAAAGACCTCAGCCAATGGCAATGGGAGGTAGAGAATAAACATCCTAGCTTCCCTGCCTACTTTGATGTGTACTCCACCTGTTTTCCAGAGATTCCCTGTGAGATTGAGCCCCAGTTTTCCTCAGCAGTACCCTGCTCATTAAAGGGCTCTGTATTAAAAAAAATAATAACAAAATAAATAAATAAATAAATAAATAAATAAATAAATAAAGGGCTCTGTATTTCCTTCCCTTTCTGTCTTCTCTGTTCCTCTGCCAATACTCCCTGATATCACAATTACTTTTCAAACATGCTACATGTACTCAAATCCTTAGTTTTGGAGGAACCCAGCTTAAGTCAGTGGGTCCTAGGGTGATGCAAGGAAGGATACTCTCAGAATAAGGTTCCAGAATTGGATCATTTGCTGGTCAGATGGCAATGAGGACCCAGTTGCTGTTGATAATCTCGGGAATGTTCTAGCATCATTTTTACTAAGAGTCTTACCTGTGATGAATTGGGATAGTGTGAAAATGTAAGAAAATGCACTGGCCTATAGAACAGCTCTAGAACTGTATGAATAGATGGGGGGCAATGGTAATTATTAGAATTTTGAAGTTAGTTTATTGTTAGCTGTTGGAGGAGCCATGGAGGAAGAAAATAACAGGCTGAGATCAGGTAACCATTAATTTAGAACATAGTTTGAAAGAAGGCCAGAAATCTTGTGTGGCATCTTTTAAAGGGAGTCTCATCTCCTGTAGACAGAATGTAGAATAAGCTGAAAAACAAGACCTCAAATTTGATCTTCAGTACAGCAGGAGAAGGTTGAATCCACTGCCCAGAAGGTTTCTTATGCTAAAGTCAGTGACTTCAAAGGGAAGAAGAGGAGCCTTGAGACCTCTAAGAGGGATTGCTGGGTGGATAGGATTAAAGACTTAACTCCCCAGATTCCTCTGGATACTCTGGGTCAGAATTCTTTGGAGCCCTTCCTCTTGCTAGAGGAAAGCAGTCTCTGATTGCCTGAGGTTTGTGCAAAGGCTTTACCTAGGGCTGATGTCTTACAAGATGATGCTTGTCTGTAAGACCTTTCCTTGTCCCTCTTTATTGCTTCTAGACCAATACTTAGAAGTCTTATTATGAGTCCAGCAGGAAAATACTGCTATGTGAAGAAAGGTATTCTTCACCAAAAGCTCTGCAGAACCTGGCAAATCCATACCAGCAGGAACTGGGAGAATTTGCCTGGAAATGGACCTTAAAGGTGCTGGATCAGGGAGGATAGACTATACTATAAGGCTGGATGGCACAGAGTTTATTAATAAGGGTGCATTATTCAGTGACTCAGGACTTTATATCCTGGTAGAATGCCTGGTAGAATGCAACCACTACGCTGCAAAAAATGGCTCTTTGAAACTTGAAAACAATGATGAGATGGAGATACTGGGATTTCTTAGAAGAAAGATGAGGAAGGGCTAAAAAAAATTCAGGTAGGTTAGAATTAAGAATGCATTTATTATGTAATACTAGAGAACCCACCAGCTAACAATGTTCCCTAGGAGGGCTCGGAGGCTCCTCCCTTCACTAAAGTGGTAAGTATTATGCTAGTACATTCTGAGAAGCTCAGAATTGGTTGTCCTCTAGATCAGGATTGATGGTAAAAGCTGCTTCAGAGTCAACAGGAATAACAGGATTCTAGAGGCCAGGTTGGCAGCACTAGGCCATCAGAGGCAATGGGGATGTAATTATTGTCACATATATTAACATGAATTAATCTTAGGGACCTAATGTTGATGAGGGGGGTGGGCAGGTGAATTCTAGAAGAATGTATGAATTGTTTGGATTTTAAAAACATGCAAAGTGAAAATGTAAGTATGTGTGTGTCTGTGTGTGTGTGTGTGTGTGTGTGTGTGTGTGTGTGTGTGTGTGAGAGAGAGAGAGAGAGAGAGAGAGAGAGAGAGAGAGAGACAGGTTAGTAAACACAAAACTAGAATACTAGAATAATGTAGAATAATGGGTTCTGGGAGAAGTGGGAAGAAAATAGGGATGGAGGGACATGTATAATAGGATTTCTAAGGTATTGGTAATATTTTCTATCTTAGGTTGTGAGTACACAAGTGTTCATTTTGTTGTTATTCCCTTTACACATAAATTATGCTTTTTGAATGTATTCAATATTTAACACGAATAAGATATAGAAATAAAGCCTAACCATAATTTCTTTCTGTTGTGACTCACAGTAGAGACTACAGGCATCAGACAGATCCAGATTCAAGTCAGGTTGGTTGTACTACCTTAGGGAATTTAATGAGTCTCTGAGTGATAGGTTTCTCACCAGTAAAATGATTTTGATAATGTCTTCCAAGCAGGGTAGAGGTATGGATTAAATGAGATAATTTATATAAATCTTATAATCAGTGCCTGGCACATACCAGGTGCTATTAAGTAAATTTGTCCATGCTTCCCATTTTCTTCCCATTCAGAAATTTTCCACCTTCTTCATTTCACTTCATTTCAATTTAATTATTTCCTGTAAGCAAAAAATTATGTTGGGTGGGCTATGCCTTAATTTAAAAAATATTTTAGTTTCAAAAGACCATTGTCTCATTTGATCCTCTCATTCAGTCTGCATTGCCAAGCACAGGTTGCAATATGGGAAGAGCCGCAAGAAATCTTAGCAAATGAATAAATGTGGAAGGTGGGTGTAATGGGCTGAATTGTGTTTTCCCAAAGTTGAAATTCCAATCTCTAGTACCTCAGATGTAACTGTATTTGGAGATAAGGTCTTTAAAGAGGTGATTAAGTTGAAATGATGCCATTAGGATAGGGCTCTAATTCAATATGCCTCCTTATAAGAAGAAGAGATCCCGGGGATGAGCTCCCACAGAGGAAAGGCCATTTGAGGATACGTTGAGGAGGCGGGTATCTGCAAGACAAGGAGAGTGGCTTCAAGAGAAACCAACCTTGCTAACACCTTGATCATGGACTTCCAGCCTCCAGAACTGTGAGAAGCTAAAATTCTGTTGTTTAAGGGGCTTGGTCTGTGGTATTTTGTTGTGGCACCTTTGTAAACTGATACAGTAGGACAAGTATTATTATCCCCAACTTATAAATGTGTAACAGAGTCTTAAGGCTTAAGACCTTCACAGATTTACACAAGCGATAAAAAGGCAGAATTGCCCACTGAACTGAATCTAGGTACCAAATTCTGGTTCTTTTCATTATAGCCTGTTACTTTTCAAATTGTGCTATATTAAGATGTTTCAGTCTATATAAACTTAATTTAAATTAAATTCTTATTTTTATCAAAGTAATATATGGGCTGATAAAAAAACAATAACAAAAATAAACAAACCAAAAAACAAGGTCACCTGCCTTTTTCCTTCCTCTAATGTTGGCTTCCTTAGAGGCAACCACTTTCAACTCTTCAGGTGTTTTTTCCTCTTAGTATTTGCATCTAAATAACATGCTAATACAGGTATGTCATAGTTTTTCAAACCAAGATGTCATCTATTAAGTTCCTATTATTAAAGATGAGTCTTTAATTAGCTCAATATGTACAGACACACACCATTATCCCATGCCCTTCATCTTTAAAAAGTTTTATCACTGTCTTTGATACTTTTCTTCTTCTGTATTATCTGTTTTCTCCAGGTTAATTTTCTTTCTTGCTTTCACATTAGGCTTTCCTCAAATGTCTGGTGATCCTCGGCTTTCCATTCATATTTAAGAAAAAGTGTGTTTTCTGCTTTACCCTGCATTTGTGCCTTCAGAAGCAACTAGTGACTTCAATTTTTCCATTTTCTAGGGTTCCATATCAGGGATTGGCTGGTTATTGCTGGACACGCTGCTACAGAAACTTAGGTTTTAGCTTCCTTTTCTCTAAGTTAGCTGTTCCGGTCTACCTACTATTTTCTAGAATTTTCTGACATCTCTTGTCTCCTGTTATCTCTTGTTCTGTTTGTACTTTTTCTACTATTACTATTATTTTAGGGGGTTTGGGAGGAAATAGAGACAAACATAGGTCTTTAAATAGAGGTCAACGTTTCTAATTTTGACTTTTTTAAGATTTTTACTATTAGTCAATAAGCAATGGTTAGTATCAGCTCAATGCACGATGAATAAAAATATCTGTGAGTAACTATTTTTCCAGTTGCCTCTGTCCAAGCCTCTTTTATATTGAAAACCTCAGCTTGTGTGTTATGGGTAATAAGAGTAATATAATATTTTATACTTAAGTATCACTTACACTTGAAGACTTTCATGCTTAGAGCCAGGTGAGGAGGGTGAACACATGGAGAGAAGGACCAGTGTGGAGTCAGATTCTGAGTGGGCTGAGGAGGCCTTCCACGTGGTGACCTTCCACCTGGTGGCAAAGGCTGAATGGGGGGAGGAGAAGATCCATCCAGAGGGGTGGCATGCCCTGAGAAGTTGGGGGACAGATTCCATGTAAGGTGAAAAGGGCATCCATACTGTGGGATAACCTGTGGTGAGGTGTCAGAGGCCAGGTTTGTTGAAGGGCATGTCTGACTTGGAAATAGCCTGGCACAGGGGTCCTAGCTCAAGCAGCTACCGGGAAGGAGGGGATACCTGCAAGGGGGCAGTGGCAGTGGTGTGATTTTGGTTATATACCAAGTGATTGATCAAATAAGTAAGTATGTTAAGAATAATGCAAGTCAGGTTTTTCACCCTAGGAGAATGAAGTCATAAATATGGAAACGGAAAAAACTAGAATAAACCTCCAGGTGTTAGGGGTGCCTGGGTGGCTCAGTCGGTTGAGCGTCGGACTTTGGCTCAGGTCATGGTCTCCCCGTCTGTGAGTTCGAGCCCCGTGTAGGGCTCTGTGCTGACAGATCAGAGCCTGGAGCCTGTTTCAGATTCTGTGTCTCCCTCGCTCTCTGCCCCTCCCCCACTCATGCTCGGTCTCTCTCTGTCAAAAATAAATAAATAAACATTAAAAAAAATTTTTTTTAAATGTTTAAACTTCCAGGTATTGGATTGGAATTAGACATTTTCAGTGTGAACTCATGAACTGCACCGTATCTATATTTATATGGCATTGATATTAATATATAAAAACAGATGTAAATGTGTGTATGCATGTGTGTGTATGTATACATGTTCCCTAGCTCTGTCCATCAAGAGAGTCTGAGACCTGTGAACTCCAAATATAACCAGCAGACACACCCAGACTGTGGCTTCAAAATACTGTTCTTCACTTAAAGGGACTGAGCAAGGCTCCTTGGTAGAGTGCCAGATTTATCATATAGAAATACAGTAAATATTTAGCAAATAAGAGATTATTGCATGGGACATGCCTATGCTAAACACTTAATTCATTATTTATATGAAATTCAAATTTAACTGATGAATCTTTATTTTATTTGGTAACCCCTATTCTTCAGAGAAATGATTATTTCAAACACTGGGGAAGGGAAAGTACAAGATGAGCCTGGAATATTTTGTTGGGCTAGAAAAAAAAAATACTAAAAAAAATGATGGGACAAAACGACATAGAAGCCAATTTGGAGGGGTCTCCACTGGCCAAATATAGGACATTGTAAGCATCAAAATAAATAATAATAATAGTAACAGATTATAACTCATTAAACAAGGAAATCATGAGCCCATACGGATATAAATAAAAGAGTAAAATGAAAATTTGATGAGGAATAAAATATTTGTTTAGAACTAAAATATCTCCTCACAAAATTAATACTCATTAATTCCAAACGGAAAAAACAGTAACTTTATTTTGGAGTTACCTAATTGTGGCAAAGCCTGGCAGACTCCATTTTAATCTAATAATTAAACTGGACTTCATCAGTAAAAGGACAAACTGAAACTGACTCAATACAATAACAGCACTACTCTGGTGGTATTTGTGCTAAACATAAACACACCCAAACTGAGGGATATTCTACAAAACAACTATCATCTTCAAAAATATCAAAGTTGTGAAAGTCAAAGAAATATTGAGGAAACATTTTAGACTTAAAGAGATTAAAGAGATGTGACAAACGCAACACACATTCTGAAGTGTACTCTATTTTGCTATCAAAGTTATTACTGGGACAATTAATGAAATTTAATGGCGGACTCAGGACTAGGTGGTAGTTAATGTTAATGTAGTCAATGTTAATGTCCTTATTAGGTTGGCAGTTTCCTCCCAAATGGGTCAAGATAAAGAAGTTCTTTAAACTGTACTTACAACTTTTACATGAATTTCAGATTGTTTGAAAACAAAAATGTTTATTTTTGGTTTTAATAGGGAAATGAATATTTAATCATTCTTACACATAGGTCTAAAAACAGAGCTTAAAATGCCACTAATAAGTTTGCAATGATGATGTAAATGACTAAAAGCCAACCATCTGGAGATCACAAATTCATTTATTTAAAAATGCTCTTGAAATTAAATTGCTAGAATTTTTCAGCTACAAGAAGCAAAAAAAGATTCTGTATATTACTGATACCTGCATGCAAAACATGAAGGAAAATTGCTCTTTAAGATAAAAACAAATGGAAGCTATTTCTGGGATTCAGACAGTGGCATTTCATCTCTGGGGTACATAGTCCTTTTAAGAAAAACATCTTTAAGGGTGTAGTGGACTGAACGTTCACATGTTGAAATATTACTGCCCCCACCCCCACTTCCTGCACAGCCATGTACTAAGAGGCGAGCCCTTTGGGAGGTTATTAGTAGATGAGGTTGTGAGGGCATAGGGCTCATGAATGGGATTAGTAGTACCCTTGTAAGAGTTAGCAGAGTGGTTGATGCTCTTTGTTCTTCATCATGTGAGGCTACAACAAGTGGACAATCTGCGACCCACAAGACGGCTTTCACCTGAGCATGGTGGCACCCTGCTCTCGGACTTCCAGCCTCTGGAACTGTAAATTTCTGGTGTTTATGAGGCACCCAGATTGATGGTTTCTTGTTACGGCAGTCAGGACGGACTAAGACAAAGTGTGTCGGACACTGCTGATTTCCTACTCCTTGTCTGTTCTTCCCACTCTCCTTATTAATGGAATTCCAACTTCACTTGGAGCCCCAATGCCCAGCAAAAAGGCTTCTCAGCCTTCTTTGGGTCTAGGCATGGCCTCAAGTTCTCTCAGTGAGACCTAAACAGAATTGTGCTGGAAATGTTGGGGAGAGAATCTTCATTTCCTTATACAGGCACCACCCTTTCCTTTTCCTTCCAGTCTGCATTTAAATGTGATTCCTGAAAAACAGCCACTTATTTGTGACTCATTAGGCAACAGGCTTGATGATAAAAGTCAATGTGACATGGATGGCAATAAGGATGGCAAAAAAGAAAAGTAGCCTAGGTACCTGATGGTACTATGAGCTGCTATGCCAATCTTGGATTCCCTACTAGAGGATTTTTCATTAAGAGAAAGAACGAATCCTCTAAATGTCTATGTCTATTGGGTTTTCTGTTATTTGCATCTGTATAAATTATTATTATTACTATCTTTATTTTATTTTTTAAGTAGGCTTCACACCCAGCATGGAGCCCAATGCTGGGCTTGAACTCATGACCCTGAGATCAAGACCCGAGCTGAGAGCAAGAGTCAGACATTTAACTGACTGAGCCACCCAGGCATCCCTGTGTACATTATTAAAAATGAGTTTGATGGGATTTTTCATAAAAGGTGGAGACCCAAGAGAGTTGAATGGCTTGCTCAATAAAAGGAATCTTGTATTTAAGGAGATTGTTTTGGAGAGATATGAGGAATGTGTGTGTGTGTGGGGGGGGCGGTTAGAGTAGCAGATATAGGGTGATGGAAAGAGACCTGATAAAACACATAATCAGTGAAGAAAATCCCTAAGTTTGCAATTGGCCAACAGTTTTAGGAAAAGTTCTGACATTGATTTTGAAGTTGTTTCCTGTGCTATAGAAGTTGGTTTTTATACTATAATAACCACTTGTTACCCTTCAACCTAAAAGTGCACTACATGCATGAGACGCACTACATGCGTCTCATGTTGATGAATGGAAATAGTAGTGTCCAGGGCAGGGCATGGCATTGAAATAATTTGAACAAGCCAGCCACAGTGGAGAGAGGTGGCTCTGAACTTTTCATAGCTTATCAGATGGTAGGTCATGACGTTTTATTTGGTTTTAAAAGAAATGTCAACCCTGGAATAAAAGGCTGGAGAACCTGAGGATTTCATCTTTGGAATGGCAGCCTATTTGTTGAAAAGGCAGCCTTAAAGAAATACCTGGAGGGTATTGGTGTTCTAATATGTGGTACTTCTTTCACGGAAGAGTCAATCCCTAGAGTTCTTGTTTTCTTTTCTCTAGAAGTTCTTTTATAGTTTGGAACTGAGAATGGAACTCAGAACTCATGTTTCTATAAAAACAGTTTAACAAAGGGGGTTTGCATTCTCATGTCAGGTCACAAAGGCTTATAAAACCCAACCTCACTAGACTGGAATACTAACATAAGGACTTGCTACTCTTTATGTTTCTAAATGCAAACTCGGTATTAAAGTCAGAAACTTCACATAACTTTACATTCTGCTCAGTTCACTGTCTGATTGAGGTCAGATAGAACTCCCCTGCAGAGCAACTAAAGAATCTGAACTCTTAGCATGTGATCTAGTGTCTTAGCATCCTTTGCTTTTAAGCATTGTCGACAAGGGAGAAGTCACAAGCTGATTGTCTCAAAGGAGACTTTAGAATCAAACCTGGGAGTGGCTCTATTACTTTTGCCCGCTTTCCCTTGGTCAGACCAGTTACATGACCCCAGCCTAATAGCAAGGGAAACTGGGAATAGAGTCTTCCTATGTGGTCAGGAAGAGGAAAAAGGAACGTGGGCATCTTGTGCCTACTTTGCAGGGTTTTGTGAAGATTGAATAACTGCATAGTCTAGGTTCTTGACAAATGTTATGCCCTTTCCCTCCTTTGAAGTCAGCTCAGTACACACTCATGGTGGTGGCAGGTTGCACTGGTGGTGGGTTCTGATGCAGAGGACTCCTAGTGAAAGGGTGTTGGTAAAGGAAATCAGGTAGAGTCTGGTAGAGCTAAGAAGAGGTTGTGGTAGCCTGGAAGGTGGGCAGAGAATAAGAGAAGATAAGAACTGTGCAGTTAGATGCTCTTGAAAGTGTTCCTGGAAAGTTAGGACAAATTCGAGGAGAGGCAAAAGAGGTAATAAAGGTTTGGGCTGGGAGAAAAAAAAACAGAGCTTTCCAGAAAAAGCATGGTAGGGCGAAGGCGGAAGGAAGCAGTGTCTAAGAAAACGTGTAGGCTACTTTCAGAAAATAGGGGAATGCTCAGTATCTCCGTGAGTTCCCCACTTATTTAAAAAAAATTTTTTTTTTCAACGTTTATTTATTTTTGGGACAGAGAGAGACAGAGCATGAACGGGGGAGGGGCAGAGAGAGAGGGAGACACAGAATCGGAAACAGGCTCCAGGCTCTGAGCCATCAGCCCAGAGCCTGACGCGGGGCTCGAACTCGCGGACCGCAAGATCGTGACCTGGCTGAAGTCGGACGCTTAACCGACTGTGCCACCCAGGCGCCCCAGTTCCCCACTTATTAAAGCTGCACTAAAGTGGTGTCAAAGGTGAATGAAAAGCTACTGGGTAAAGGGAGACCATCCTCCACAAAAATGCATAATGTTTTTAGAAAAAAAATATGCAATGCTCTTAAAATATAACATTGTCAAAGACAGAAATGACATAATGTAAAATAATTATTTCCAAATATTCTTGGAGAGTCCAGTTTTCAGTTTCTCTAAAAATATCTACATTTAAATAGGATTGAAGAAAAAAAATGATTGAGAGTGCAATGTGTGAAACTTGATTGGATCCAGATTGGGGGAGGGCACACACTATCAAAAATATTATTGGTCGTTTATATTTGAAATTTGCTAAGAGAGATCTGAAGTGTTTAAATGTCACCACACACACAAAAAGGTAACTATGTGAGGGGATAGATGTGTTAACTAACCTCAATGTGGCAATCATTTCACAAATATGTATGTATATAAAATCATCATGTTGTACACCTTAACCTTGTACAGTGTTGTCAAATTATGTTCCAATAAAACTGGAAAAAATACTTGGGACAATTAGGGAAACCTAAAAACGAAGTACATATTTCGATGTAGATTTCTGTTCATTTTCTTAGGTCAGATTAAAGACTGAAGTTAGGTATATCCTTTTGCTTAGGTGATACCTGCTTAAGTCCCGGGAGTGAAGCAATATGATGCCTGCAACTTAACTTTCAAATGGTTCAGGAAAGTGTAAAGCTAATAGAGCAAAATGTTAACAATGACTGGATCTAGCTAAATAAATATGCATTATACTACTTTTCAGTGTTTCTGTATTTTAAAAAAATTGTCATAATGAAATTCTGAAAAATGACAACAAAATTGAAGGTTTCTAGCATGTAATCATTTACTTGCTTATCAAGAGAATAAAAGTAGTCACCCATTTACTTATAGATCATCAGATGAAAATATATTCTGGTGGTGCCTGGAGTCAAGTATCAAACCTGACACATACTAGGGAGTAGACTAGTTCCACGAAGCTAGAGATTAGGTCTGTTTTGCCATTACATGTTCAGCACTTACTTAAGTGCTAGGAAATAGTAGATGATAAGTAAATTTTTGTTCACTGAATTGTCAAGTAAATGGGAAAACTCAATGCCTATGATAGATATTCTAACAGTTTTATATTTTCTACATTTCACTGCCTTTGGGAAGTTATGGTAAAAATAGACATATGATATTGCTGTATCCAGTACCTTTGTCGAGTCCTTACTGTTAATCCAATAGCTCAGCCTTGAATTTCAAGCCAGAACATTTTAAAGCCTTTGCTCTTCAGAGTTAAGTTACATCTAATCCTACCTTATCAGGATTTTATTAGGTAAACACGCTTTGTGACAATTAATGATAAAACCAAACGAAGGGTTTTTCTGAAACTCTGAGGTTATCAAAGATTATAAGTGACTTACTTATTTTCTGTTAAAACTAGTAATCATCTATAATTCATTTTTACATCTTTTTGCAAATCCAGTTGATGATAGAGGCAACACAGGGGTGATCTCATCAGGCAGTTGATAGGTTTTCTAGGTTGATTTGTTCTTGGATTTATAAATGTCATTATGTTCTGACATTCAACATTTTTAAACAGCATTATTAAATTATTAGGGAGCTGATCATGAAATCCAAGGGCCTTCTCTGAATTATTTTTCACTACTAACCATTGCTTTCTTTTGCACAATTTTTTTCTTGGATACTGAGAAAGTATGGTGGTTCTCTGAAGAGGTGATAAGGTTTAGTGAAGGAAAGAGTGGAGAAACCTTCTTCTTTTTTTTTTGAGGGGGGGAGGGGCAGAGAGAGGGAGAGAGAGAATCTTAAGCAGGCTCCACGCTTAGCACAGAGCCCCACGTGGGGCTTGATCCCACAACTGTGAGATCATGACCTGAGCTGAAATCATGAGTTGGCCACCCAACTGACTGAGCCACCCAGGCACTCCTGAGAAACCTTATTTTTTTAAAAAACAAGTTTCCATGCAATCCCTTTATAGAATTTATTTATAATAATCTTTAAAATTGTATTTATTTATTTTTATTTATATCAACCTTAATCTGATTCTAAAGCTGTCAGACTTAAAATAAAATAATCTTATTCAATGACAGAAAAAGAAGTTTGCCATATGGAAGTGAACAATATTCTACAGACCATTGGAATTAATTTATCTTACTGCTCCAGAAGACTGAGTCAGTGGGATATAATGGCAAGAATACTTATTAGGAGACTTGGGGTGGAGTCCAGGCATCCTATTTACTTGCCCTTTTGACTCTAGGTAAAATACTTAATTTCTCTGGGTCTCATCTTCCTCCAGCTTTAAAGTATTGCTGATTTGGGGGTGTGTGGGTGGCTCAGTCAGTTGAGCATCTGATTCTTTTTTTTTTAATTAATTTTTTAATGTTTATTTATTTTTGAGAGAGAGAGAGACAGAGAGAGAGAGAGAGAGAGTGTGTGCAAGTAGGGGAGGATCAGAGAGAGAGGGAAACACAGAATCCAAAGCAGGCTCCAGGTTCTGAGCTGTCAGCAGAGCCTGACGTGGGGCCTGAACTCATGAGATGTGAGATCATGATCTGAGAAGAACTCAGATGCTTAAATGACTGAGCCACTCAGGCACCCCAAGCGTGGGATTCTTGATTTTAGCTCAGGTCATGATCTCATGGTTTATGGGATCAAACCCTGTATCGGGATTCTCGCTGAAAGTGTGGAGCCTGCTAGGGATTCTCTCTCCCTCTCTCTCTCTGCCCCCTTTCCACTCACATGCACTTTCTACTTCTCACAAGATAAATGAATAAAAACATTAATAAAAAATAAAATATCACGGATTCAACACAAAGAACTGACAGATATGAAAATGATAAAGACAACCAAAGAGAATATGTTGGGAAAATTTGCCAGGAGAGACATGTATGGTATGTATTCAATATTACTGAGTAAAATTAGAAAACAAATAAACCCAACAAACCATGTATTTTAGCAGGGACTTCAGAAGGAAAGAAAAAGTCACTGTGGCTTATGAAATGAATGAAACTGGGAAATGAAAAAAAGAAGTGTGTAGGGGAAACACTTTGTTACATAGTTGCCTATAACATACAAAGTAACAAAGGACAGAATTCAGTTACATAGATTCAAGAGAATAAAATTTGCCTTTACATACTTGAGGGAAACTAACAACAAAACCCAAAACCACCACAAGAAATTCCAGCAATAATAGTTGAAAGCATGGCATTATTTTGGAGGGTAAAAAATAAAGTAAAAAATAGTTTCATCCTGTTTTTAAGAAGTTTATAATCAAATTCATAAAAGATAATTAGGTAAGCTATATTTTGGAAAGAGTCATCCCAAATATAATTCATTAGGTAGCATTGCCTTACCTGAAATAAATTGTTCAAATGTGGACTATAAAAGGATATTGGAAAATCAGGCATCTCAGATACTGGGCATGAAAAAGTCACTTACACACTTCACAAGAGGAAATCCAAATGGCTACTGGATATATGAAAAGGAACTCAATAGCATCAGTACTCACAGAAATGTAAACTCAAACCACAATGACATCCTACTGCACACCCACTGGACTGGCCAAAGGACTGGCAGTGCTGAGTGTGGCTGAGGGTGTGGAGCAATGGGACTCACGTACGTGGCTGGCATGAGTATAACACTCTAGAAGCAGCCCCCAGGTATATATCATACAGAAACTTGTATAAATGTGATAAATACACACACGGAGAATGTTCACAGCAGCGTTTTTAACAGTTCCAAACTGGAAACGATCCAGATGTCCATAAACAATAAAATGGCTAAATAAATTATGGCATATTGCTACGATGCAACATGGTAATATGCAGCAATTAAAATGAACAAATCACAACTATATGAACAACCTGAACAACATATGGCTTCCAAACGACATTGTGAGAAAGCAGCAAGCAAACAGGTTACATATTATGTTATTCCATTTAATAAAGTTCAAAAGAAAGGGCAAAACTAAACAATATACTGTTTAGGGATGTACGCTTGTGAAAAAACAATAGAGAAAAGCAAGGAAATGATTATCACAACAAGTTAGAATAATGGCTACCTCTAAAAGAGAGGGAAAGAGTTGTGCTCAGGAAGGTCACCAGGGGGGCTTCTAGGATGCTGGCAATGTTCCATTTCTTGACCTGGTTGGTCACAGGCAGGTTTCTTTTAGAACTACTCATTATACTGAATAACTGCTTTATGCATTTAAACGTATATTTCACAATAAACATGCTAAAAGTAATTGAAGACTTTAGATGGCATTTCTAGAAACTTTACCAGATGTTTTAGCTTATGAAATCTTGACAGTAAAAACCACTGACGTGGGATAATAAAACACTGATTAAATTGTTTATCATAAGAACTCACTTCTCAAGTGCAGGAGAAAAGAACCCTACAAATAACCCTTTGTTATATTTTAACATAGTACGTAGATCTCTATCACACACAAACTGATGAAGCAGGGAAAAGTACTGTTACCTGAAATTTCAGATTTTTTGGAATTTTGAACAGACTAGCTGTTTTCTCCTGTGGATTAAGAAGACGTAAAAGAAATAAAGAGATGCAGACTAAGTTGAAAATGTATGAACTTCCTCCTCTCCAGTGGCCAGTTCCAGCTGTTTCCTCCAGTTATCACGCTGGGTGGTGAGGTGGGTGGATTTTGCCCAGCGAGCTTAGTGCTGCTGTTACTCCATAAGTAGGTGGATGAGGGCTCTCCTGAGTGCTATTCTGTTTCTCACTACTGAGGTTCTAAGGTGGAGCCACTGACAATGAAAACAGATCAGGCTGCTGACAAACCCCATGTGGTACAGTACATACTTTTCTGGAGGCGTCCTCGGCTGCGTTGCAGAGCTCTGATGTTTGCGCTCTTTATCCAAAGCCCACAGAACTTAAAATCTGAGGTGCTCAGGCTTCACAAAATCTCCTAAATCGGCAGATTTTACTCATTCAATTTCCAGCAGGAAATTAGGAAGGGGGAAAAACCAAATAAAGATTTATTTTGTAACCAGGTGGGGCTATAACTTGCTGGTCACATTCCCTGTGAGTCTTATTTGGAAGGACATGGCAGGGCATTGGTCATGACAAGGCAGTCAAATCCATGCTAGCTTAAGCAGGATAGTTAGCCTGGCTCTTGGAACTTCGGACAGTTGGGCGAGTGCCACTTTGTGAGTCTCTTCTTGCTTCTGCAACATCCGCTTCCCCACTTCCATTGATCTTTCTGCAGCATTTTAATAAAAATGAGCCCTTGGATTCACCCAGTTAGAAGTTTCCTTGGTATACTGTTTGCCTATGGTGGTGGTAGAAACCCCGAGCTTCCAGAATTTGCCTATAAAAACTTGCTCCTTATTCCCTGAAGTGGAAAGACTTGTAATATCCACTAATGCTGCTTCCCAAGCAGGTAGGGTGTGCCAGGGTCCGGTGACAGAACTCTAGAATCTGCTTCCTTTCATCATTGCTGCCACTTTCATCTCCGTCTCACGCTATTCCCCCGGACAGGTGCAAGACAGATTCTGAGGATTCTGGTCCTTTCATCTTAAAACATTTCTTTTCCTAGAGAACTACACTTTCAACTTCATGAGTTTTTATTTGAACTTACTTTCCAGGATAACATCTGTAGGAAAAGCTGCATAATCGTACTAATACTTAATTTAGAGAGGAGATAGCTTTTGAGTCAGACCTGAAACACAGGCCAACATTTCTTGACTATGGTTACAGATGGACACTTATGAACAACCAAGATCAGCTCTCCACAGCTTTATACAAGCAAGAATGAGTACTAAAAGTGAGACAATAAAGTCAAATATCGTTCCGTAATCTCCGGGAGGATGGCTCCCTTCCCTCGCGTCGGCAATTCGCCCCCCTTTACACTAAAGACACAAGTTGTGACACCGTACCCAAACCGCACCCCTATTTCCTTTCGTGGCGGGGGGGGGGGGCGGGGGGAGGGCTGTATTACCACTCTTCTTTACAATGAATGCCCCGCAGCTTACAAAACGCTTACACTTCCATCAACTCCTCTGAACTCCGCGGGTACCTCGGAGGGAGGCATTCATTCATCAAACATTTGCTCGGCCGGGCCACACGTTATCGGGTGCTAGGTCTCGCCCCAAGCCACGGGAAGGGTGGGACGCTCGCTCCCTGGAGCAGGTGCAGCGGAACGGACGTCGGCCAAGTTCTCTCCCAGTCTGGCTTTTCGAAGGCCCATTTGGGGCGATATGCCTCACCTTCGGGGGGTGCGCGCCCGAGCATGGCCGTGCGGCCTGGGCCTTCCTCCTTGCTCCCAAAGGAGCCGTCACCACCTGCCCTGAAGGAAACCTCTACAGAGCAAGCTCTCCCCGCCGCAGTCGGGTCAGGGGTAAGATCAGGCGGCAGCTTAGGCTCCACTCGGCTCCTCCCCTTCCTCTCTTCAATTCTGACGCGGCCGTAGAGGCGGCGGCAGCGGCTGCTAGTCCCGCGGCCCGAGGCGCACCCACCCGCTCGCGGAGCCCAGACTTCCTCTTCCCTTGCAGCGTCATCAGAGCGCGCTGGAGTCAGCCAGGGCGGGGTGATTAGAAAGGGGGAAAAAAAAAAAAAAAAAAAGGCCAGCGGAGGAAACGTCCCGGCGGAAAGAAAAGGGAGGGGGTGAGGGGAGCTGTTGCTAGGTGACTTGCGTCATCGGGCCGCGCCGCTTTCCTCCCGCCCCTCTCTGGAGTGAGGCGAGAGCCCCGCACAGAGCGAGCGAGACAGCGAGCTGAGCTCCGGGCGCTACCGCCACCGCAGCGGAGAGCGTGAGAGCGAGGGAGCATCTGAGAGACCCAGCCTCCGCGCACTGGCCACGGCCGAGACCTTCGTCCTGACCTGGACCGGCGGGAGTCGGGGCCACCCCTCTTTTCCCCCCCTCACCTTCCCGGCCGGCAGCGGCGGCTGCACACGCCGGAGCCCGAGCCGGAGCCGGCGGCTGGGGGGGCTGGGAGGCGGCTACCTCAGGCCGGGACTAGTCAGCTGCTCCGCGGTGAGAAGACGCTGAGGAGGGGGTCGGAGCTTCTGTCTCGTCCCGGGGCGCGGGGCGAGGGACCCCCAACGTGTAGGGAGGGGGTCCCAGCCGCAGCGACACATGCGGGAGCCGGGAGCGGGGGCGGCGCCGAGCGGAGCCGGCCGGGTCCCCCACCTCGCCGCCGCCTCGGCCACCCGCCCGGGGCCATAGCATCTTGCCCCCAGAGTGTATGAACCCGGGACCCACGCTCAGCAACCACCCCCCGGCCGGGGGGGCGGGGACCCCAATGTGAAGCGGCGGCCCCGGCGGCGGGGAGAGCAGGACCGGCGCCACCGTCCTTTCCTTACCTTCCCCCTCTCCTCAGCCCCCTCGCGAGGGGGGGGGGGTCTTTTCCCTCGGCCTGTCGCCGGCCCCCCGGCTCCTCGGCAGGACTCCGGGAGGAGTTCTTAGAGCCCCCTCCCCCGCCCCAGCCCCGAGGGCGGCGGGGCCGGGGGGGACCCGGGGGGCCGGCCGCAGCCTCAGCCCAGAGGAAAACTTTATAAAAGCAAAATCTGGAGCCTCCCAAACGTGACTGTCCCGGGAGAAGTGGCCCAGGACGGGCAGCGGACACAGCCTGAAGGGACCCAGGAAGAGGAAAAGCGGAGGTAAGCGGGGCCGCTGCCGCCTCCTCTGCTCCGGCAGCGCGGAAGAGACCCGGGTGACCGCCTGGCTTAGAGACACAAGCACCGCTTCTTCCTCAGTAACGCGCCGAGCCTTCCGCAGCTGCCGCTTCAGAGCGAACGAGGAAGGGAACCAGCCCACTTTCTCAGCGCCACGGCTCTTCCCTAAAGTGTGAGTGGCCCCGGGAAAGGGAACGGAGGGGTGGAACGTGGGAGGATACCGGTTCGCTCTCCTGGAGTTTGGCTGATGTTTGACCGGAGTGTTGGGAGAGCGTGGATCAGAGGGTGTATCTTTATGTTTACAGCGAGGAGGAGGGTCTTGGATCGTCCACTGGTTTCGAACATTTAGTACGTGGACTAGGCAAGCTCACAGGTTCCCGTAGGGGAGTTCTGCCCCTATCCAGTGTGGACACTTGCACCTTTCTGGCCAGTAATTGGCAAAGGGAAATTGAGGAAGCCAAAGCATATGTGCACACAAAGGACATCTCTGTAATACACCTTTTCCTGGTACAGCGGGTGTGAAACCCCGCTGTGGTTTTTGTTTCGGGGCAACTCTTATTTGGGCTCCCACGAGGGAACCTTTTATCCTGCGAACCCCTGAAAGTAAAATTCCTTTCTTCTTTTGCAGTTTTCCTCCAGAGATTTTCATTTCGGTACCTGCTGGTGCAGGAATTTTTTTACCTCCTCGTTTCTTGGGTCCAGTTCCTGTGCATCAGGACACTGTGACAGAGTTCAGTTACTCAGGAAATTTCTGAGTTCTTATGAATCACAGCTTACTTGGAGGAGAGCATCTAGTACTTTAACCAGTTTTTAAAAGTTGTTACATTTTTTCCTTACCGAAATGCTTTTTTTTTTTTTTTTTTAATGTTTGGGTAGCATATGTCCTAATTGCTGGCATTTTTTTTTTGTTTTTGTTTTTGTTTTTGTACTTGGCAGAATGACTTGAGACTTGCTTGTTTGAGTTATCTTTACTTCCCTATCAAATGAGGAGAAACTTTTTTTTTCAAATGAGGGGAAACTTCTTTAAGTTTGTTTTTACTTATTTTGGGAGAGAGATCCGTGTCTGCTCAAGTGGGGGAGGGCCAGAGAGAGAGAGAGAGAGAGAGGGGGGGGGGGGAATCCCAAGCAGGCTTCACACTGTCATGCAGAGCAGGACACAGGTCTTGATCTCACCAACCGTGACATCATGACCCAAGCCGAAATCAGAGTCAGTTGCTTAACCAGCTGAGCCACCCAGGTGCCCCTGAGAAACTTTTTGGTATTAAACTCTTTGAAGAATGATTATTTCCCTTCCCTTCCATTATTGTGAAGGTGAAGTCTGTAAAAATCTTTGATTTGTATCTTAGGTATCCTCTCTAGTGTCAAGTTGACATGCGGGAAAGTAATGAGCATTTCATATACTTCTACAGACCTTAAGGATTCAGTACAGGGTAGAATTTTATTTAATAGAACATTGGCAGCACTATACTGAGAATTGTGGTTCCTCCAGACAGCAGTGTGGACTCACGCCCTCTGAAGCCACTGCTGAGAGAAGCTTTTTGGGAATGAACGTGAGCCTCGGGTTATCTGTGCTAACTTCGTCATTCAGGATCTTGACTAAATGTGTTTAAAACTTTCTCAAATAGTGTTTGCATCTGTACTTTTTCTCCTTGAGGTAATGAGTTCTAGAAGCTTATTAGACCCTAAATTATTTAACAGTTCATTTATTTATCCCAAACCTGTCTCTCTAAAGTTGTAAGACACATCCAGAGTTCTTGTTCTGAGAAGTGCTAGAACAAGCTGGAGTTCATCTTTTCTTGGTTTTATAGATTTTCATTGTTCCTCTTTACCGTCATCTTTCCTGACTTTGTGTGTCTGTCTTAGAATGATATCTTTCTATTCCTTGATCACTTTGCCCTCCTCAGGAACTTCTCCAGCTATTTTGTTTCTCTTTATATTTGTGTTTGTTATGCTTTTTAAAGGAACCTTAGGTTCTGTCTATTTTAAATGGGTACTGACATGAAAATACTGATTAGTGGATATAATGTTAGATGTGGAATCAGAAGCAAATGTCTCTGGACCTGTTTGTTATCTTGTTTTGAGACCTAGAGGAAGTTACGTATCCCATGTTTCACAAAGATGGGAAGAAGAGAACTCTAGTCTTGGCATTGGCTGTTTTTTTGGGGCAGGAGGGGGAGACAAACCAACAAACTATAATTTGAAGGTAGATTTGTACTCTATCAGAGTTGCTTACTAACTTTAAGACTTATTTTTATTGCTCTGACTATAGATTGGTTAAAAAGCATGGTAATGTTTTATTGCAAAGAAGCAGTAAAGTGTTTGGGGTCCATTTGGGGTCCCTGCCTTTGAGATGCTTTTATTTATGGCAGAGGCAATGAAACACAAGTTGCATAAAATCATAGGAAAGGGAGCATGAACCAGTGTTTGTTTATAGCCACTATATATTATACTACTATGTTTGGTACCTTTAGATATAAATGTATTTGAATATTTTTCATTAGAGAAGTGACTATACAAAACTAATTGGAGTGTCTGAGCCAAATCTGGGAAAGAAGTTCTCTTTTAGGATGAAAGGAGCAGTGGAGGTAAAGTGTTTAAGGCTTTTGGAATTGGATGGTGTGAGAGACAAGTATAATTAGGAAGTCAGCTTGATGGGAATACAGATGGAGATTGGTTGTTGAGTCAGCTTAGGGTCAGTTTGTGTTTGTGCAGTTATAGGAGTATAGCCCAAAGAAGCAATTGAGAGCAATGTTCCCGAGAAGGTAGTTTTAGATGATTGAGGAGAAATTGTATTTTAGGTCAAGAGGCATTATACCTGGAGTAGGATTTTGTTTTTCTAGGAAACCAACATTAAAAAAAATTTTTTTGATGTTTATTTATTTTTGAGAGAGAGTTAGAGCACATGCACATGAATGGGGGAGGGGCAGAGAGAGAAAGAGAGAGGGAGGGAGGGAGGGAGGGAGGGAGGAAGGGAGACACACACACAGAATGTGAAGCAGGTTCCAGGCTCTGAGCTTTCAGCACAGAGCCCATCATGGGGCTCAAACCCATAACCCATGAGATCATGACCTGAGCCAAAGTCAGACGCTTGACCGACTGAGCCACCCAGGCATCCCTAAGAGAACCAGCATTTTTATACCATGGTCATCAAAGAGCTATACAGTTGCAAGAGTGAAAAAGAAGATGCCCCCAGTATTTTAGTTGGGTGCTAGTGGTTTTTTATAGAAAATAAATCAGAAATAAGGCAGTGGACTTTGTTTTGGACATTAAATTTTAGGGTGAAAGTTGATGCTGATGCAATCTGAAGATAGAAAAATAGTTAAACTAATGAGTGAAATGCTGAAAATGTAGAGTTAGGAGTCATTTTCACAGTATTAAGTTTTCTTGAGAGAGCTGACAGAGTAAAGAGATGAGAAATGTGTATTTTTACTTGGGCGGGGGGGAAGGAAATCTGTTAAAGTTAGTAAAGATGTAGTAATGACAGAGAATGGATGAGACTGTACCTAAGAAAATGTTTTAAAAGTAGGTAAGACTTGAAGTCAACAGGGAGGAACAGCTTTTAAATATGGCTACCATGTTCAGTCTTAGGACACGTGAGTCTATATTTTTGAAAGAGCTAACAAGTTTTTTGTAGAGTATATAGGTCCCTTGAGATTAAGTTTCAAAGAATATATAGGATTTCACAGTAAAGGAAACTATACATGAAAGCACAGATTTGTTTTTATAAAAATTTGTGTTTTTAAAGTTTGCCCTTCATTATTATACTGAGTTTGGTCTTTAACATGATGAAGTGGGGCTAAAAATAGCTGGCAGAGAAGCCCGCTTCCCCTGCTTGCAGTTGATGTGTGTCTTTGTGTCCCATACAATGGAGGGGGATATTCCTGTGTTGGCACAGCAGTGCTGAAAATGCCTTTTTTTTTTTAAAGCCTTTTTATTAAAAAATAAACAAAAAACGACTTGGCATTTAAAAAAATTCAGCTGTCTTTGAAGCATGAGACACCGTAAGACTTTTTTTGTGGTGAAACCTGCAGCTAATGGAACTAGCATTTAGTGTTGACTGACAAAGATAAGGATTGTGAGATAGGGTACACACACACACACGCACACGCGCGCGCACACACACACACACACATGCACTTCTATCTCCACACATTTTGTGTTCCTTAGTTCAATTCACCACCTTCCTACTAGCTTCTTTGGCCTCTTCTTAAGGGTTTAATACAGGGAGCTAGATCTTAGGTGATTCTAGGATGAGGATACAGGGACTAGAATATATGCCATACAGGTGCCTTCTCCAGCCTCTACTTTCCACAACATTTTTTATGCAGGTAAAACCATGTTTAGATGAACTTAAAGGGCAGCCTTTTTGGGTTGACATGATTTACTAGCAAAGATGGGGGAAAGGTAGGACTCTGGTAGGAGGGAGTGTTGACCTCATGTGCTTTGCCTTGGCAACTTTGGGATTGATATGGGATAATTAAAGACCCTTGGGTGTGCATTTGTGTTTTAGTACTCATGACCTGAAAGCCTACACCTAGGCTGGCAGCAGCTCAACTTGTGTACTTTAGAAACGGTTCTTGGAGAAGTCGTGAGTTGCTCTCACATCTCATTGTGTAGAGGAGGGGTTGGTAAGCTTTTTTTCTTTTTTTTGGTAAAGGACCAGTTAGTAAATATTTTAGATTTTGTGGTCCACATCTGGTACAATGATTGAGTTCTGTTCTTGTAGTGTAAAAGCCATAGCAATATATAAGCAAGTGAGTGTGACTGTGTTCCAGTAAAACCTTAAACAGTTGACCCTAGAACAGTGTGTGGGTTAGGGGCACCAGTCCCCTGTGCAGGAAAAATCCATGTATGACTTTTGACTCATACCGAACTTAACTATTGATGACCTATTGTTGAGTAGAAGCATTACCAGGAACAGTCTGTTAACACATTTTTTGTAGATTTATATGTATTATAGACTACATTCTTACAATTTACTACATTCTTACAATATTGAAAGAAAAAAGAAACTTATTAAGAAAATTTTAAGGAAGAAAAAGTACATTGACAGTACCGTATGTATTGAAAAAAATTTATGTGTAAGTGGATTAGCGCAGTTCAAACCCATGTTGTTCAAGGGTCACCTGTACATAAACATAGGAGGTAGGTTGGATTTGACCTGTAGTTTATGGAACCCCGGTGTAGACAACTGCCCAGGTCCACCAACATATGGTATAAGCATTCCATTACAAAGATTGGAGTGGCTGCTTTAAGTATTCTCCATTTTCTAAGTGAGATGTGTCCTTGAGGGTTGTGTTAAAATGATTCCGTAGTAAATCTGGAGTCAACTGTTCAAAATACTTTTGCCTTCAGAGTGATGAAAACTATGGATTGAGGAACAAGGTGGCAGTCCTGTCTATAGCATCTAAAAAATACAGACTTACTTGCATTTTCTTATTCTAAGATAAATAACTGACATAGTGGTATGCTGGCTATGTGTCATAGCTGAAAGTATTTTTGAAGAAACTTAGGGGTGTAATTTTGGATGGTTCTGAAAATAAATTGTAAAGCATTTATTTTAATGTAAAATTATAAGTGTTTATGGTTGGTTTGAATCAGATGAAAATATTAGCCAAGTTGTAAGAACATTAAGTTTTGATACTTTTTTAAAAAGTTTATTTACTTATTTTTGAGAGAGAGAAAGAGAGAGCAGGGGAGGGTAAGAGAGAGAGAATCCCAAGCAGGCTCTGCTGTGACGTGGGACCTGATGAGGGGCTTGAACTCAGGAACAGTGAGATCATGACCTGAGCCCAAATCAAGAGTTAGCCGCTTAACTGACTGAGCCACCCAGATGCCCCCAAGATTTGATACTTCTGTTTCTAAAAGTCTTAATTTCTTGCAATGACCAATTCAGTATGTAGAATAATGGGGTGCACAGTTTTTGTTTTGTTAAGTCTTAACAAATCCTCTATTTTTTTTAATGTTTATTTACTTTTTAAAATTTTTTTATTTTTTTGATTTTTGCTCAAGCATGCAAACAGGGGATGGGCGGAGAGAGAGGGAGACACAGAATCTGAGGCAGGCTCCAGGCTCTGAGCCATCAGAACAGAGTCTGATGCGAGACTCGAACTCACAAACTGTGAGATCATGACCTGAGCTGAAGTTGGATGTTCAGTTGACAGAGCCAGCCAGGTGCCCCTTCTTAACAAATCGTCTAAATAACTTAAACGTATACTCTAAAAAATGTTTGCTGTATTCTTAAGGGTAAATGTAGCATGGATGAACTTATTTCTTAGGAGACACTGTCTCAAATGTATTGTTTAGGAAGGATAATTCACTTTGTACAATTTTACATTATAGCTAATATCAAAACATTCGTTTCATATGTCAACAAATACTTGCATTAGATGATGGTATATTTTTACCCTGACTTCATAAATATTATTTATTTCATGATTCCCCTATTTATTGCAGGGGAGGAGGTGACCCTTGCAATAATGATAATTTTTAAATTAGTTTCTAACCTGCTTTTATGTTTCATAGTATTTCTACACATGTAATTGGTACTTCATTTCCTCTTTCATTAAAAAAATGTATACACTTTGACAATTTAGGCTACCTTTTAGTAGGTCATTACAAAGTTGCTTTCCTATTCATTAGGAGAGGATTCTTGTTCTTTTGAAAATCTTAATTTTTGTCATTTCAAGTAATTTTCTTATTGTCTTAAGCTTAAGGATAGTTGGTGATTTAAAAGACACAAGGTATTCATCTCATATCTGCAAATATTACAAATAAAAATATTCTATATTGGTGACATTTTCAGTGGAGCAGGGGAAAGAATGCTGTATTAGTGTTTTTCCTTTTTTTTTTTTTTAAACTTAGCTGCATTGTCATTACAAACAGATGAGTAAAGTTGCTTTCAAATAATAAACTTTTTTTTGAAGAAATTTTTTATTGAAGAATAATTGATATACAATATTGCATTAGTTTTAGGTGTACAATGTAGTAATTCCATATTTATATACATTAGGAGGAAGTGGTTGCCACAGTTAAGACTAGTTATCATCTGTCACCATGCAAAGTTGTTACAATATTATCAACTATATTCCTTATGCTGTACATTACGTCCCATGTTGTATTTATTTTGTTATTTGAAGATTGTACCTCTTTATCTCCTTTACCACCTATTTTATCCATCTCCTCATCCCCCTGCTCCCGCCCCCTTTCTGGCAACCATCAGTTTATTCTTTATGAGTCTGTTTCCTGTTTTGTTTTCTTTCTTCATTTTGTTTTTTTTTTTTTTTTTAATTCCACATGTAAATGAAATCATATGATATTTGTCTTTCTCTGTCTGAATTATTTTACTTAGGATAATACCCTCTAGGTCCATTCATGTTGCAAATGGCAAGATTTCATTCATTTTTATGGCTGAGTAATATTCCATTGCATATATATACCACATCTTCTTTATGTATCTGTTGATGGACATTTAGATTGTTTGCATATCTTGGCTGTTGTAAGTAATGCTGTGATGAACATCGGGGTGGTATATGTCTTTTTATATTAGTATTTTCATGTGCTTGCTTTGGCAACACATATACTAAAATTAAACTAGTATTTTCATTTTTTCCAGATACATACATAGAAGTGGAATTGCTGGATCATATGGTAGTTCTATTTTTAATTTTTTGAGGAACCTGTACACTGTTTTCCACAGTGGCTGCACCAGTTTGTATTCCCACTAATAGTGCATGAGAATTCCCTTTTCTCCACATCCTTGCCAACACTTGTTATTTCTTTTTTTTTTTTTTTTTTTGGTGACAATAGCTATACAATTATTTATTTTACATAGAAGTGGTTTTTACACAGCCATCTCTAAGGTAAATAAATTATATGATCTTTTTCTAAGAGCAGGTTTTGTTCAGGAAATAGGTGAACAGACCATGGAGACTCTGAATTCTTGAAGGGAAAGGATGCTATTGAGGAAGAAGCGAGTTAAGGAAGAAGTTATTAGTGATATGCCAAATTTCT
Source organism: Herpailurus yagouaroundi (assembly GCF_014898765.1). NCBI lineage: Eukaryota > Metazoa > Chordata > Mammalia > Carnivora > Felidae > Herpailurus > Herpailurus yagouaroundi. Next base: position 37,112,842 of record NW_024412376.1, read on the forward strand.
CTTGCCATATAATTTGGCTGAAATCTGCCTTCATCCAACTTGGTAGCAAATTTTGAGTAAATAATGAACTCTTGCATTTAAACCTTTTTACTTGGAGACTTTTTCCTGCCCAGTGTAAAACCAGTCTGTCTTACATCTTAATGTACTTTTCGATTTTTGCTACTTTCTCTTGAGACTTTCATTGTTTTTTTCTCATGATAACCTTTTACAGTATGTTTAGAGTGTATTTTCTAAATATACTCTATGTATATGACATTTCCTGAACACTATGGGATATGTATTTTCTAATAATTATACTACTTCACACAAGTATATTTAAAATTTCCTCCTATTCCACCTCAGAATTGTGAAATATTTGAGGGAACATCTGTACTTGATTTGGATTTTGAATGACCAATATGTAATAATTTCTCTAAAATATGCCTTTAAATTTTTTGGGTAACTCGATTTCTTTAAAACAGTAAGCTAGTACAAGAAAGTATGAGAGCCTGTATGTGTTGTATTATCCTGCGGTGCAGTGGTTGGAAAATAATAAACAAAAATGTACCAGAGACCTCACTGCTTGAGTATCTTTTACTCTTTTCTCTATCACCTAAGGGATAGCTAGTGGATCACTCAGATATTGTCTAGTTTCTATTGCTTTGCTGTGTTGCCTCTGCCCTTTCTTTATAGCTGGGGGGTAGCTACTGGAAATCTGGGTGGCTTTAGGTAGCATGTATTGTGTGTGTCTGTGTGGACATATACCTAGTGTACTGTATTAGGTGCTCCTTTCTACATGACTGTTCTTGGATTTAGGAAATATTGAAAGACATAGTGCAAAATATATATTTTTTAAAGTTTATTTATTTTGAAAGAGAAAGTGCGAATGTGGGAGGAATAGAGAGAGAGGAGAGAACTAGAATCCCAAGCACTCTCTGTACCGTCAGGGCAGAGCCTGTCATGAGACTTGAGCCAATAAACTGCAAGGTCATCACCTGCGCCAAAGTCCACACTTAACTGAGCCACCCAAAAGACATAGTGCAAAATATTTTTAATGTCACTTAGCCTTTCCTCTGAGAGGATCATCATTGGGTAAGATACTGTTTTCTTCTGGCTTTTTTTTTTTTAAGAGAGAGAAAAGAATGAGTGGGGAGAGGCAGAGGGAGAGAGAGAATCTTAAGCAGGGTCCACACCCAGCGTGGAGCTGAGGGTACTGCTCCCCGGGGGGGAGGGGGGGGGCGGGGTGGTTGATCATGACCATGAGATCATGATTTGAGTCGAAATCAAGAGTTGGAAGCGTAACCAATTGAGCCACCCAGGCACCTCTCTTCTGGCTTTTTCATCCCATAGCATCTTGAGTGAACCCAATAATATATGTTAGTGTAACATGTGAAGTCTGGAGACAAATTGCTGGTTTGTTTTTGGAAGAATGTATATATCTTATCAGACTTTTTAGGATGGCTGACATAAAGTAATGTGACCCATCCCTGTTAGTTCTTTGAGTTAAAGATCTTTTAAGGTATGATATGGACAGCCCTAAAGTCAGGCCTTATATTGTCCAGCATTTAAATTCAGCCCTAGAGTTTGACAAATAATACTGAAGTAATTCCGCAATGTTTTCAGAAGTATCTGAACTAGCATATGATTCATTAACATTTTATTAAAAACTCTTGAAAAGTAGAGAATGACACACTGCTGTGTTTATTATTTAGAGGAAAGAAGGACTGATTTGAACGTAACTTGAATTTGAGTTCATTTCCAAAGACCTCAGTAGTACTTGGATCACAAAGGACTCTTTTTTGAATAATTCATTGATTATCTCTGAAAGTGACTGTGGTGTAAATTGTTTATTTAGAAATATCAGGATGCAATTTAGTTATCAAGTCTCTTAACTGTCCATCTCTTTAGTGCTTGGGAATAAAAAGGTTTAAAAAATTATGAAAAAGCTGGGACGCCTGGGTGGCTAAATTGATTGGGTTGTCTGACTCTTGATTTCAGCTCAGGTCATGATATCGTGGCTGTGAGATTGAGCCCCGTGTTGGGCTCTGGGCTGACAGCATGGAGCCTGCTTGGAATTTTCTTTCTCCTTCTCTCTCTCTGTCTCTGTCTCTTCCCTGCTCATGCTTGCTCACTTTCTCTCAAAAAAAAAAAAAAAAAAATTAATAAACTTAAAAAAATTATGAAGAACTTTAACAAGTTTTATCTGTATCATTATATCTGAAATTATCATTACATCTCAAATTAAGATTGAAGGAATTTCATTTATGTGATTCAGTTTTAACTAAATTTTAGTTTTCTCCCTTTTTAAAAATGATTAGTATGTGTGTGTTTGCTATTCTGTTTTCACTTTTTGTGTTTATTATACACATCAGTTTTCAGAAATAACTTTTCCTTCAAGCTTGGCATAATCAGTGTTCTGTTGGCCAGCATAAGAAACAAATGCTTCTTGACTGTTTTATATTTGGAAAGTTTCTATTTTGAGAGCAATTTGGTGATGTCTTCATAGTCTGTTTATTTAATAGAAGTGTATATTTAAGATAAGTATATGAAAAAAATCCAAAGGCAGAAAGAAAATATTGAGATATATTTCTTAGTAGTGATTGTCTTGCCAGCTCTTGTCCTCATTCTGTAACTTCTTTTACGGCAAGTTTGTTTTAGGTTTTGATGTAAATGCAAAAGCTAGATTGGTTTACATATTAATGGATCTCTAGCTATCTGGTTAATTTAATAAAAATTCTAGTTCAAAAAAATCCAGCTATTTTAAATATTTTTCTTTGTTGGTGGCAGTTGGAGTTTATGCTTCTGGAGTTATGCTTCTTTCCATTTCAGAGATTTTTCAAAATAGGATTTTATGATTATGACTAGTTTACTAGGTGGATGGGAGAAGAGCATAGTTTTTCTAGTGACTGTAATTTCTTTTTATTTATTGTGTATGTAATACCAGAAGGTTATATAAATAAATTTGTGGATCATCCTTTTTCTTTTGCATAATTGGTGGTCTCTTAATTGACTACCATGTGAATTTGAGAACATAAACTTTGGAATGTTGCTGTCATGAGTGGGGAATCTTTTTCTATTGAATATTACATAGGCAGATTTCTTTTCACTGAAGAAATATTAAAATACTGATTTATTAGATTAGAAATTTAGAGCAGGAGGCAGAAAACTTCAGATTTTTTTTGTGAAGGCCAGATATTTGGTAGGAGAGGTGGGATGTACAGAGGGTGGGGAGAGCCACAGAGCCAAGGAAGGAGGGAAGGGCAGATACCGGGGAGAATGGTACCGGAAGTTTTGAGGTCAGTCTTAGTCAGAGGTCACACCCAGTTATTTCTTCGGGTTTGTGGAGTGGGGTGTTACCACATGTTATCTACCATCCTTTGAAATGTTGATTAGATTAGCTCCTAGCTTTTCAACATCTGGATTCTTTAAGCCATTGAAGTTTTAATCTGTTTGGGATAATCAATGTATCCTAGGGTGGGAAAATTTCCACAATACCAGCCGTGGGTATTGAAGGGACAGACAGGGTTTTCAACTGCTAGTGGAGTTTCTTTTTTTTTTGTTTCTTTTTTTTTGTTTTCGTTTTTGTTTTTTTTCCTCTTTGGCAAAATTTCCCTACCTTTGCCTAAGTGGGATGCGTGTAATTCTGTATATGTGACATAGTGGTTGAGAGGCAAGCTTTGGAGATGATAGACCCAGGTTCAGCTGTAATGTTTTGTGACTTTGGGCACATTATTTATTCTGTGTGTGTTCTTTGTAAAAACTGGGCGATAGTAATAATACCTACCTCTTTCATAGGGTAGTCAAGATAGTCAATGTTCATTATAATATATGAGTTAATGCATTACGAGGTCTGGCTCAGAGTTAGTGCCCAGGGAATGTTAGTTGTTGAAATTAATAGTATTAATATTATAATAGTGTTATTGTTGTTTCTGTGAGGTTGCTGTTTTGAATGCCAGAGGCATTTGTGATCTTCTGAAGAGGTCACTATTTTGAATACTGCCTTTTTTCAGCAGCAGGTATTTATTGAACACCTGCTATGTCAGGTATTGATCTGAGTGCACAAAACATAAAAATCCCTGCCCTGCTGAAACTTATATTCTCTTTGGGGACCCAAGATACACAAAGCAAAATAGATGACCCATCACTCATTTTATGAAATGTGGTGTTTGACTTTATAGCTAAGCCTGTGTTAACCAACCCTATCAGCTTTTACTTTAGATCGTTTTTTGTTTGTTCTTCTTTCAGTGCTTGAGAGTGTTTGGTGGCAGGAGCACCCTAAAAGCATGGAACTAGTCTCATTGTCTCAGGTTATGGCTCAATCTTAATTTTAAGGCAGTCTTACACTCCTCATCATTTCCTTGACTTACTACTTAAATTGGCTATCACAGACTTTCCTTTTAGTCCCCAGATTTCTGTTGCACATTGTTTGCAGAAGTGGTGCTTCTCCCCATCTCATTACCTTTTGCTCATCCATGTCACTTCTTAAGAAAAGGAATTGACTACTAGAAACCTTTTTAAAGAAATATTCCCTGACTAATCTACTGTATACTTTTCCTTCATCTATTTTGTTTTTCCCACCTTCTGTCTATTGTTAACTGAGATATTTAACTAGTTTATTGCCTGTCTTGTGTTAAAAAATTAAAAAAAAATTTTTATTTATTTTTGAGAGACAGAGAGACAGGAGACAGCACGAGCCGGGGAGGAGCAGAGAGAGAGGGAGACACAGAATCCGAAGCAGGCACCAGGCTCTGAGCTATCAGCACAGAGCCTGACGCGGGACTCCAACTCACGAACCATGTGATCATGACCTGAGCCAAAGTCAGACACTTAACCGACCAGGTGTCCCTACTCTCTGTCTTTTAAAAAAATATTTTTCTTGTTTCTTCAGTTAAATTGTAAGACATTTTAGGTTAGGGACCACTTTTCTATTCTGAGCCTTTGCTTCCTCGCTTGACAAAAGATACTACCTATCTCACAGGGAAGCTGTGAGATTTCAGGGAGATAATGTGTGAAAAAGGTCCTGAGCTAAATCCTAATAGTAGTTTCTTTTTCTTTGAACCACTCTAGTTCTAAAGTTGATACTGGGCATATATAGTCAGTGCTTAAAAAAAATACTTGTTAAGTTATTCTGAAGTGAGGTTGGAAGTCTTGTAACTTCTACTTGTGTGGCTAATTTTAGTTTTTACTTCCAGATGAGATTGAAAACATTACTTTTCATGTATCAGATAATAAAGGTGAGACGTTAATAAGAGATGACATAACAGTGATTAGGAGCAGGGACTCAAGCCACTATCATTTGGGTTCAAATACAGAATACCACACTTACTGGTTGTGTGACATTTGGCAAGTTGTTTAATTCTGCTGGTTTTAGTTTCTTTATTTGTAAGATGGGGAAGACCATAACCAACTCACGGATACTATGTTGCTAGAGTAAATGAGATAATAAATGAGAAGCACAGAGCAGTGCTTGGCACATAACATTGGCCCCAGCGAACATTTGGCAATATCTGGAGGTGTTGTTGATGGTCACAGCTAGGGAGAGGTATGTGTGCTACTAATATCTAGTGGGTAGAGGACAGGTATAAACAATGTACAGCACAGCACCTCACAACAAAGGCTTATTTGGTCCAAAACATCAGTTGTGCGAAGGTTGGGAAACCCTGCTTTATAAAAAGTCCTCTGTTTCTCATTTGGGTATTTTCTTCATACAAGGTGCTTTGCCAATTCCATTGTGTATAAATACTGATTATTGATAAAGATAAATCACAGACATGGATCTCATTTAACATCCATTTTAAAGGGCAGATATAAAGGAAAATTAATAGATTTCATGATTTTTAAAAAAGATTATAGGGCAGTTACTCCAAAAGTAATCTAAAAGTGCTTCCATTTATTATTCAGAAACTAGGAAAGATTTCCAGGTGGATTTTACTAATTTGTTTTTCTAATTGGCAAACTGTTCATGTAAAAGTGTATCAAGAATAGGGAGCTTATGAGATGTGAGTGCCATAGTGTGTAAATATTCATAGGATCAAATATACACTAATGGACAAAGTAAGTATCAAGGTTAATGGAATGATCTATTGGGTGAAACCTTGGATCGCATCTAATTTCCCTCTCTTGTTTTAGTACTCACCACGTTAAGGACTGTTTAACTGAGGACTTCATCTTTCTATTAATCTCTCTCCCTCTCTCTCTCTCTCTCTTTTTTTTTTCCTGTTTAAAATTGCACGTTTACCATTCCCTACTTCAGAAGCTTCTAAATTGATTTCTTTGCTACTGTCCTTTATATTCCTTCCTGAATTGATTCTGCTTAAAGGGGAGCCTTTCTAGTCTGGATTCAGTTTACCATTCAGACCTCTGAGCACCATCCCTTTATTTCTGGGAGAGAATTAAGTGCTAATGCCCTAAGGTTGGAATTGGAATGAACTAACTTTTCTTATGCATGGTATGAGTTGTATATCATCTTTGGGAGAATTGGCGAAATAGTTCATTGCATCATTTCCTGTATTTTGTATGTCAAGTGATTTTCCTCACTTGTGTCTAAACACTGATTGTATATCCATATATACACATGTAAAGTATGTATATACTTAATGCATATTTGTGTGCGTGTATGTATGTGTGCATGTATATACTTTCACGTAAAATTGTCTCTGCACTTTGCTCTTTCCTGTGTCGGGAGTATTCTTTTCCTTTCATCTGCAAAACATTTATCTCTTAAGACCCTACTTAAATATCATCTTCTCTAGGAAGCCTGTCCTCATTAATGTAAGTGGAATTAGTTTTTTTTTTTTTTTTTTTCCTGGTTATCCACAGTCTCTGTGTGGCTTTTATAGCACTTAAAATAGTTGTTCATATTTTTCTCTTCTACTGGTCAGTTCTTTGAGGGCAAGTGTTATGTCTTACTCATCTTTCAGTTAATATCTTCTCCCCCCAAGTGCCTAATATTTACCGCTCTTTAGCAGGCATATAGTTTGCTAACAAATGAAAGAGAAAAAAAAAAAAAGATTGGAAAGATTTTTTAATGCGCTCTGTAAGAGGAGGACATTATCATGTCACCTTTGCTTCAAAGTGCTTAGTGTAGTACCTGTTCATAGGTGTTAAACAAATATTTATTAAATGACTTAGAAACCAGTTCTAATAATGGTTGGAAATTTCGTGTAAAGTTTTTCTTCTGTATTTCTAGAAGGCGTATCCTAAAAGTAAAATAGCCTAGATATTTGGTACATCTGATGCATTAAGTTGAACTTTCTTTTCCTGACTCGGTAATGAGACTTTTATCCAGCAAATACTTTCTGAAAGATGCTTTTAGTTGTTTTCTTTTTCTCCTGTGGGTCCATTCTAGTGCTGAGCTTGTTGAAAAGGTGAATGTGTAGTATCTGTGCTACATCATGGGTGAGCAAGTAAAAGGCCTCTGTTCTTCTCTGTACATTTGGGCCCAAACGGAGTGATTATATATTTTCTCTCAAGTATGGATAATGACACTATTGAAGCGTGAGAGAGAAAAAAGGCAATTGGAGGTGAGGAAGTTGCCTACTAGGTCTCTTTTTCTTTTGATGATGATTGATTTTTTCCTCAGAGCTGCCTCCATTTATTTATAAAGAATTAGCTAGAAGAGAGAGGGGTGTGAATCTAGAGGATAAGAATATAAGTTTGATAACATGGTAAATGAGTATTTTGATAATTATTGTATTTATAATCCTTATTATCACTTATTGAATGTTTACTATATGTCAGGCACTATGCTAAGGATTTTTGTGTGCATTAGTTAACTTATTCCTCCCAGTAGTCCCTAGGAAATAGATAGTAATAAATTTGTTTTATAACAAGAAATAGATTCCCAAGAATATATAGCTAGGAATTTGAACTCACAGAACTGGGATTCAAATCCTGATCCATCTGATTTTGTGGTCTGTGCTTTTAATCACCTTGCATGCATGCTGCCTCTTAAGTTTCACGGGAGTTTTGTACTGAAAATGGGACATCAACAGGTATACTGAGATAGGAGGGGAAATAGGATTTCACCCTGTATATATTTGTTAGAAGGAAGACGATTAACAGACTCACGGAGAAGCAATTCCCAGGTTTATGTCCTGACACACAACAATTGTGAAATTTAAGCTTGCCATTTGAATTGACTTGCATTAACCTGCAATTTTCATTAAATTTAGTCTTGCTCTTGCTATGATCATCAGGAGCTAGATACATCTTCAGCAGTAGAAGAAATCCATGTAGGCAAAATCTAAGAGATGGTGGAGCAGAGAGATTTTTATAACTTTTTCTGTGGGTAAAATATGTTTTATAGTTACACTGAACTGTTTTGAGATTCTTGGTTAGGGGATGAGCCACGGAAATCTGTTATTTAGGATTTGAAAATTTATAATATGGCATGAGGTATAGCAGAAAATTTGAGAATCAACACTTGTTAGGCTCTAAGGTATAAATTGTTTAAGTCCATGCATATCTGTGGTGTGTTTCCCTTATGTGATTTCTTAGACTATTTTTGTTATTAAAAAAAATTCTTTTTTCCTGCTTTTTCATACTTTGTACAGGATTATTCCTTACAATTAGTTTACTTATAGGTGTTTTATATTTAATAAATATGGTGAACACATATTATTTTTATTTGCTCACAGGAGGTTTAAATAGTTTTCATAATTTTATTTTGTTACCTAAATCTAAAATGTTTCCTGAAAGATTTTCTCTTTCTTCTTTTTGATTGTATTTTAAATGCTGTATTTGTAACTTTAGTTATATACATTTGAACTTTGCCTTTTCCAGAATTTTAATTTATGTTTTTGTAAAATTGTATCAAAACTTACTTGCCAAAGCTAAGAGTAGGTTGCTGAATGATGTTCTGTTAAAGATTAAAAATGCAGAGTAACACCAGCATTCTTCACAGAGCTAGAACAAACAGTCCTAAAATTTGTATGGAACCACAGAAGACCTCGAAAAGCCAAAGTAATGTTGAAAAAGGAAAACCAAAGCTGGAGGCATTACAATCTCAGACTTTAGCCTGTACTACTAAGCTGTAATCATCAAGATAGTATGGAATTGGCACAAAAACAGATATGTAGATCAATGGAACAGAATAGAAAACCCAGAAATGGACCCACAAATGTATGGCCAATTAATTTTCAACAAACCAAAAAAGAGTATCCAATGGAAAAAAGACAGTCTCTTTATCAAATGGTGCTGGGAGAACTGGACAGCAACATGCAGAAGAATGAAACTGGACCACTTTCTTATACCATACATAAAAAAACTCAAAATGGGTGAAAGACCTAAATGTGAGACAGGAAACCATCAAAAATCCATCAAAAAACAGGCAGCAACCTCTTTAACCTTGGCCTCAGCAACCTCATACTTGACATATCTCTGAAGGCAAAGTAAGTAAAAGCAAAAATGAACTATTAGGACCTCATCAAGATAAAAAGCTGCTGCACAGCAAAAGAAACAATCAGCAAAACTAAAAGGCAGCCGACAGAATGGGAGAAGATATTTGCAGATGACATATCAGATAAAGGGTTAGTATTCCAAAATCTTAAAAGAACTTATCAAACTTAACAAACACCTGAAAAACTAATCCAGTGAAGAAATGGGCAGAAGACATGAATAGATACTTTTCCAAAGAAAACATCCAGATGGCTAACAGACACATGAAAAGATGCTCAATATTGCTCATCATCTGGGAAATACAAATCAAAACCACATTGAGATACCACCTCACACTGGTCAGAGTGGCTAAAACTAACTCAGGAAACAACAGATGTTGGAGAAGATGTGGAGAAAAGGGAACCTTTTCGCACTGTTGGTGGGAATGTGAACTGGTGCAGCCACTCTGGAAAAGTGTGGAGGTTCCTCAAAAAATTGAAAATAGAATTACCCTATGACCCAGCAATAACACTACTAGGAATTTATCCAAAGGTTACAGGATTGCTGATTCGTAGGGACACATGTCTCCTAATGTTTATAGCAGCACTATCAACAATAGCCAAATTATGGAAAGAGCCCAAATGTCCTTCAGCTGATGAATGGATAAAGAAGATGCGGTATAAAGAGGTTAGAGTGGGAGAGAGCCAAAGCATAAGAGACTGTTGAGAACTGAGAGCAAACTGAGGGTTGATGGGGGGTGGGAGGGAGGAGAGGGTGGGTGATGGGTATTGAGGAGGGCACCTTTTGGGATGAGCACTGGGTGTTGTATGGAAACCAATTTGACAATAAATTTCATATATAAATAAAAAAAATAATAATAAAAAAATAAAATAAAATTATATACAAAAAAAAAAAAAAGAAGATGCGGTATATATTCTTACACCATACACGAGAAGATGTGGTTTATATTCTTACACCATACACAAAAATAAACTCAAAGTGAATGAAAGACCTAAATATGCAACAGGAAACCATCAAAATCCTAGAGGAGAAAACCGGCAACAACCTCTTTGACCTTGGCCTCAGCAACCTCATACTTGACATGTTTCCAACATGTCAATACTACTTGGCGATGAAAAAGAATGAAATTTTGCCATTTGCAATAATGTGGAAGGAACTGGAAGGTATTATGCTAAGTGAAATAAGTCAGTCAGAAAAAGGCAGATATCATATGTTTTCACTATATGTGGAATTTGAGAAGCTTAACAGAAGACCATAGGGGGGAAGGGAAGGAAAAATAAGTTACAAACAGAGAGGGAGGCAGAGACTTAAATACAGAAAAACAGAGACTTAAATACAGAAAACAAACTGCGGGTTGATGAGGGTGGAGGGTTGGAGGGTGGGGAAAATGGGAGGTAGGCATTGAGGGGGGCATTATTGGGATGAGCGCTGGGTGTTGTATGTAAGTGATGAATCACAGGAATCTACTCCCGAAGCCAAGACTATACTGTATACGCTGTATGTTACCTAACTTGACAATAAATTACATAATAAAAAAAAAAAGTATAGGACATAGCACTGGGTTAAGATACTACTTTTATCATTTAATAAATTATTATTTGTGTGTGTCTAAGAATATGGCAAGTTTTAAATTTGGGATTCTCTTCTATTTAACATTAATTACTGGTTATTATTACAATAGTTTTTTTTTTTAATATCTAGCGAAAGTAGCCTATCTATATTGCCTTCCTTTTCCAGTATTTTTCTGGTTAATTTGCTTTCATTTTTTAATTTCAAGTCAGCACATCTGGTTAAATAAAAGCAAAAACAGAACAAAAATGTGCCTAAGTAAAATTGAATTCTGGTAAATAAGAATTTAGGATTTGGGGTGAGGGAGTTAGATAATCATCTCAGGATTTTAGGATTCTAAGGCTTAGGCTGATTAGTGTTTTTTTATATTATCTACCATAGGTTGTCTTTTTTAGAAATGAATGTTAATATGACACTATTATAAAAATAATATTGATATCAACATTTGAGTGCTTAATGTGTGCCAGGCACTCTTCTCTGTTCTTTATTTAACTTATTCAGTTCTCACCATAGACCTCTGAGGTAAGTATTGTTAATGTCCCTATTTTATAATTGAAAATTTGGTACAGAGTAGTTACACATTCTCAACATGTTACTTTCAGTTAGTAGTGGAACTGGGTTGTATTCAGGCAGTTGGGTTCTAGAGCCTGGGACCTTGATCACTACTCTATACTATATCATCTGTAAATGTACATAAATGTAAATTTATTTCTTACATGTTATTTATAGAACAGTGCCTGGCACACAATAGGGTCAATAGAAGTACAGGCTATCTTCAGTGGTATTTAATTGTGTACTCTATAAGGCTGGCAAAGCATGCATTATTATCCATTTATGTATGTATGTATTTTTTTCTTCTATTAGACTCCAGAATTTATTCAGATTATTTTATTCTTTTTTCAAAAAATAGTTGAGTTCCCTGAGGTTCTTTCTTAGAAGCCATATTATTGCTCAAAATTATATGGCCATGTTAGATCTCAGAATTAGCTTTTCTCACCACACATTCAATTTTACTTTCTGTTAGAAATGGATAAAGACTGAAGTTGATTTGTTGGTTTTTTGTATGTCATTGGTTTTGAAAGGCAGAAACAAATATACTAGGTTTATAGTATTGTATTCATGCCCAGTTGGTGGAGGAAATAAATTCTCAGGTGTTATAAAGCTTTTCTTTACCTGTAAAGTTTTGGGAGTAGTATTATCCTACAGACTTGTGGTATTGAATCATATCAGTCATAATAATGTGAAGTATTAGAAATTGTTTTGACGAGAGAATAAAGAATAACAGGCTTTAAGAGAAATGATATAAGCGACATTTCCTCATCTAAGGAGTCATTTGTAGTAGTTTTTTTCCATTATTGCACTGCAGATTACCACAATTTTAGCAGCTAATCTCACAGTTTCTGTAGGTCAGGAATCTGGGCATGGTTTAGCTGGGTTCTATCCTCAGGGTCTTACAGGATGAAATCAAAGTGTCAGCTAGGTGCAGTTTCATCTGAGGTTCAGCGTCCTCTTCCAGGCTCACTGGTGGTTGGCAGAATTCAGTTCCTTATGTTTGTAGGATTGGTGTGCCATTTTCTTGCTGGCTGTCAGGGACCATCTCCGTGAGGCTCCTGTAGGCCACCCTTAGGTTTTTGCCATGTGGTCCTCTCTGTGGACAGTTCACAACAAGGTTATTGAAAGACAGTGGGAGAGGGGCGCCTGGGTGGCGCAGTCGGTTAAGCGTCCGACTTCAGCCAGGTCACGATCTCGCGATCCGTGAGTTCGAGCCCCGCGTCGGGCTCTGGGCTGATGGCTCGGAGCCTGGAGCCTGTTTCCGATTCTGTGTCTCCCTCTCTCTCTGCCCCTCCCCCGTTCATGCTCTGTCTCTCTCTGTCCCAAAAATAAATAAACGTTGAAAAAAAAAAAAAAAAGAAAGACAGTGGGAGAATCTCTCTCCCTTGAAAACTCTTTGCCTTCTAAGAACTGATCTCTTTAGGTCCAGCTTCACCCACAAGAATTACCCTAATTTAAGTCAACTGATTAGGGATTGTAATTATACATGCAGTATCCCTTCATAGCAGCACCCAGATTAATATTTTGGTTGCATAGCCTTGAGAAGATGTGTACACCAAGGTGTTGGAATCTTGGGGACCACCTTTAGAATTCTGCTTACCACATGATTAGTTGTAAGATATATCATGACTTTGCGTATCACTAAAGAAGAAAAATGCTGTATTAAACTATGATACAATGCATTATTAGTACTGGGATGTCGCCTTTAAAAAAAAAATAATAAAATGGAATTGTGGTCATTCTTCCAAGGACAAATATTTGCTTCATGAGTATCAAATTTATTCCCCACTGCCGTATTTCTATGTTGTGTTTTGCAAGCATAATTTTTGTTTCAATGCTGAATCATAGTGTAATCTTTTCTTTTTAAAATTTAAGTAATGCCTACACCCACTGTGGGGCTTGAACCCACGACCCCGAGATCAAGAGTCACATGCTCTTCTGAATGAGCCACCCAGGCACCCCCATAGTGTAATCTTTCACAGGGAATGGCAGCTGTATTTTGATTGCCAGAGGGCAAATGGATTGCTTTTCTTTGTTTCCTATTTATTTTTAATTACCTTTATTGAAATATACACAGTGAACCACATCCATTTAAAGTATATGGTTTGATGAGTTTTGGTAAGTGTGTATACCTATGAAACCACTACCACAATCAGGATATTTCTACCACCCTCAGAAAATTCCTTTTGACTCTAGGCACTCAGTTTTTTAGCCCAATTATTGATGTGATTTTTGTTAGTATAGATTATTTAACATTTCCTGGTATTTTAAGCAGTGAGGAAAAAAAGGATATGGAGACAGGATATTCTTAATTTTTTGTGTTTTTTTTCAGTTGGGGTAAAAAGATCCTCCTTGAAATTTTCTGAACACAGTTCTGGGATGTAATTAATCTCTACTTTGCCTAGATATTTTTTTCCACCACATGCAGAGTTGGCTCTCCTGAACCATATACGTATGTGCTTATATTGCTTCCTCATCCACTTTTCTACTTACTGTCTTTGTTGGGCCAAACAGAGAACTAGAAATTCCAAGCTCCTAAAAAATTTCACATTGTTACTATCAGAGGTTTTTCACCTGTTAAGGTCGTCATAACACCCCAAGAAAAATCTCAAAATGTACTCATTTCTGTTTTGTTAGGATTTGTAGTACAGTTTGGATTTTAGGAAACATAAAAGATTTTGCTCATAGCTCCTTACGGTTATTGCTTGTTTCATGTTGTTTAGTGTGTGCAGTGTTTTCCAGTACAGGAAACACTCTTAAGGGAAAAGTCTTACTTCCTGGAACATAAGAAAAAGGGAACTGAGGGAGAACCCAAGTGAAGCTCTCAAAAACACTCACTAGCTGCCATCTAGTACAATACTGTCCAATAGAAATCTAATGCAGGCTAGATATCTAAATTTTTTTTTAATTTTTTTCCTAAGTTTAAATTATCTAATAGCTACATTAAAAAACTAAAAAGGAAACAGGTGACATTAATTTTAATAGTATGTTTTATTTAACATAATATATCCAAAATATTATCATTTCAACAAGTAATTAGTATGAAACCTGAAAACCTATTAATGAGATATTTTAGGTTCTTATTTTAGTACTAACACTTTGAGATCTGGTGTATATTTTATACTTACAGCACATCTTAATGAGAACTTAGCCACATTTCAAATGCTTACTAACTAATGGCTAATATGGGATAATGCAGATGAAGATTATGAAGGTTTTTGTTCTGTTTTGTTTTTTCTGTTTGAGGCAGTAGATGTGGACCCCCAAGAAATTGGCTTTAGTAAAAATGTTTAACTCTAATAAGTTAGAGCTTTAATGTTTCAGGATGGTTTCTATGGTTGAGATACAAAGGTTTTTGTTTATAAAGGTAAATACAAAAAATAAAACATTTCTCATTATACAAGTAATGTCATTGTTGAAAATTTAGAAAAGTCTGTACAGGAGACTACAAGTTGCCCTTACTTCAATCTAAAAATAACAAAGGTCAAACTTTTGTTCAATTTCCTCTTTGTGAATGTTTCATTTTATTTTTGAAAATTTTAAAAATAATATTGGCATTTTATTTAATTATTTAATTTATATTTGAGAGAGAGAGAGAGAGAGAGAGAGAGAGAGCATAAGCAGGGGAGAGGGGCAGAGGGAGAGAGAGAAAGAGAATCTTAAGCAGGCTCCATGTTTAGTGTGGAGCCCAGTGCGGGGCTTGATCCCCGGACTTTAGGATCTTGACCTGAGTCGAAATGAAGAGTCAGATGCTCAACTGGACTGAGACACCCAGGTGCCCCGTGAATGTTTCATTTTCAAATCAAAGAAAAAATATATTCTTTTTTTTTTTTTAATTCTTTCCTCTTCATATTTAGACATTAAGTATTATTGACATTCCTTTTGCCTGTTTGCTTAAATTTATTTATTCTGTTTCCCAGGCTATATCCTATTACAGGGTCTCTGTGAGTGGTGCCCTCTGGAACACAGTAATCTGAATGGCGCTCCCTGGGCTTGGGTTAATAATAGAAACCCTGATGGTTATGTACTCATTGCTAAACCAGTATAGTTGCTTTCTATTTTTCCTGCCTGCAGTCTTTTACACATATTCCAACTTTTTTTGTTGTTGAAATACAGTTCCCATACCAAAAATTTTACTCTTTTTAAAAAAGTACACAATTTAGTGGGTTTTTGCATCCATCTCTAACGATATATCTAATTCTGTAGCATTTTCATCACCCCAAAAAGAAACCCCTGTCCATTAGCAGTAACTTTCCATTTCCCCTTCCCTCAGCTCTCTGGCAACCGAGAATCTACTTTCTGTCTCTATGGATTTGCCTATTTTGGTCATATCATAAATAGAATCATAAAATATATGGCCTTTTGTATTTTGTTTCTTTCATTTAGCATAATGTTTTCAAGATTCTTCCATGTTGTGCCATGTATTAGTACTTCATTTTTTTTTTTTTAAATGAATGAATAGTATTCCATTGTATGGAGATACAGCACATTTTGTTTATCCATTCATCATGGACGTTTGAGTTTCCAGTTTTTGGCTATTGTGAATAAATCACCCAGCTTTTGAGATCACGCTCATTCTCCAAGAACATTACTTTTTAAACATCATCCTTCATTCTGTTAAAACTTTTGGTGGCTCCCTATTGCTTATATAACATAAAATACTTAAAAGTCTTTACAAAGTATGTCCTCAAGCGACTTGCTTTCAATTCTTTTCCTTTGTGGTGTTTTGTGCTATTTTTAAAATATATGTTCATATTAATGATAGATTAGACAATATAGATAAATCTGTCAATTGAATTCACTTAAAAATTACTTAAAATTTCAAGACTGAAGATTCACATTAACAAACTAAGGAATGAATATATATATACATATATATATACATATATACATATATATGTATATATATATATATATACTAGAATAGAATAAAAAGAAACGTAATAGTAAAGAAATGTTTTTCTTGCATTTGTCCATAATGTCAAACAGAGACATACTCATTTCAGTCATATGAAAAAAAACCCTCATTTGAATCTGCCTTTCATTACTGAACTCATTCAAATTATTCATTTTCTGATTAACACTATTAGCAGCTTGTTTTTTCTGGAGTCTTAGTTTTGTTTTGTTTTGTTTTTTCTTTTTTTCCCTCCCTTCTTCAGATATCCAGATAGAGTCTGTCTTTTTCTCCTTTTGACATTTCTGAAATAGTAAAAATGAAATAATTTTACATATACTTAATGTTTCTAGAATGTCTTTATACACACACACACACACACACACACACACACACACACACACACACACTGATATTGTCTCGCATTTTATAGAAAGAGAACATAGTGGGGTGTCTTTCTACCTGGAAGGAAACATCAGGAGTGGAGAGGACGCATTCCCACTTTTTAAATTTCACAGTGTAACTTTGAGATCTTTTCCTAATAGTATCTTCAGAACTTTTATCATTTTTTCCCCTGCAGAACAATTTCTCCGAAGTGAGATTACTGGGTCAAAATGTACATCCACTTGAAATTTGTTTACCTGTACTTTTAAGTATAGAAATAAGAGAATATAAATGGGAAAAATGAAACTGGATTTTTTTAGACTTTGTTTATAGATGAAAAAATGTAGGATCACAATTTTAATTTTTTTTTTATGTTTATTTATTTTTGACACAGAGACAGAGCCTGAGTGGGGGAGGAGCAGAGAGAGAGGGAGACACAGAATCTGAAGCAGGCTCCAGGCTCTGAGCTGTCAGCACAGAGCCCGACACAGGGCTCGAACCCACAGACTGCGAGATCATGACCTGAGCCGAAGTCGGACGCTCAACCGACTGGGCCACCCAGGTGCCCCTAGGGTCGCAATTTTAAATAATTGGTCATGGTCACGCAACCAATGTAGGGATCAGGAGGCTAATCCAGGTGTTTCTGATTTTAAATAAGCTTCTGTCCTTTCTGTTCTATCCGTATTGCATTTGAGCAAAAGGCAAAAGAAGTCATGCCAGCTTCTTTTTGGAGAGAAATAATAGAATTCTAGACTTTATTTTCTGGATCAGTACTTTAAGAAGCTTTGCATTCTGAAGCCTCTAAGTGTACTTTGCAATTTTCAAAAAGAGCCATATCTGATATTAAAAAGTATCACGAAATAATAATAAATAAAACACTCCAGGATTAATTTGAATAAAATACTGAGAGAAAGAGATCCCAGCATATATAGGTATTTATCAAAGGCAGCATTTCACAATGGTGGGAAAAAGCTGGATGGCATGCATTATGTTGCAACATCTTTCTAATCATTTGGAAAATAAATGAACTGTTTATTGTTTTATTCTTTATGCAAAATAATTAAAAAAATTAAAAGATACTATAAAAGGACTGTGTAAGGCCAGCCTTTTGATTAAAGAGGCTTAACTCAGTGAGTACAGTCATGAAAGTTTTTTTTTTTCCCCAGTCATTGTTTTTTGAATTTTCCTTAATTGCCCCTTAACATTGTCATGGGTCAATGCCTTCGCTTTCCCACTATTTCTTTAGTTGCAGGAGTTCTAGTTATGCCCCTGACAGGGCTTGATGTGTGGCTGGAGGGATCTATAGCACTCTTTCACACTCCTTACACCCCTCACCCCCAACTGTTTTTGGGAGTATACATTTATGCAGCTTTTTTAGAGAGCATTTTGACAATATCTATGAAATAAAGTGAATATGCCCTTAGAATTGGCATTTATACTTCCAGGAATTTAATATTGCAGATACACACTTTTACTTGAAAGATGAGTCCTTAGGGACAAAAGTTCTTTGTTCTGATAGAAATTCAGGAAAGCTTAAAACTCTTTTTATAATTTAGTGTTTATTAACAAGAGGGCTGTTTATTACTTTTCCAGCAAAATGGTGAGATATGTTACAATTTAATTTTTGGACATCTCAGTTATTCCCAATTTTTTGGAAATGCTGCCATGAACATCTTTGTGTATGTGGTACCCATTCATGAGTGTTGAGAATATTTCCAATGGCTATATTTTGGAAAGTCTTCTGCTTTACCTTTATTTCCTCCTCATACTTCAAGGAGCGCTTCAGTGTAAATTAGAGCTAATTGCCCAAATAGGTGTGTGACTTATAACAGGCCTTTTAACCTTCCTGAACAGGAGGTTCTGTAGATCTGGGCCTCACAGGCTGACATTTTACAGCAGTAACAAATGGAACTCTTTGTTGTTGACCACTATAGAGGATATGTGAGTGAGGGTGCTGTTGGTATTTTGTATAAGACAACCCATTGGTGAGATAGTCATGCTTTCTTGGTCCCTTCCTCCACTGTGATACCATTGTGTCACAATTGTGTATAACTACTGATTCAGAAAGCAACTTCCAACACTTACTATGGGTATAGTACTCCTCCCAGTTGAAAACTATTGTAAAAAATGTTGGCAGTAATTATGTAAGATTATTTGTGATTTTTATTGGCTTCTCTTTATCCCTTAATTCTTTATCAGCAAGGAGCAATGGTAATTTAAGTTACTTTACCTCAATATATACTCTAGAATATGCCATTTTGTTTATTATCCTTGTGAAAGTTTGTGTCAATAGCAGTAGTTTCTTCATAGATACATTAATAATTGATATGGTACAAAAACAAGGCTGTATTCTGACTTACCAGCTTTGTTTTATTTAATTGGTAGTTTTACTTTTTCAAACTCAGAAAAACATTGCAAAAATATTACAAAGAATTCCTATATGCTCTTCATTCAGGTTCCCCAAATGTTAATCTCTTACACAATGACTGTGCAGTTATCAAAGTCAGGAAATTAGCACCGATATAATATTACCTAATTTTCAAGCTCTATTCCGATTTCATCAGTTGTCTCACTAACATTCTTATTCCGGTCTAGGATCCAATGCAGGATCACATGTTTTAGTTTAGTTGTCATGGCCTCTTAGTTTTTCTTTAATCTGAAACAATTCTATGATCTTTCTTTGTCTTTCATGACTATTATACTTTGAAGAGTACTGGTCACTAATTTTGTAGAATGCTCTACAATTTGGATTTGGGTGGTTTCTTCATGATTCAATTAATGTTAGGAATTTTTAGTTAAGGATGCTATGGAAGTGATACGATGAATCTTACAAAGAAACACATGATACTGATTTGTATGTGCTGTTTGTTACTGGTGATACTTTCTTTGCTTGGTTTTAGGGTGGTATGGATTTGTCTGCTGTAGTTGTGCTTTTCCTTGGTAATTGATAAGTATCCTATAGGAGGATACTTTGTGACCAGGTAATTATTTTCTTTTCATACTCTTGCTCTCTAATTTTATTTTCATTGATGATTCTTGCCTGAAATTACTATTAGGGTATTTGGCAAATGGTGATTCTCTGTCTCCATCATTCCTTCTACATCTATTGGTTAGAATTCTCTTACAAGAAAAAAAGCTTCCCCCTATTATGTATGCATTCACTTTTTTATTTATATCGGAATAGAGATTTTTATTGTAAGTATATCAAATGGACTCTTGAATTCTTATTCTTTGGATTTAATCTATCACCATCATTACTGATCTTGGTGTTCTAATTATCTCAGATTTGGCCCTTGTGAACAAATCTTTCAAGGAGGCTCCTGATCTATCATTTTTGAGGACTGTTTGATTTTGTAGCACCACAAGATGTTTCAGGCTCATCTTGTACTTTTCTTGCCCTAGCCCTGGAATCAGCTATTTCACTAGGGAATATTCCTCTATTTGAGATTGGAATTCTTCCATGCTTTTTTCCCTAATACTTGTATCTCACCATCTTTTAAAAATCTTTCTGGCTTAAAATCATCACTTTGGATGATCTGGACGCATAACCCTGTTGTACAGAAATTAGTTTATATTTGGTAATTCTCTTTGTAGCAGACTCTGTTTAGTTCCCATGAGACTCATTTTCTACTGAGTAAAACTGGAGGATTTCTTCATACATTGTACCAAAATCATTGAAACAGAATTGAAAATTTTCTTTGGTTTTGTTGAGTAATCATGATAGTAGCAAAACACTGTTCTAAGAGCTTCCTTATAATGCTTATGGTACAGAAATGTTTTATATTATTTATTTATTTATTTATTTATTTATTTAATTTAGTTTAGTGGTTTCAGAATTTTTTCTTAAGAAAAATTTTGACTTTGCCTTAAGTACTCTTGGCTCACTTCCATATGGGAGGTGGGTCGGCCATCCATCCGGAGTACCATTTTGATTAGCCTTTACAAAGTCTGCAAAAGATTTCCGTCTTCTCTGCTAATTTCGTTTCTAAAACATGTGTTTGCTCTTAATGAATACAGTGTACATTAGATCCCTGCCACAGACTTTAACTTCAAATTTGCAGTCTCTAAAAGGTGGGAAAGGGAAAAATTGTGAAGCATTATATAGAGGCCATAAGTTCCTACATATTTGAACTTTAAGTGAGACATTGTAACCCCATGTCCTTAGACGATGTTGTTTTGGTGCCACAATTCATTCATACTGACCATTAATTTATCTTGATTTTATCTTGAATTTGTGAATTATGTTTACCAGTGGTTCTCAAAGTGTAGTTCTATACCAGTAGTAGTGTCAGTCTCACCTTGGAACTGGTTAGAAATGTAAACTTAGGACCCACCCAGAGGAGCAGTTTGTTTTAACAAGCCCTCCAGGTGATTCTGATGCACTTATTTGAGAAACATTGCTGTATACATTTCCTATAAATTGTTTCAGATTGTTGGTGGAGGTAGGGAGTAAGAGTGCCAATTTATCTATTTACTATGTTATATTACCTGTTTAACCTAGCTCTTGGGAATATTGAGATATTTTGAAGAAATGTGTTTGTAAATTAAGCTCTGTAAAACATCTCTCATATGCAATGTTTTGTAGGATCTTAATGGACATAATACTCTAGTTGATTTTGAATTTGAAAAAAGTTGACATATTAGGCCATTTGTCAAAACAATTTCTGGTAGCCATATGTTAAGTATGTGCAATTCACTGACATTAATTATGTACAACCATCACCACTGTTTATTTCTAAAACTTTTCCATTCCCCAAGCAGAACTGCCCATTAAGCAATAACTCCATTCTCTCCTCCCTACAACTGCTGGTAACTTCTAACTTACTTTCTGTCTCTATGAATTTGTTCATTCTAGATATTCTATAAATGAAATCATATAATATTTGCCCTTCTGTTTCTGACTTATGTCACTTAACATGTTTTCAGGGTCCATCCATGTTGTAGCATGTGTCAGGACTTCATTCCTTTTTATGGCTAATAGTCCATTATATATATATATATATATATATCATAGTTTGTTTATCCATTCATTTGTTGATGGCTACTTGAACTACTTTCACTTTTTAACTGTTGTGAATAAGGCTACAGTGAACATTGGTGTCAGTATCTGAGTCTCTTTTTTCAACTCTTCTGGGTATGTAACTAGGAATGGAATTGGAGGGTCATATGGTAATTTTATGTTTAGCTTTTTGAGGATCTGTCAAACTGTTTTCCACAGTGACTGCACTATTATACATTCCCACCAACAATGTATGATGATTCCAGTTTCTCCACATCTTTGCCACTGCTTATTATTTTCATTTTAAAAATATTTTATTTAAATATTTAAAAAATGCAGCCATTCCAGTAAGTGTGAAGTGGTATCTCATTGTGGTTTTGATTTGCATTTCCTTCATGACTAATGATGTGTTGGGTATTTTTTTGTATGCTTATTGGCCTTTGTATATATTCTTTGGAGAAATGTCCATTCAAGTCTTTTGCCCATTTTTAAAATAGGTTGTTTCTCTTTTTGTCATTGTGTTCTGGATATTAATCCCTTATCAGATATGTGGTTTACCGGAATTTTTACTCATATAGTAGGTTGCCTTTTTACTTTCTTGACAGTATATTTTGATGAACAAAATTTTTTAATTTTGATGATGTCCAGTTTATTTTCTTTTGTTGCTCACAACTTGGTGTCATATCTAAGAGTCCATTTCCATGATCATGGCAGTCCAAGATCATGAACATTTATCCCACTATTTTTGTGTGTTTTGTGAGTTTAGCTCTTATTTTTAGATAATTGATCCATTTTGAGTTAACTTTTGGTATGAGTCAGGGAGGGGTCACCTTCATTCTTTTGCTTGTGGAAATCCAATTGTCTCAGCACTATTTGTTGAGGAGACCATTCTTTTTCTAGTGAATGGACTTAGTACCCTTGTTGAAGATCAGCTGGCCATAGATATGTGGTTTAATGTCTGAACTCTTAATTCTGTTCCATTGGTATATGTATTTATTCTTATGTATTATGTTTTGAATATAAGTTTCTCATGCTGATTTTTTGCTTAAAAATAAAAATTCTTTAGGCACTTTAAGTGCTATTTTTACTTTTTGTTTTTAAAAAACTAAAATTATGAGTAACTCCGAACATTTAAAATATTACAGTTGGTAAATTCTAAAGAAGCAAATTTAGTATCATATGGTAGGTATTCTCCTGGGCCTCTGTGGAAAGCATGAGGATGCACAAGACTTGTTCTGTTCCCTACCATCTTAAAATTTAATTCACTAACTTAAAAAGCCCTATACTTTTGCTTTGCCATTTATTTTTTGTGTGAGCCCAACATCATGATGTCCTTAGGAAGTATGTATAGGATATGAGATGCATATCCCTGTTGGCAGCAAAATTAGAAGGTTTAGATGTGATAGTATCACTTTTTTCCCTTTCGTATGGTTCATGTCTTTGCTTTTAATAAGCACCGAATTTATTACTCTCCTTATCTTTATATAATTTGCTGCTGTTATATTCTGTTACTAGCTTCCTAGAGAATGGGTCTCTCCTGTTTTAGTTTTTATAAAAGACTATTTAAGCTATTGCAACACTGACGCCTACCTCTTCTGTATTACCTCCTGTATATTACCCATCCATCTGTAAATGCTACAAAACATCATGTATCACTGAAGTTTCCTTGGGCAAATTTATATTCTGATGCTGAGAATTGTTTACTATGTGTTCTGCATTTGGTATGATAGGCTATTGTAACGTGAACTTCCAGGGTGATATTTTAGGTAGTTAAGAGTGATGTTGTAAAGAATATTCTTTTTTTTTTTTTTTTTTGCAAGAATTTAATTATGTTTATCTTTAATCTTGTGTAGAGCAGCACTGTGTGGTGGAACTATAATTTGAGTCACGTATGTAATGTAAAAATTTCTAGTAGTCTCATTAAGTAAAAAAAAAAGGCTAAATTATTTTTACCTAATCTGATATCTCTAACATCATCTTAACATATAATCAATTTTAAAATATTGAGATAATTTACATTTCTTTTGTACAGATTCTTTAAAACCTGGTAGATATTTTACATCTGAATTTGATCTTCAGAAATATTTGATCTTTATTTAGATTTCATAAATTTATGGTTGAAAAAGTAGATTCACAGATCTTTAGGAAACTCAATTTCAGTTGACATAGATTGTGGGAAGATTATTAATGGAGCTCAAATATTTAATATTCTGAGTTTGGATAAATTTGAAAATGTTTTTTAAGCATATTTCAACTCCTTTGTGTGTTTTTTAAAATTTTTTAATGTTTATTTTTTGAGAGAGAGAGAGAGAGGCAGAGAGAGAGAGCATGAGCCGGGGAGGGGCAGAAAGAGAGGGAGACACAGAATCTGAAGGAGACTCCAGGCTCTGAGGTGTCAGCACAGAGCTGGGCGTAGGGCTTGAACTCACGGCTTGTGAGATCACGACCTGAGCCAGAGTTGGATGCTCAACCAACTGAGCCACCCAGGCGCCCCTCCTTTGTGGTTTTTAAAGCTAGAAGGGCCATAGCTCAACTAGTCATAGCACCTGTTTGAAAAAAAAATTTTTTTTCTGTTGTCCTTTGAGCAAGCCAAAGCAGTAAGCTAATGTTTTTGATTTCCACAAAATAAATGAATGCTGTTGCCAGTCTTAATTCCATTCTCAATCATGATCTGTGAAAACAGATATCTAGAGACCTATTTTAAAAATTAGAAGAGTTAGTTTATGAATAAAGAAGGAAGGGAAACTTGTCTTTAGAGAACTTGTTTGCAAGATTGTTTCCAAAATACTTTCTTTCTTTAAAAAAAAATTTTTTTTAACGTTTGTTTATTTTTGAGAGACAGAGCATGAGTGGGGGAGGGGCGCGCGCGCACACACACACACACACACACACACACACAGAATCTGAAGCAGGCTCCAGGCTCTGAGCTGTCAGCATAGAGCCCAACACGGGGCTTGAACTCACAAGCCATGAGATCATGACCGGAGCCACCCAGGTGCCCCCAAAATACTTCCTGTAGAAGTAGTCACTAGAGATGGTCTTTGAATAAAGGTTCTGTGATTAAAAGTTTGAAGAAACACCATATAACATAATGGTGACCTACTGAAGATTTACAGTACACAGTGATGTATTAGAGACTGAGACATGTTACAAAAAAGAAACTTGCTAAATCTTGTTTATCCTGCCTGCATTTCTTAAACTTTTAGGACAATGAAATTCCTTTTTTTATTGAAGTCAAACCTATCTATCCTATGAGAAATGCTGCCCTCTAGGGGCATAAACTCAATTGCTCTTGAATTTCAGTACCATAATGCTGCCTCATCTTTGTGTGTAGAAGTTGTAATAATTATACTAAATGCATAACAGAGTAGCCGATTAGAAAAATCTTATATGGTTAATTTTAAGAAAGTTCAGAAGATGGAATAGCAATGGAGTTGTTATTTGGACATATGACATATTTATGGCTGCTAATAATCTTTCAAATAAATTTTCCTTATGTGGAGAATTATGGACACATAATACTTCAAGACTCCAGATTTCATGAAGTCTCTCTTGCTGGCAGAAGCCCTCTTTCCCTGTCTTTTTGAAGACCTATAACAAGCTATCTTATGACTCTTACCACTTAAAGGGAAGCCAGTTTCCTTCCATAGTCCTTCCACAGTCCTTATTGTTTTCAGATCTATAACTGGAGTCAGATTGTAATAGCATGCAGTACCTTTGCATAGTCAAAATGGGAAGAAAAGGATTATATATTAACATTCTAAAAAAAGATTGTTGGTAACACATTATCAGGAACTTTAGTAATATATGTAAAGGTGGGTTTTGATGATGAGAGGGAAACCTGCATTTGGGTTCAGTGTATTGGAATGGTGTAATTACCAGAGATTTTGTGTTGAGTATTCTAACTCAAGCAGCTAGAAGATGTTCTAATTGTTTGCTCCTTTCATTGGTCTGAACATTGGCCTACATACTAAATGAAGTTGAATGCCTACAAATTCATGGTGTAACATAGAGGAAGAAGTCAGAAGATTAAGGGACATTTATTTCCTCTCCACCATTATCCACTAAGAGGTCCAGAAGATACTTCATTCCCCAAGGGTAATGAGAAATACTTTGAGGACAGTGCCAGCATCTATAAAAGCGGTATAATTGCTCTTGTCTATAGGTAGGAGGAGATACTGCCATTGAAATGTCTCTTTGATTTCAGATGGTAGGATTCTCAGGATTTAACTTTCATAGGCAAGGTGGGCATCATTTCCATAAGTTAGCATGACAGGCATGATGATCAGAGATGCACTGACTTGATTGCTTCATTTTGGCTATAGCTAAATGATGATGGGATTCCTAGGTCTAAAATAGATGGGGAGCCCATTAAGGTCTTACTTGATCTGTATAACCAAAAATTTTAGGACTGAACGTCTGACTTGAACTGTCATAAGAGTGAGTTGAACTATCATAAGAGTGAGCTGTAGTTCTTCACAGTTCCTTGACTTGAGTTAGGTGTGTAGAACCTGTTAAGTTTTCCTTTATTTGTTTATGTATTAAAATTTTTTTTCACTTGTTTTCCTATTCTTACTGCCATTTGCAGTTTAGTTCATAGGTTATAGAAAAAACCAGAAGGGAAGGAGACATCATCCAGAGATTCTGATATTGGGGCTGTGTTCAATAACTGATAAGATTGTTTTTTATCTCCCTTTGAGGAACAGAAAGGGTTTTATTCCTACAAGGCTTAGTTATAATATGTCAAGCTTGAGAATTTTGTTTGGAGCTTGAAGTTTGGAATAAATGTGTATGTTGTTTGATAGCCGAGACTTGATCTATATTTATCTCATTTCAATAACTCGTTAATGTTGGAGAAATTTGTATGTTTGGGGCCCTGTAGAAGACAGAACTCATTTTTCTAGCATCCCTTGCAGCTAGGACACAGGCATGTGATCTAGATTATGTTGATCAGAAGCATCTGTGTAAAACATGAATTCAGAAGAGAAAATTGCAAGGAAACAGCTCTCACTTGGAATTGCTTCCTAATGTGGATGTTAGGTGGTGACACATTGAACTTTTTACAGGTAGCAGTGGCAGACATCCTAGTGAGCCTTATTATCTGAGGCTCTGCTTTCACGGTACCAGGGCTCACAGGGTGGGAACAGTTTGGTGGGGAGACTTAGGTATTTTTCCTGGTTGCATACCTCCAAGCTGATTCTCGGGCTCTTTGGGGGAGAATTCTTTGAATCTCCCAATATATGTTAATAATTTCTTTTTCTATTGAAACTGCCTGAAATAGTTTCTGTTGTTTGCCACTAAGAACCCTGATTGATCTAATTATAAAGATTGCTTATTGTCAGAGTATTTTATTTTTCTAATTAAGATCCAAAAGTTGCCAAGACCTTATACTTTATTGTTTTCTCCCCAGAGGTCTACATTTCTTTGCCACCTTTTTTTTTTTTTTTTTCTTCCTAGAATGCTGATTTTTGTACCTTTTGAGTTGCTTCCTGTCCTTCACTACTCAGCTTGAGCTCCACTGCTGTGGTGAAACCTTTCTTGTGCATCCCAGCAACCTGATGGGTTCTTTTCTTCCTCTGAATTCCAGTAACACTTGTTTTGGTGTTAAGAGCTAGGGTTTTGTTTTGTTTTGTTTTGTTTTTCTTTCTATACATATCTTAGCTCTCACACTAAATAATAAGCTTCCTGAGAACTGGTGAGATACCTGTTTGAGTCCCTTGCATTATGTAGCAGAATGCCTTGCACTTATTAGATTCAAGGTTCAGTACAGTCACTTTCATAATGTATAGTGATTAGAATTGCTGAGAATCACAGTGATACCTGGCCAAGTGAGCTAATAAACTAATTAGATTTACTTTATTTGGTCCTACTGGACAAAATAGTCTAGCCAGGAGACCCAAATTCTGTCTTTCTCAAGGAGTCAGACACTTGCTTCTCATCCCTGTTTTTATCAGCAGGTGCACTGTCTTCTAAATTACCATCTTCATAATGTTTTGTAATTTTTTACTTTGACAAAGACTTCTATTTTCCCCTTCCTTTCTAGTTACTTCCATTGTACCCTCTAGAATTGCTGTTCATAATCAGTAAGCTTAGTATTTTCAGTTTCTTCTAGAAATTTGTATAAATTATGAAATAATTCAAACACAAAAACTTACAGAAAGTAATGTAGTATACCTGTGTACCCAGCCTCAAGGTCAAATAGAGGTTACCTTTTGCCTCCTTTGCCTTTTCTCTTCTTTTAAAATTTTACTGCCCCCATCCTTTCCTCCCTCCTTCAGAGATGCTCATTATCCTGAAGTTGTTGTGCATCATGCCTCTATTCTTTTGTACATATAAAACATTTACATAGAAGATGATGTGATTGTTTTCTAGATGTATTCACATTGACACATGTAGGTTTAGTTTATTCTTTTTAACTGCTGTTTGGTATTCTACGTTGAATAAAACTTAGTGTTACACTAAGAGAAAATGAATTCCTACCTTTGGCATATAATATGGTAATGAACAGTCTTGTACATAAGTGCCCAGTCAATGTGTAACTTTATCTAGGATAGGCACACAAGAGTAGAATTGCTGGATCATAAGGTACAGGTGCTATTTCATCTTACCAAGTATTGCTAAGTCCAGTCCAAAGTAGAGGTACTACTTTGTGCCCACCAGCATGTTTCCTCACATTTTTGTGAAGATTTTGTTTTATCTAGCCACTACTTTTTGCCTCCCTGAAACATAAGAAACTCTTCTTTTTGCCTCCCTGAAACATAAGAAACTCTTCTCATTTCTCTGATTTCTAGTAAAGTTGAGCATCTTTACAAGAGTCTTGTTCATTCTGGTCTCGTATTTTGGGAATCTTTTCTCTGTGTTCTTTGGTAATTTTCTTTTTCTGTCAAATATTGGCTTTAATATTGATTTGTGGCAATTCTTTTTATAATCTGGATATTAATGTTTTTGGTATTAGCATTGCAGATATCTTTTCTATCTGTGGGTTTTTGAAATTTTAATTTATTTTTTTTAAATTTTAATTTCAGTACAGTTAATATACAGTGTCATATTAGTTTCAGGTGGACAATATAGCAGTTCAACAATTCCATACAGTACCTGGTGGTTATCGTGACAGGTGCCCTCCTTAATTTCCATCTCCTATTTCATTCATCCCCTGACCCCCCCCTCCCCGCTGGTAACCATCAATTTGTTCTCAGTAGTTAAGAGTTTCTTGGCTTGTCTCTTTCCCCTTTTGCTTGTTTTTTTTTCCCCTTAAATTCCACCTAAGAGTGAAATTATAACATACTTGTTTTTCTCTGAGTTATTTCACTTAGTATTATACTCTCTAGCTCCATCCATGTTGTTGTAAATGGTAAGATTTCATTCTTTTTTTTATGGACACTTGGACTGCTTCTATACTTTGGTTATTGTAAATAATGCTGCTATAAACATGGGGGTGCATATATCCCTTTGAATTAGTGTTTTTGTATTTTTTTTGGTAAATACCCGGTAGTGCAATTACTGGATCATAGGGCATTTCTATTTTTAACATTTGAGGAACCTCCATACTGTTTTCCACAGTGGCTGCACCAGTTTGCATTCCTAAAGAGGGTTCCTTTTTCTCTACAACCTCATCAATACTTGTTTTGTCTGTGGGTTGTTTTTAATTCTGGTCAAAAGTTTTAAATTTACAAATTTACTACATGGGTTTATTGCTAGTCTATTCTGTACCATAGTCTTACTTGATTTGCCTGATTTCTTGTCATTATCATACTGTATTGATTATAATAGTTTTGATACGTCTTTTGAAGCTTGATGAGGTAAATCCCTGAATGAATTTTAGGTTAGCTTGTCAAATTTTATCCCCACCTCAAAGAAAATCCAACAAAAAACAAACCCTAAATCATGTTGAGATTGTGATTGGAATTTCATTGAATTTACAAGCTACCTTGGGCATAATTGATATCTTATTGGATGACTGTGAGATATATTTCTGTTTAAGTGTTCTTTAATGTTTTTCAGTATAGTTACATTGTTTTCACATGTCTTTTATTAGATTTATCCTTAGGTTCTCTCTTTTTTTTTAAAGTTTATTTATTTTTGAGAGACAGAGAGAGACAGAGCACGAGCAGGGGAAGGTCAGAGATGGAAGGAGACACAGAATCCCACGCAGGTTCCAGGCTCTGAGCTGTCAGCACTGAGCCGACATGGGGCTCGAACCTGCGAACTGAACCCTGAGATCATGACCTTGAGCCGAAGTTGGATGCTTAACCGACTGAGCCACCTAGACATTCTTTAGGTTCTTTATGGTTTTTTTTTATTATGATGAATGAGAATTTTTATACAAATACATTTTGTAACCACCATTAATCAGTTTGGGAAACAGATTGTTTCTTTGTACATTGTTTTTGTATCCGGCACCCTTGCTGAACTCTGATTCTAATGATAGATTGTCTTGGATACACTCTGTAGTTCGTCATATAATCAGGGATTAGTGATTGCTTTTCCCAAGCCTCAGCCTCCTTAATTTTCTTGTCTTATTGGGCTGTTTAGTACCCCTTTACTAAAATTACAGCCTTTCCTGGGTTTTGGCTTCATGTGTGTGTTACCATGTGGAGGAGGAAGAGGGATCTCTGTTCTAAAGTCTCTCACCAAGGTCCAAAAGGGTCATATTTAGTCCCTACATATAAGTTAAAGGCCCAAGGAATAGCTTAAGACTAGTAACCCATCCTAGGGCAGAAGCATTGTCAACTGGCAATCTTAACTAGTTTTTTTCTGTGTTACTGGCACTTTAAGATTTTTCTTTCATGGTAGCTAAAAAGTTTATTTAAAAAATGATTTTGATTTATCCTTTCTGAATGAAATTTCTGTGGGAAGGCTTTACAGGTGATCTAATCTGATATATTGTTGGGACTGGAAGTATAGTCTATACTATATAAATTTCCTTAATTGAAAATTTTACTTTATTTGGGGGTTCTTTGTGCCCTGTACCCCACTCATGCTGGTTTTTGATGTCTTACAGTATCCTATAGCATAGTGGTTTAAGAGAGCAAACTTGGTTAACTCTTTTAAAACTTCTCTGATTTTGTTTCTACATTAGTAGTGTCAGTATCATTTCTTACCTTACAGATTATTTGTGAGCATTAAATTCATACATTTAGAACGTATTTAGAACAGTGTCACTTTCTGTTCTAGCTTCCTTTTAGCTGTTATCTACTGCCGTCTTCATAGATTATTATTCTTGCAAGGTGATGGCACATTGCTCATAATCTTGTAAATTTTAGGTCCTACAATGATCTTGGATGATTTCAGCATCCATATGGATGATGCACCAACATCCTGAGTCTCATTTCCCTGATCTCTTCAAATCCAGTGACTTTGTTCTCCAGTCTGTTGTATTACTCCCATGGGAATTATTAATAACTGTTCTGCCTAATAAATTATTAAAAAGTACCTTATATCCTTGAGGGTTGTTTGATTAGTTATATAACTGTTGATTAGCCATTGCCACTATTCTACCAACTCATTTCTACTTCTAGTCTTTTGGCTTCTCATTCTTCCAGTTATCAGCCTTCTCTATTTTTCTATCTTTTCTCTATCTCTTGTTAACTGAGAATCTGTTGTCTACTGCTTGTCCATATCCTAGATCCCTCTTACTGGATATATTGGTCCCAACTGTCTGACAAAATCCCAGTTCTGAACTAACCCCATGATCTGCTTCCTCCGTTTCTGTACCACCTAAATGCTGCAGTAGAAAATTACTTGAAAGAACATACTTTTTTTCATTATAAATTCATGATCATCCAGTGGACCCTATTACTACTTGAAAATCTATTGCCTTCCTCTTGTCAACTGGTTTCCTCATCTCCACCATAACTGCTTTAGTTACCCACTCTTCTCAGACCTCCAACAGACCTCTTTCTAGAGAAGGCATTTTCTATTATTTTCCAGTGAAATAGGAGTACTAGGTGGTTGCCATTAGTTGCCCACTGTTTTAGTATTCTTTTCTTCCTCCTTAATGTTAAAATAGAGGCAGTACTGTTTTTTATCTAGGACTCTCTTGCCTTCTGTCCCTTTGGGGTACCTTACACTGTTGATTATTTCTTCTTTTGTATATTCAGTTTTCTTTCTTACACTGAGTTCTTCTCCTCACTATTTAAAAAAACAAAATGAAACAATAAGGCTTTATGAGCACTACATTACTAATCTTTTGTTCTCTTTCCTAGCCAAATGCTTGAAATTATTATTTATGTTTGTTTCCATTTCTCACCTTTGTCTCATCTCAATTTATTCACTCCACCAAACAGTATTTGCTAATGATAGCAGTGACCTCTGTTTTAATAAATTAAGTGGATGTTTTTAGACTTGTTCTTATTTGACCTCTGTATTAGTTGGCTAAGGCTGTCATAATGAAATACCACAGACTGGATGGCTTAAGCAACAAAAACGCATTTTCTCACAATTCTACTGGCTAGAAGTTTAAGGTCAAGGCGTCTGCAGGTTTGGTTTCTTCTGAGGCCTCTCTGCCTTGGTTTGCAAATGACCATGTTCTTGCTGTATTGATGGTCTTTCCTCTGTGAATGCACAGCCCTGGTGTCTGTGTTCACATTTCCTTATAAAGGCACCAGTCAGATTGGATTAAGGCCTAGGTGATAACATAATCACCTCTTTAAAGGCCCTATTCCCAAATACAGTCATGTTCTGAGGTGTGCTGGAGGGTAGAGCATCAACATAGGAATTTGGGGGGAACACACTTCAACATAACAACCTCCTAGAAGCTTTTAGCATTGTTGAAAACTTCTCCAAACCCTTTGGTATATTATTCTTCAGACCTCTTTTTGGTCATTTATTTTTAATTAATTTTTAAATTTACATCCAAGTTAGCATATAGACAACAATGATTTCAAGAGTAGATCCCTTAATGCCCCTTACCCATTTAACTCATCCCCCTCCCACAGTCCCTCCAGCAACCCTCTGTTTGTTCTCTATATTTAAGAATCTCTTATGTTTTGTCCCTCTCCCTGTTTTTATATTATTTTGCTTCCCTTCTCTTATGTTCATCTGTTTTGTATCTTAAATTCCTCATAAAAGTGAAGTCATACGGTATTTGTCTTTCTCTAATTTTGTTTAGCATAATACCCTCTAGTTTCATCCACGTAGTTGCAAATGGCAAGATTTCATTCTTTGGATTGCTGAATAATACTCCATTGTATATACATATACCACATCTTCTTTATCCATTCATCCATCGATGGACATTTGGGCTGTTTCCATACTTTGGCTATTGTTGATAGAGCTGCTATAAACATTGGGGTGCATGTGCCTCTTCGAAACAGCACACCTTATCCCTTGGATAGATATCCCGTAGTGCTGGGTCATAGGATAATTCTATTTTTAGTTTTTTTGAGGAACTTCCATACTGGTTTTCAGAGTGGCTGCACCAGTTTGCATTCCCACCAGCAGTGCAAAAGAGATCTTCTCTTTCCATATCCTCGCCAACATCTGTTGTTGCCTGAGTTGTTAGTTAGCCATTTTGACAGGTATGAGGTGGTATCTCATTGTGGTTTTGATTTGTATTTCCCTGATGATGAGTGATGTTGAACATTTTTTCATGTGTCGGTTGGCCATCTGGATGTCTTCTTTGGAGTAGTGTCTATTCATGTCTTTTGCCCATTTCTCCCCTGGATTATTTGTTTTTTGGGTGTTGAGTTTGATAACGTTCTTTATAGATTATCGATACTAACCCTTTATCTGGTATGTCATTTGCAAATATCGTCTCCCATTTTGTCAGTTGCCTTTTAGTTTTGCTATTGTTTCCTTTGCTGTGCAGAAGCTTTTTATTTTGATGAGGTCCCAATAGTTCATTTTTGCTTTTGTTTCCCTTACTTCTGGAGATGTGTTGAGTAAGAAGTTGCTGTGGCCAAAGTCAGAGTTTTTGCCTGCTTTCTTCTCGAGGATTTTGATGGCTTCCTGTCTTACATTGAGGTCTTTCATCCATTTTGAGTTTATTTTTGGTTATGGTGTAAGAAAGTGGTCCAGGTTCATTTTTCTGCATGTTGCTGTCCAGTTTTCCCAACACCATTTGCTGAAGAGACTGTCTTTATTCCTTGGATATTCTTTCCTGCTTTGTCATAGATTAGTTTGCCTTACGCGTGTGGGTCCATTTCTGGGTTCTCTATTCTATTCCATTGATCTGAGTGCCTGTTTTTGTGCCATCTTTTTGGTCATTTAAATTGTAATTTCTTGAGTCTTGGTCCTAGGATGCTTTCTCTTGCCTCTTTGTTTTTTCTCACCAGGCAGTCTCACCATTTTGATTTCCACTAATGGAGGGAATTACTTCTCTCCATAAGCCCTTACTTATCTAGCTAAGTTCCAGTCCTATTTAATAACTCTGCTTAGTTATCTCAGAGGCACCTAAACAAAATGAGACTAAATCTGAATTTAGGATAATCTCCATCCGTGTGATTTAACCCTAGTCTACCTACATAGCCTTATCTCATGCACTTTCATTTTTATTCCTTGGCTTCTTGGTACAAATATGCTTTATCATTTCCTTCAGAGTCTTTGTTCTTGTTACTTTCAGTATGTCAGTACTCCTCCCCTTAAAAAAACACTCCAATTTTGGGGCATGTGGGTGGCTCAGTTGGTTGAGTGTCTGACTTTGGCTCAGGTCATAATCTCATGGTTCATAGGTTCATGCCCTGCATTGGGCTCTGTGCTGACAGCACAGAGACTGGGGCCTACATCAGATTCTGTCTCTCCCTCTCTTTCTGTCCGTTCCCTGCTCATGTTCTGTCCCTCTCTCAAAAATAAACATTAAAAAAAAAATAAATAAAAATCCCCAATTTTTAATATGTATCAAAGTTCTAAGCATTAGTTATTAGGAAAATGCAAATTGAAACTAGGAGATAACTACTAAAATTAACTATAAGGGCTAAAATTAAAAAAAAAAGACTGTAATATCAAATTTTCCAGTAAGACAGCCAGAACTCCCATAAATTGCTGGTGTGAGTATATACTTGTAGAACTACTTTGGAACACCATTTGTCATTTTTATATAAATTTAATATATACCTGTCTTTGGATTCAGTAGTTCTCTTGGGTATTTTCCCAAGAGAAATGAAAACCTATGGTTACAAAAAGCCTTATTCAAGAATTTTTTTGGTAGATTTATTTATAACGGCTAATCACTGGGAACAACCCAAATGTCAATTGATAGGATGGATAATGGATTGAAAAGTTTTGGTATATTAATTACTACAGTAGAATACTACTCGGTAATAAAGAGGAAAGAACATATGCAAAATGACATGGAGGAATCTAAAAAAAACTCTCAGGTGCTGGACACAATACAGTACAATTCCATTTATATTAAGTTCTCAGATTAGGCAAAACTGATCTGTGGTGAAAACAATTTAAAATATTGAACAGTGGTTTGATCATTTGGTTGTGGGGAAAGTAGTGGTGCTCAACAGGGAAGGGGCATAAAGGTTTCCTGAAAGGATGAAAATGTTCGGCATCTAATAGAGGTGTAGGTTATACACGTTTATCTATTTGTCAGAGTTGTATAGGTAAGCGTATATTTCAGCCTATGTAAATTTTACCTAAAAAAAAAATTAAGCCAGGTGTCAGAGAGTGGAGGGTATAGATAAAACAAGAATGGCAGGGTGTCGATGGTTACAGAATTTGGGTTATGGATACATAGGAATTTATTATACTATTTTGTATATGTCTCAAATTTTCCACATGAACAGATTGTTTTGTTTTGGAAATCTAAAAGTTATAAAGACATGTCAACAACACCTATTCTTACAACTGGCTTAATAAATAAAATCTTAACCAATATAATTCTTTTCCCTTGTGAACCAAACCCTGATTCCATGTCCCTTCCTGCCACCAACTATCATCCTAGATTTCTCTTCACTTTTAAAAGAGGTTAGAGTGGGAGAGAGTCAAAGCATAAGAGACTCTTAAAAACTGAGAACAAACTGAGGGTTGATGGGGGTGGGAGGGAGGGTAGGGTAGGTGATGGGTATTGAAGAGGGCATCTTTTGGGATGAGCACTGGGTGTTGTATGGAAACCAATTTGACAATAAATTTCATATATTAAAAAAAAATAGAAAAAAAAACACCATTCCAAATATCAATTCTAAAGTTCAGTTTCTTGGGGGAAAGTCTCTCCTGACTCGAAACACTCAATAGCTTAAGTTGTGATTTCATGGCTTTTATCCTAATTATGATTTATTTGTTTGATTACTTCATATCAATTTCTCCATTAGACTTAAGTTTTCAGAGGGCAGGGTATATTTACTCTTATTGTCTTAGTGCCTGGCATAATAAATTTATTGAATGATTGTATTGGTGTCATTTTTTTCTCTTTAATTAAAGATTTCATAAAAATTGAAGAGCTATTATTCCATACTTTGATTGTTGGATCAGTCTGTTAAAAAAAGTTATGAATGTGAGCAGATTCTTGATAGGTGATAATTCTTTCTCATTTTATTGGCAACTGATTAAAAAAAGAGCAATAATATTGTGTACTGAGATCTGGAACCATGTCCAAAAGTCCTGTCACTTGATTCCCAAATACTTTTGAGCTTTATTATGTTGTCTGTTTCTTACTTGGAAGCATGTGAGTAAAAGACCCCTTTCCTATTTACAAAGATTATTCTACATACCTCTTCTTTTCTCTAGTGTGATTTCTCCCTTGCCTATTAGTTTATGTTTATAAGGGATGATGGTCTTGTTTTTTTCTTAAATTTTATACTGTAGGTATATATTTAAATTTTGATTTGCTTCATTGCCTTATGAAGGTATAAACTAGTGAAAAATAAAGATTGATAAAAATGTTTTGCGAATAGTTACACCATTAAACGTTATTTTTGGTGCAAATACACGTTAAAAGTACTGAAGGGGAGGGATTATGTTTTGATTTTTTATTTTGTATTTCAAAATACTTCAGTAGTTTAACAGAGTAGCTAAATTTCTGCTATGATTGCTATGATTGTTGTTTACCTCGTGCTGCTTTTTGGGATATAGCATATTACATAGTTAGGAGTGTGGGCTCTGAAGAGTCAGATTACCAGAATTTGAGTCCTGGTTTCACAGTTTCCTGGCTGCATGATTTTGACCAAGTGACTTAACTGTTCTGTGCCTCAGTTTCCTCGTCATTAAAACAGAGATGATAATAGTACTTGGCAGCATTGTGGAGATTTTATGAGGTAGTGTGTGCAATGCCTGACACTTAGTAAATGTTAGATATTTGTATTACTTTTTGGGTTCTAGGGAACCTAATAAAAATAATACCTTTTTCTCTGAGTTTTTTTTTTAATCATCATAAAATGCACATAATACATAATTTGCCATTTTCACCATTTTAAAGTGTACAATTCAGTGGAATTAAGTACATTCATAGTGTCCATTAAACAATAACTCTCCTTCTCTGCCTCTCCACAGTCCCTGATAACCTAACCTCTGTTTTACTCTCTGTTTCCATGAAAGTGACTATTCAGGGTACCACATATAAGAGGAAATCATATAGTATTTGTCCTTTTGTGACTGGCTTATTTCAGATGGCATAATGGTTTCAAGGTTCATTCGTATTGTAGCATGTGTTGTAGCTGTTGATTCTTATCTTCATTTTTTGTGATTGGAAAAGATACTTTGTATGATATTGATCTCTTTGAATTTTCTGAAGGTTGTTTTGTGGCCTAATATCTGTTCTTTCTGGGAGAATGTTTCATCAGCATTTGAGAAGAATGTGTATTCTGCTTTTGGATGGAGTGTTTTATAGCTATTACATCACTTCAGGTTGATGTGAAAAGACATCAGTGTCTCAGAGGTTCTCTGAGACTGTTCATTTTCCTTTTTTTCTTTCTATTCTACAGACTGGTTAATCTCAGATGATGGCTCTTCAAATTTGCTTATTATGTCTTCTACCTACTCAATTCTGC
The DNA here is from genome assembly GCF_014898765.1 of Herpailurus yagouaroundi. Lineage (NCBI taxonomy): Eukaryota > Metazoa > Chordata > Mammalia > Carnivora > Felidae > Herpailurus > Herpailurus yagouaroundi. The sequence goes on from NW_024412376.1 coordinate 37,150,550, forward strand.
TACGGAACTTCATTTTTCCTTTTCAGCTAATGTGTCTTTCAGTTTTAGAATTTCTGTTTTGTTCTTTAAAAAAAAATTCTTTATTGATCTTCTCTATTTGGTGATATACCAGTATCTTTGGCATGGTTCTTTTCATTTTTTGAACATATTGAAAATAGCAGATTTAAAGTCTGTCTGCTAGTAAGTCCACTGTCTGGGCTTCCTCAGAGATGGTTTTTACTGACTGCTTTTTTTTCCCCCCCGTGTGTGAGCTATACTTTCATATTTCTTTGTAAATCTTGTAATTTTTTGTTAGAAACTTGACATTTTAAATTACACAATATGAACAATTTAAATTACATAGCACAGATTCTTTCCCTTCCCAAGATTTGTTTTTGTTGTTATTAGGTAATTTTTCTCAACTAATTTGTAAAATCTGAGTTCTTTGTCACGTGAGGTCATGAAGTCCCCACTCAGCTTAGTTGTCAGCTAATGACCGAACAGGGATTTCCTTGAATTCATGGAAGCTATAAGTCTACTTGAGAGATTGATATGAAATAATCAAATCACAATTATGATAAAAGACATGAAAGCACATAACAGGGGCACTTAATTTCTTGAGTGTTTCGAGTCAGGAGAGAGAGACTTTCCCCCAAGGAAGTGACCTTTAGATTGATATTTGGAGAATGTTTAAAAGTGAAGAGGGATTCAGCATAGTGGTTGGTGGGGGAAGGGTATGTGAAATTAGGGTATGGTTCATAAGGGAAAAGAATTAGATTGTTATGATTTTATTTATTAAGCCAGTGGTGAGAACATCAGTGGTACTCATTTGTCTTCACACCTTTGATTAAAAAAACCTTTTCATGTTGAAAATTTTAAACATATCCAAAATAAACAGAACCATATAATAATTTTTTTCCTCTTCATGTTTTTCAGTGCAGACTGGTGCTTTTCATTAGTGGGAAATGTGTAAAGAGCCAGTCTGGATTAAAAAAATTCATTCATTCATTCATTCATTCATTCATTCATTTTTAAGAAATCTCTCTGCCCAAAGTAGGGCTTGAACTCTTGACCTTGAGATTGAGATTTGTATGCTCTGCCAACTGAGCCAGCCAGGCACCCCTGAATTTCTTTATCTTAGAACATCAGCCTCTGGAGAGCTTCTGATTAATTTTTGACTCCCAAGTGAAAGCATTAATAGACTTTCTAGTATGGCTGGGTCCAATTGGGTTAATTCACTGTGGCCCAAGGTCATGTAAAGACATTGAGTTCCCAAGGTAGCTACTGTGAGAGGAGGGTAGTAGACATAAGAGATAGTGCTTGGAAGAAAGCAAGGGTGCAAGGCAGATAGTACTGTGTTTACAGTAAGTATTATAGTGAAGTAAGTTTCATGATTTATTCTGCAAATTTTAAATGCAGTCTCTTGACTTTATTTGAAACTCTTAAAATTGATCAACAATATGACTTTACAGTCCATGAAAACTGATGTTTTTCTAATACTTTGAAGGGGTTTAAAATACCTGTTACTGGAACCAGTATTTTATTGATTGATTGATACATCTCTTAGATTAGCAATTAGGCAGAAAAATGCTGAAGTTAATTAGGAGCACATAATAGGTGTATAATTGTACCAAGCATGAATCTCATTTGAAAATCTAGTATTCATGTATTCCTGAGGCACCTAATGCCCAAAAGCTTCTATATCATATACTTTTTATTTAAGAGTATTTACTTGTTTTGAGAGAGCGAGTGCGTGAGTGGGTGAGGGGCGGGGAAGGAATCCAAAGTGGGCTCACACTAACAGTGTGGAGCCTGGCATGGGGCTTGAACTCATGAACTGTGAGATCATGACCTGAGCCAAAATCAAGAGTTGGATGCTTTAAGGGGCACCTGAGTGGCTCAGTCGGTTGAGCGTCCGACATGGTCGTGATCTCACAGGTTTGTGAGTTTGAGCCCTGCATCGGGCTCTGTGCTGACAGCTCAGAGCCTGGAGCCTGCTTTGGATTCTGTGTCTCACTCTCTCTCTGCCCCTCCCTTGCTTGTGCACGTGCTCTCTCTCTCTCTCTCTCAAAAATAAACACTAAAAAAATAAAAAAAGAGTTGGATGCTTAACTGACTGAGCCACCCAGGCTCTCCAGCTTCTGTTTTCAATAACTTCATAATACATTAAGCTTTTGGGCATTCAGGGTACCTAAGGAGTGACCTTTCTTTAAAAAAAAAATCTGAATATCATCTACGCCTTCTCATGACTCTTTAATGTCTGTCCACTGCATGGAAAAAAAGTCCAAATTCAAAAGCGCTTCAAGAACTAATGTTTCTTACTAATTTCTTAGACGCATGATACATTCTAGCCTTATAAATTCAGAATTTTTGCCTGTATTGTGGTGTTTTATGTTCCTGTTTTTACATATAAGGTATTCACTAAACCTAAATATATTTTCCTTTATTTTGCCTCAAAGCCTCCTCATTGAAGACTTTTTATCTTGTCTAAGCTCAATTATATCCTTCATGCTGTTACATTTAGTAGTTAATATTATTATAAGCTACCCTACAGTAATTTTTCTAGATGGTTGTCTTATTCCTTAAAGTGAGTTGCTTGAGGGCAGAAATTGTATATTAATCTTTGCATGTGTTGCTTACTGTAGTTGATCGATTAATGCTTATTGGGTAAATGAACCTTTTTATTTTTCATTTTGAGAATATTACAGGGATTGTTCCTTAAAGTGTTTATTAGACAATGGCACAGATTTCTACACAGATTGGCTCTATGGGAAAATAGAGAATAATTAAATAAAAGTAGTTTCATCTAGGAACAGTTTTCTGAAGCTAGAACTAATATGTTATGAAATTAGCTAGAGTGGGGAGTCAAATTTCTAGATGGTTATGTTTTAGTTGTTAAAGTAAATGGCATATAAGAGAACTTCTAAGTTCATATGGCAAAAACAGGGAAAAATTTCAAAGTTAGAGTCTCTGAGGTTTCTGATGTTTCATAGACTAACAAAAGGTTGCTTTATTAGCAGCATTAATGAACAAATCGCTTTATTGGCTTAGGCATACTGGTAGCTTTGTCGGTCCAAAGAGCTAAGAGTTCTCATTTCAATTCATGATTATGTTAGAGTAGTGAAGTGAAAGCCATTGACCTTCTCTTAAGCAGAAAATAGAAAGTTTTTACAAATAGATTGAAGCATTATAAGAAATGTGATGAAGAACTAACTTATCAAACCACTTAAAATTTTTGAGTTTGAAAAATGTTTTTGTGCATCAATTTTACAATAGTAGATTTAAAAGAATAGACTTAACTGGTTGCTACTTAAAAATAATAATTTTAGTAGGATGGTTTTATAGAGGTAGTTCAGAATGATTGAAAAAATGAATTATTAGAATGGACAAACTTTTCAGTTCTTCAAATGGTGATATATATTAAGATTAATATGAGATACAGAAGGTATTAAACTTTAGAGAAGGTATAATGCCACTCAGATGGCATAGCTTCCAAGTTATCTTTTATTTAAGTAAATGAAATGCATTTTGCTTATTAGGATCATTTTTGGGAGTGCTGATTGGCTTCTATTAATTTACATTAGAGATTAAAGTAGAATCATGGGGGGGCCTGCTTCTAAATCAAAGGTCTTCAAAACCATAGTTTTAAAAGCCGTGAATTACAGAAGTAAGTATTGTATAGCTGTATAGAACCAAGATTTGTATAGCAGCAATTCATTTATAATTTTAAATTTCTAAATTATAAGATATTTAAAGATATATAAAAAATACAAGAAGGAATTTAAAGTGCTCATGTATCCAAGTGGCCAAAATTGACAAATATTAACATTTTGCTAGAATTGTTTCAGAACTTTTTATTTACTTACAAAAAAAATTTTTTTTTTAATGTTTATTTTTGAGAGAGAGATACAGAGTGTGAGCAGGGAAGGGGCAGAGAGAGAGAGAGAGAGAGAGAGAGAGAGAGAGAGAGAGAGATTGAGAATCTGAAGCAGGCTCCAGGCTCTGAGCTGACAGCACAGAGCCCGACATGGGGCTCGAACCCACAAACTTTGAGATCCTGACTTGAGCTGAAGTCAGATGCTTAACTGACTGAGCTACCCAGGTCTCCCTCAAAACTTTTTAAATAAAAAGTTAGTTGAGGATGGCTAATCTCATTCTTCTGTCTTTCTTGTAAGAGGTAATTAGTAGTCTGAAGTTATCCATTGTTTTTTATAACTTTATGCACGTTTGCATAAAAAAATTAATAGGATTGATTTAGGTTTAAAATGTAAATATTGTTTAACACCTTTTAACTTCCTTTTTTTCACTCAATGTTCATATCAGGATTATCCATGTTGAGATTATATATATATATATATGTGTGTATATATATATATGTATATACGTATATATATATACATATATACGTGTATATATATATATATACGTATATATGTATATAAAGTTTGCTTATGTTAACTTCTGTATTATTAGTTTGTTCCATTATTTGTGATGTTAAACTGGATTAGTTGGTTTAGCAAATGCTGCCAGATTTCTCCATTGTAAAGATATCTTTTTCTCTTTGGTAATTAATCCATGCATGGAGGCTGAGGAAACATCAAGGACCTTTCGCCCAGTGATTTTAACATTCATTGTTGATATTTGCTTGAATCATTGATTACATTGATATTTGCAAAATGATGATTTTTTTTTTTTTTTTAGTTCTGTTTTCTTCCACATTTATTAGCTGGTATTCTTCTGTGAGGAAGAATTTCTACTCTCCTTTTTTTCATTATCACTGTGGGCTCATGGATTCTTTTATTCAGTGAATTAAAATCCATTATTGTTATATTTCTTTTGAAGGTTCAAATTGTTAAAATTTAGCCAGTGGGAACTCATTCAGTCTGGTTTTGGTGTCTCTGTGATAGGTCCCATCATTTTTAGAGCACTTAATTTTTCTGGCACAAAAGAATGTTCTGTTCTTACTTTTATGCTTTTCCCACTATGGACCTGGAAATGGCTATTTCTCCAAGGACCCTTATTCCTCTTGGTGTAGTTCCATCACTACATCATGGGCACTGGATATGTTCTGTATTACTGTGTATCACTGTTCTTTAGGGACTCTTTTCACTGGACAGAGCAAGTGGTCTAAAAAAACCAGTAATATTTGTAATTCCAATCTACTACTGCAGGGTTCTTCTCTCTTCCTGTTACATATATGGATGTCTCTTAACAATAACATCAATATACACTTATTTATTGGTTCTGTCCTTCAACGTATACACAACATAATATTGAAATTGCCATACCAATACTGCTGCCAACTATAAACCCAGTATGTAAGGTTTAAGATTTCTATGCAGTTTTTTGTTCATACAGTAGATCCCAGTGAAGGTATGTAGTCAGAGTACTATGCTCATAAGTTATTTTAATTAATTATGTTTTTATGTCACCTTGATAAACACTTGATAATCTGTTTTTGTTCATATTCAGTTTTAGGGCTCCATTATTGATTTAATTTTATTTACCATTTTGAGAATAGTAAAACTACCATGTCTACGGGTCAAAACTACATAAAAAAGCATTCTTAAAGGTCTTCCTTCTCAATCACTATTTTCCATTTTTACTCACTTTGTAGGTAACCAATTTCATTAATTTCTGGTTTATCCTTGTGTTTCTTTTTATAAAAATAAGCCTATTTATGTGTGTGCATGCATTTGTGTTTGTATATGTTATTCATGTTCTTTTTTACACAGAAACACTAGATATGCATATTCCTTATGAGTGAATTTGAGCATTAGCTTATTGAATTCTAGGAAAACATTTGCTGGTATTTTTACTTGAGTAATGTTATTACTCATTAGCTTGGGGAAATCAACATCTTTATGATAATAAGGTACTTTTGCAAGAGAATAGGGGATGTCTTTCTATTTGTTTATTTACTTTTGTATGTTTCAGAAGTGTTTTAAAGTTTTCCTTATAGAAGTTTTACACATTTACATTTATTCCTAAGTATTTTTAACTTTTTTGTTCTTTTTTAATAAATACTGTTTTCTGTTCAATCAAATAAGCAATTTGAAATTTTTTCTTTTTACTAAGAGATGTAAGCTTGTTTACATATCTTGATATGATGGGTGTTTTTCTGATGTGTTGTATTTACTGCTGTTTTTTATTCTTTCACATAGTGGTCTGTTTCTCTATTTTTTGAGAATTATTTTCTTACTTAAGGAAGGTTGATATTTTTGTTTTAATGGCTAAATTTTGGCAGTGGACTTAGACTGCTGAATATTGTTTTGTCTGCATTAAATGAATATCCTTTGACACTCACTTGTTACCTATTTAACACCAGAGAGCTGATTCTTCTCTGTGTTTTTATTTCCCTTTATTTTACATATTAAAAATTCCATTATAATATGTGAAAGAATATAATATTTAAGTACCATTCTTCTTCTGTCCTTGTCCATACCTTTGTTTTAGTAATATATCTAAAATTAAATATATTCACTGTTGTCTCTGTTTAGTAAAGCTTTTGTCAAAGTTTCCTCTGTCTTTATTTGATGGTATGAAATTCATTCTTTTGTAGATTGCTCATAATGGGCTATGCTTAATATATTTCCAGAGTTCATGCAAGTTTAAATCTGTGTTTCTTTAATAGCCTTGATAGTTAAAAGGACACCTGATTGGATATGAAATCCTTGGTTTACAGTTTGATTCCTTGGATTTCTTGAAAAAGGTGCTACAACGTTGACTCACTTTGAATGTTGCTATTGAGAAATCTGATGCCAACCTTACTTCTGTCTTTTGTAAGAGGCTTAGTACAGTTTTTTTGTTGGAAGCCCCCAAAGGTTTTTTTTTTTTTTTTATTTACTATTAAAATTTTATTAGGCTATGTTTTAGAGTTTATTATTCTGAGATTGTTTTTCCAAGTATGTAGATTTTTGTCAGAATTCACATATATCATATTTCTTCCTGCCTGTATGCATTTGTTTTTGTTTTTGGAAATACGTTTTAAATTATAATTTTAAATATTCTTTTATTTTGCTTTTATTCTTCATAGTTATCAGTTATGCATGTTATAGCTTCTTCACAGATCTGTGGTTTTTTATTTGATCTTTTTTCCTTTATTTTTATTCTCTTGTCTGTCTCCTTGCTCCTTATTTTCCCTTATGTTTTATTTGAATTCAGTCTTACTTTTTATAATTTAAAAAATGATTTGACTTTTCCTTCTTCTTTTTTTTTCTTTTTGTTTATTCTCCCAAGTAGGGTCAATTATTATTTCATATCTTGCTGTGTTTTGTCAATATCTATTCTGAGTTTTTGATTTTTGCTTACACACAGACACACAGACACAGACACAGACACAGACACAGACACACACACACACACACACACACACACACACACACAGACACACTGTATTTACTTCAATCTGGAGTATTAGTTGACAGTTTTGTGAATTTTTTGTGGTGAGAATTTTCATTAGCTGAAGTGTTTGGATTGGAATTTCCATGTTTTTTTTTTTTTTTCCCCTTAAAAAATTTTTTTTTTTTTTTTTTAATGTTTATTTTTAAGAGAGAGAGAGATTGAGTGTGAGCAGGGCAGGGGCAGAGAGGGAGACACAGAATCTGAAGCAGGCTCCGATCTCTGAGCTGACAGCACAGATCCTGACGTGGGTCTGGAACCCACGAGCTGTTAGATCATGACCTGAGCCAAAGTCAGATGCCCAGCTGACTGAGCTACAGCTGCCCCTTTCCATGTTCTTATAGTAGCTTTTTAATTAGTGTTGTCTAGGGGCGCCTGGGTGGCGCAGTCGGTTAAGCGTCCAACTTCAGCCAGGTCACGATCTCGCGGTCCGTGAGTTTGAGCCCCGCGTCGGGCTCTGGGCTGATGGCTCAGAGCCTGGAGCCTGTTTCCGATTCTGTGTCTCCCTCTCTCTCTGCCCCTCCCCTGTTCATGCTCTGTCTCTCTCTGTCCCAAAAATAAATAAACGTTGAAAAAAAAAATTAGTGTTGTCTACTACTTCTACTTCTACTACTACTTCATTTCCTGGCTTAGTGTTACCAGTTGTATGTAGACAGGGGTGAGAGATTTGGTTGGCTTATAATATTTCTTGTTCAAGAGCTCTCCCTTTTGTTGGTATAGTGAAGTGCAATTTCTTTAATGTATAGGTTATTTATTTATATTTTTTGTTTGTTTTTTTGGTCTGGGAGGGTGAGGGGAAAGGGGTTTGTGTATTGTACACTTTTGAGATTCTTTTCTGTTTTTGTAAAACACTTAATTTCCACCTTTTGCTTTCTTCTTTCCTTTTACCACCAAGCCTCTAAGGGTGTCCCATCTTCCTGAGACTGCCATCTCTGATCCTTCATACTTTGAACCCTCCCTATATATTCATTATGGGTAGCCAGGAATCTGATCTACTCTGGGACACCATTTCTTAGTACTTTCCTATTTACTGTAAGACTTTCGCTTTCTGGAAATCATGTGTTCCACCTACTCTAGGCTCCAGTTTCCTTCTGTTTGCCATGCAGTCTGTGCTTGATTCTTCAGAATTTGCTCTGCTAAAATTTTACCCCTTCCTCAACTTATATCTAACATGGACTCTGTATTAGTCTGCTGGTTAAGCCAATGGTGTGGTTTATGGGTAGTTTTATTTGCTCTCTGGGTTGATGCTTTTTTTTATTTTCAGTTTTGAAGGGTGTATGGAAAGATTGGATTTACATGGGGCTGTTGTTGTCCTATGAGAACCTGGAATATAGTCGTTTGACTTTTAACTTTGTTGTATCCCTTCTAATACAGAAGTTTAAAGTTTTGATGACGAATATATCAACTTTTTCTTTTATGGCTTTTGTGCCTTATTTAAAATAGCATTTTCAATCTTCATGTCTTGTGAGATTATCCTATATTGTCTTTTGAAAGTTTTAGTTTCGATTTTTTCAGGTGTTGGTAAAACATAATACCTAGAAAGTTTGATCTACACTGGGATGTTGTAGAGATATATTTTTACCTTACTTTTTTAGTGGATGTTTAATTGTCCCTGAATCATTCATTTAAATAGTCCTTTTTCTCACTTCTTGTAATACTACCTTTGTCATGTATGAAATTTCTGTATACACACAGATTTGAATTTGGACTCTGTGTTCTTGTTCATTGGCCTCTTCGACCCAATACCGCAGATTCCACCGTTATGAATGTATAGTAAATCTTCATTTCTGGTTGATAAGCCTCCTTTCTTTTCACCCTAAAATTTTTGTCTAATCTTGGTCCCATATTAACTTTGAGAAAATTATTTGGCTTTGTTTTTAGGTATGAACTAAACTAATAGCAACAATTATTATTATTTTTTTTCAACGTTTATTTATTTTTGGGACAGAGAGAGACAGAGCATGAACGGGGGAGGGGCAGAGAGAGAGGGAGACACAGAATCGGAAACAGGCTCCAGGCTCTGAGCCATCAGCCCAGAGCCTGACGCGGGGCTCGAACTCCCGGACCGCGAGATCATGACCTGGCTGAAGTCGGACACTTAACCAACTGCGCCACCCAGGCGCCCCAACAATTATTTGTTTTTACTGAAACAAGGGATCAACTTGACATTTTAGCACCTTCTTTGTGTATATATTATCTTATTTAATTTTTAAGCACCTTCTGTGTGTATGTATTATTTACATATATGTGCTTATTTAATTGTAAGCAATTGTAACATGTAGGTATTGCTATGCTTGTTTTATTTGAAGAAACCAAAACTTACAAAAGTTAAATAATTTTATTCAGTAAATATTGAGTGACTACTATATGTACTACCATGCCCTAGAGCTGGAGTAATAAATAAAACTGGTGCTAATATAAAGATTTTTAAAAAGACATGTAATGATCCTTAATAGTTATAAAATGTAGAATTGCTTGGTTATTTTGTTTGTTACACATATTGAAAAAATTTTTTTAATGTTTATTTTGAGAGAGTGTGAGAGAGAGAGAGAGAGAGAGAGAGAGAGAGCGAGCACCAGAGCAGGAGAGGGGCAGAGAGAAAGGGAGACACAGAATCTGAAGCAGGCTCCAGGTTCTGAGCTGTCAGCACAGAGCCCGACATGAGACTCGAACCCATGAAACATGAGATCATGACCTGAGCTGAAGTTGGACACTTAACTGACTGAGCCACCCAGGTGGCCCATGTTACATACATTTTAAATGGTAAAGAACCACATTAACGAGAATTTGCAAAATAGACAAAAGGATAGAAGTCACCAGAATAATTGAAAATATTTAAATTCATATCTACTTTCTTCATAGTTTTTTGGCATATAATTTTTATTACAAGTTTATTTAATATTTCAATCAGATGTATAAGTGTCACATGATAGTTCCTTTTTATATACATAACAAAATCATATGTAGTTGAGTGTGCCATATTGTAAAGTGGATCTTTTTAAGATACCACATGACTATCACATGACTTAGTAAATAGTTTATTAAAAGTGAACCTATTTGGATGGGTCTTAGTGATACTGCCTTATGGAAGGCATCTATATTAAGATAACATTTATTTATGTAGCCGTGTTTATTAGAAAAAATGATCTTCATTCTAACTTTGCTCAGAAATCATATGTCATGGACTACTGTGGGTCTATGGAGTTTCCACTGATAACATAATATGTCTTAGTCTAGATCTCATCTACCTTAAGGAAAAGACTTAAAGGAAGAGATGATAAGTTTCGAGTGCCTATACAAATTTCTCTTTTGTAAATAATTTGTTTATACTTGGAAGTTTGATTACATAATTTGGGTTATTTGCTGTGATACATGCTTATATGCAGTGCCTTTTAAAAAGAGGTAGGCAAGACATGAATGTTAATTGAATATTTTCCACATGGAAGTAATTGAAGATAGAAGGTGTAGGAGTGGAGACTCAGAACTCTTTCAGTATAGGAATGTCCAGCCAAGTTTTGTTTTTTCTGGCCATATTTTCAAGTATTTACATTTAGAAAACTTTCCAGTCACGTAATAGGGTTATTCAATTGGAAAGTTTGGAATATGCTATAAATTTTCTTAAAAACATACATTTATGCCAAGGTTATGTATATTAGTATATGTTATTTCTTTTCTTAGTGCTAGATAGTTTGTTAGAATCAGGTTTGGCACCAGAGAAAATGTATGTTTCTAGATTTTACTCATTTGTAAAAATTATTCTTAAAGACAAAATAGAAGACAGGGGTCTTGACCTTCAAAACTCTTGTAAAATGGCCATTAAAGATGAATTTTTTTTTTAATGTTTATTTATTTTTGAGAGAGAGATTGTGAACAGGGGAGGGGCAGAGAGAGAGGGAGACAGTCCAGTTCGGAGGCTTCAGGCTCCAAACTGTCAGCACAGAGCCTGATGTCGGCTCGAACTCAGAAACTGTGAGATCATGACCCAAGTTGGTTGCTTTAACTGACTGAGCCACACAGGTGCCCCAAAGATGAATTAAATGATAAGTTTAAAAGATCTTTGTTACAGTCCTTTCAATTATGAATACAACTATATAATTGTTTACTACTTATCAAAAATATCCATTGTGGTCATATTTAATATTTATATTTAAAGGAAGGCCAAACATTACTTTTAGTTAGTTCCTAGTTTAAAAGGTATTATTTTGACAAATTTTGTTAAAAGTATTAGAAATACATATATACACAACACATCTAAATATGTTTGTATTTATTTCAGTCATTATGAACTTACATTTTCTGTCATTGTGAACTTAACATTAAAGAAAATATATACTTATGACCTAGTATCATTTGATTTTTCTCACCTTTACTGTTAATAGTTTCTTCAATTTTAAAAGAAATTTGTGTGGTCTTTTATACCCGATTTAAATAGGAAATTTAGATACTTGACTGTTCAACCAAAGTATTTGTCCATCAGGGTATATATTTACAGTCTATTTTGTTTGTATTGCCTTGTTCTTGATTTTGTAAGGTCTTGCTTTTTATGTAAACTTCTCTAGTGTTTGGTGGTATGGTTTAGTAGGGTCTGGCCTGTGTGTAGGGAGAGTCATGCACCCGTAGGATAAAGATAAACACTATTTGTCCGAGCATCAATTTTACTTAAAGAGTTAGACAGTAGAAACGTTAAGCTAACTACACTTGTTGTGATAAGCACTACATAATGTATAGGATTGTTGGATCGCTATGTTGTACAATTGAAGCTAATATGACATTGTATTTTAGCTATACTTAAATGATAAAAATTTTTAAAAAATGTCTATTCTGAATCCTGAAAAAGAAAAAGAACGTTAAGCAATTTAACTGTTAGGTAATTAGAAGATTATATAATAAGATGACTTCACAAATAACATAGGATTGAATGCAAAATGTGTGTTGTTTTCCAAAAGTTTTTATTTATTTATTTTGAGAGGGAGAGAGAGAGAGAGAGGGAGGGGCAAAGAAAGAGAGAGAGAGAGAGAGAGAGAGAGAGAGAGAAGAAGAGACAGAATTCCAAGCAGGCTCTGCACTGAGGATTTGAACTCATAAACTGTGAGATCATGACCTCAGCTGAAACCAAGAGCTAGACGCTCAACTGGCTGAGCCACCCAAGTACTCCATATGTGTGTTAATTTTTAACATAAGTAAGACAAGCATTTTGTCTTTCATGTAGGCTCTTTAAAAGTTTGTACTCTGCATTGTCACATGTTAGGTGGGACTGAGGATAGGGTGGGTGGGATGAGAGAGTTATATGTTTATTACTTTTACCTGTGGTGGCATTTTGCTAGGGGCACTAAACTGGAATGTTGTGACAAGTATTGTTTTAAGGTATTTTACCCTTGACTTTCTTGGTGTCTAGGATACCTTCCTAGGAAATTAATTTGACAGAATCTGCTTATCAGGTACAAGGCCTATTTATGGGTTAGGAGTTTTTTATGTTTTTAAAGTTTATTCATTCATTATTTCTGAGAGAGTTGGAGAGAGTGAGTGAGTGTACACAACTGGGGGAGAAGCAGAGAGAGAGAAGGAGACACAGAATCCAAAGCAGGCTCCAGGCTCTGAGCTGTCAGCACAGAGCCTTCCCTGCACAGGGCTCAACACAGAGCTCTAATCTGGAACCTTTGAGTTCACAACCATGTCTGAAGCTCAACTGGTTGAGCCACTCAGCCGCCCCCTGTGGGTTTGTAGTTTAAAACTTAAAGCCTTCCTAGTCCTGAGGTATATCATCAGGACAACTTTGTCTTCTTTTCTCCACATCTTTAGAATTTTGATCTTAGGTCTTGGTTTCAGTCTTTTTGGTATTTTTGTTGTCATTATTGTTTAATTTTGTAAACTGTGTTTACATTTTCTTTCTGTCCATTTAATTGGGCTTTGTATTTTTCTTTGTATGAATCTTGTGTCCCGAGGAACTTTGCATCTGAGCATTTAATAATTGAATTAGCTGTTGTGAGTGGATTCATTAAAAAAATTTTTTTTAATGTTTTTATTTATTTTTAAGAGACAGAAAGAGACAGAGTACGAGCAGGGTAGGGGCAGAGAGAGAGGGAGACTTAGAATCCAAAACAGACTTCAGGCTCCAAGCTGTCAGCACAGAGCCCAATGTGGGACTCAAACTCATGAACCATGAGATCATGACCAGAGCCGAAGTTGGGTGCTTAATTGACTGTTCCTGAGTGGATTTATTTTAAATGAACAACGTGCCATGAGTAATATGTATTGCAGCTGACTTCCTTTTCTGTGTGTGCAGTGTTATAAGACTTTTTCAAAATTTTATCCATAAAACTAATGCAATTCCAATCAAAACAACAATTTATTTTTTCCGTTTGAGAAATGGGGGAAACTTGACAACTTGATTCTCAAATATATGAATCAGAGTATCCAGTAGAAGTTTTAAAAATAAAAACCTGACAAGTGTTTTATGGTATTGCTTGCTATACTGTAAAGCTGTAGTAATTAAGGGGTGTCTGGGTGGTTCAGTTGGTTAAGTGTCTGACTTCGGCTCAGGTCATGATCTCGTGGTTCATGAGTTCTAGCCCCGCGTCGGGCTCTGTGCTGACAGCTCAGAGCCTGGAGCCTGCTAAGGATTCTGTGTCTCCCTCCCTCTCTGCCCCTCCCCTGCTTGCACTCTGTCTCTCTCTCAGAAATAAATAAACATTAAAAAAAAAAAAAAAGCTGTAGTAATTAAAAACATTGATAGTGATGATGCAGGAAGAGTCCAGAAAGAGTCCGAATAAATGAAAAATGAGGAGAGTGTATAGACACACAAAGCACAATGTTATTTTTTTAACATATCAAAATGTAAAGAACCATATATTTGAAAAGGAAAACAGATTTGCCTCCCTTAAAATGGAATAGACTTCTCTAAGAAAAAATACAAGAGGGCCAGATTAGTAGAAAATATTTGCAATTTGTAGCAAAGTTTTAAGAAACATAACAGAGCTTCTAAAATTAACAAAATTTATTCTCAGTTTTTAAGAGTCTCTTATGGTTTGGTTCTTTCCCTCTCTAACTTTTCTCCCCCCCCCCCCCCCACCATGGTCTTCTGTTAAGTTTCTCAGGGAGGGAGGGGAAAGTGGGTGATGGGCATTGAGGAGGGTAACTGTTGGGATGAGCACTGGGTGTTGTATGGAAACCAATTATTTGACAATAAATTTCATATTAAAAAAGTAAAATTAACAAAGCTTAGGAAAATGAATTGTGAATAAGGAATAATCTAAGAATATGCATGATTTCATAAAAGTATGCATAAAGATATATATATATATATCTTTACATATATATCTATATATGCTTATATATCTTTACATATATATATATGTAAGTGTTAATTATAGCATCATTTGTAGTAGCAAAATGTTGGAAGCAATCTGAATGCCCACTAGTAGAGAAATGGCTACATAAATTGTAGTACATCATCCATATTTTGAATATTAATAGATTGACCAAAAAAGATTAAAATCTAAATGTCATGAAATAGCAAAATGTCCAAGACATATTATTAATATATGAAAAGAATCCTATAGTCTGATCTCATTTACTTAGTAGAACTATATTATTTATGGTAATCTTGAAACCATTCCAAAATACAGACAAGACATTTAAGTTAACCTATTAATATTATTAGGAACCATAAATTTAACATTAAGAGAATATAGACAAATACAGCCACTAAGGCAAACCATAAGAGACTCTTAAATACAGAGAACAAACTGAGGGTTGCTGGAGGGGAGGTGGATGGGGGATGGGTTAAATGGGTAATGGGAATTAAGGAGGGCACTTTTTCGGATTAGCCCTGGGTGTTATATGTAAGAGATGAATCACTTGGTTCTACTCCTGAAGCTACACTGTATGTTAACTAAATTGAATTTAAATAAATTAAAAAATATATATAAAAAAATAAAAAAGTCTTTTACTATCAATTGAATGGAAATATCAATATGAATCTATGATTATACACATATATAGTCCCCTCTTCCTTCTAGTAGAAGGGCTTATAAACATCAGCAATTGCAGTAGCAATAACTACACTCAGCACTGATAAGATCGTCTCTAAATATTGTTCCTACTGAAAGGATCCAAGGCTTCTGTGAAAAATTGCAGATCCTAGTTCTTGGGCAGAGAAAACAGCCAGAAAATAAGAAAATGCTCAAAAGCTATTGTATCACATCAGCAGAACCCCCAAACCCCAGCTCCAAAGGAGTTCCTACTGGCCATATCTGGAACTATCTAAGCCTTAGTGAGAGAATTATTGTAATTAATTATAAAACCTTAATTTGAAAAAATGATTTAGAAGTCCAGAGTGATAAGAGGGATAAAGGAAAAGGGAAGCCTTATTTAGAGAAGAGAGAAGTTGATACATTTTGAAGCGATGTTAGAACTAGAATATTATCATAGTGAAAACTCCAGTGAAATACTTTGGACCAGAACCATCAGTGAGTGCCAAAACCTTGGAGGAAAGACTGCTGGAAACAGGGTATACACATAATACCAAATTATTATCCCACACATCACTTACTATTACAAAGGAGAAAATGTGCCTTTGCAAATAGAAAGGTCTGTAAGTTGCCACTTGAACCAAGTGGTTCAAACAACATTGGTATGTTTCTTGTTGTGATGTACCATGGAATACTTACCACCTTTGGAGTCTTCTCACCTAATATGTTTATTCTGTATCCGGTCAGGTCCCCATATTCCATGAGTTAAAATCTTTTATTAGTTCTAGGAGCTTTTTTGTAACCTTTGTCTACATTTTCTATGTAGATTGTCATGCATGCAAATAAAGACCATTTTTTAAAAATGAAAATTTTTTTATTTTTTAATTTATTTTTCATTTTTTTAAAATGAATTTTTGAGAGGGGGGGAGAGAAACAGGTGGGGAAGGGACACAGAGAAAGGGAGACACAGAATCTGAAGCAGGCTCCAGGCTCTGAGCTGTCAGCACAGAGCCCGATGCTGTGCTCGAACCCACGAACTGTGAGATGATGACCTGAGCTGAAGTTGGATGGTTAACCGACTGAGCCACCCAGGCACTCCAATACCATTTTTCATTTATTCATTTCCAATTTTTATGCCTTTTTTCTTATTTTTTCCTAACTGTTCTTGCCAGGGCTTCCAGTAATGATGCTGAATCAAATAAATGTCTTTGCCTTGTTCCTGGTCTTTTATTAGTTGTTTATTGTTAAATATAGAATTAGCTGTAAGTTTATTTAGACAGCCTTTAGTAGTTTAAGAAAATTCCTGCTTTGCTTTATTTTTTTTTCTTTCTTTATTGGTGAGAAATGGATGCTGGATTTTGTCTAGTGCTTCATCATTAGCTGTGTGGTTTTTCTTGCTTTGTTAACATGATCTCTTTCCTTGTTTGATTTTCAAATATTGGACCAGCTTTGTATTCTTGCTGTATACTCTACTTGCTTATGAGCTGTTACTCATTTTTACATTGCTGGGTTGAGTTTGCTTATTTATGTTTTTTTGAAAGAGAACTGTTCATTACTTTTATATACAGAAAATTCAATAGCGTCTACTAGCCCAGTTTGGTGGCTAATTCTTTAGCCTTTGCCTTTTCCAACTTGGGAATGCAAGCCACTAACTTTGGACCCAGGATGTTGCCTTCCCAGTGATGGCACATCTCATCATGTCTGTCATTGTAATTGGTCCTGATAGTTTCTACCAGCTTGGCCAGAGGTCCTTTGTTTTCTGAGTTAACCTGTGTGAGAGTGACAGTGGTGCAGATCTTCCTGTGGACCAACCTGGCCTCCCCCTTGATGATGCAGTAGGGAACCCCCAGCTTATGTCACATGGCAGGCAGGAATACAACCAGCCAATGAGATCCACATCATGTGCAATTACTACCAGCTGAGCCTTCTTGTTTTCTACCAGGATGGTGACAGTATTAACTACAGTTTGAATAACAGGCAGCCTTTTAGTGGGGACATCCCCTTTGCTGGTAGCTTTTTTCAAGGTTTGGGCCAATAATCTCTGCTGCTTCTCTCACTTTGTCTCTGGTCTGTGTTTGTGGGCCAGCTTAAGCATTTGAGTAGCTGTTTGGCAGTCCAAGACCTGGGTGAACTGGTTAATTGCAGGAGGCACTTTTAGACGTTTATAGAAAATAGCCATTTGCTGCTGCAGCTGGATGTAGCGGGGCCATTTGATAAAGTGGTTGAGGTTCCTTTTGGGCTGGATGTCCTGTCCAGTGCCAGAGTTCTTGGGTATTTTCTCAAACAGGGGATTGATTGACTACCTTCTTGGCCTCTTGCTTCTTTATAACAGCAGGGACTGGGACCACCTTCTTCCCCTTAGTCTTCTTTCCTTTCAGCATCTTGGATGGCTGGAGGAGAGAGATGAGTTTGCTTATTTTGTTGAAGAATTTTGTATATGTTCATGAAGGATGTTGTTTCTGCTGTTTTCTTACAGTATCTTTGTCTTGCTTTGGTACTTTGAGTTGGGAGTAAATTCTACTTCTTTTGGAGTAAATTGTATTTAATTGACATTACTTCTCCTACATATTTTGTAGCATTTGTTATGAAACTTCAAAGGATGTATTTTAGTTTTTGGAAAAATTTTAACTACAAATTTGTTTTCTTTAATATATACCAGAAAATTCAGGTTATCTGCTTTTTCTTGAATGAGTTTTGGCAGTTTTTCTCTTTGGGGATGAAATGATACATTTCATTTTAGTTCCTGAATTTGTAGGCATTAATTTGTATTACCTAATTATTGTAAGTATTCTGTAATTATTTTAATGTCTAAAGTCTATAGTGAAGATCCCTGCTTTCAGTCCTCTTGGTGATTTATATTATCTTTCTCTTTTTTTTCCCCTTGGTTAGTCTAGGTAGAGGTTTATTAATTTTATTGAGCTTTTTAAAGAACTAGCTTTTGTATCCATTTATTTTTCTCTATTTTACTGTTTTCAATTCCATTGAAATCCATTGATTTCTGCTCTTTATTATCTTCGTGCTGTTTGCTTTGAGTTTATCTTACTCTTCTTCTTTGCCCAGTTTCTTAAGGTGGAATCTTTTCAATTTAAAACTTTCTTCTTCTTCTTCTTCTTCTTCTTCTTCTTCTTCTTCTTCTTCTTCTTAAGTTTATTTTTGAGAGAGAGGGAGTGAGCATGCAAGTGGGGGAGGGGCAGAGAGCAAGGAAGAGAGAGGATCTCAAGCAGGTGCTGCACTGTCATCACAGAACCCTATGTTAGGCTCAAACTCACCAACCATGAGTTCCATCACCTGAGCTGAAATAAGGAGTTGGGTGCTCAACCAACTGGTTGAGCCTCTTTTTCATTTCTCATATAGGCATTTAATGCCATTAATTTCCATCTAAACACTATGTTGATTGCATCATACTAATTTTGATATGTTGTATTTATTTTCATTTTCTAATTTCCTTTGAGCCTTCTTTGATCCATTGGTTATTTAGATATGTAGTTGAATTCTTATTTTAGGGATTTTTTGGGAGGTATTTTTCTTTTACTTATTAATAGCTTAGTTCCATTAGATAACCTATTTTGTATTTTTTTAGTTCTTTTAATTCTTTAAATTTTGTTAAGGCTTGTTTTATTTTGGTGAATGTTTCATTGTACACTTGGAAGGGAAGGAATGTGTATGCCTCTGTGGGTCGTTGGAATAATTTGTTTTGAATGGAAAGGGAAAATGTTTTAACTTTTTAATAAGATTAGACCTTAAATCCTAATTCCTTGAAGCCAGTAGGGTAATAGAAAAGGATATTGGTGGGGGGCACGTGGGTGGCTCAGTTGGCTAAGCGATAGACTTTTGATTTCGGCTCAGGTCATGATCTCACCGTTCATGGGATGGAGGCCCACGTTAGGATCTGCCCTGGCAGTTCAGAGCCTGTTTGGGATTCTCTCTTTCCCTCTCTTTCTGTCTCCCCACCCCCACTCATGCTGGCTTGTGCACACTCGCTCGCTCTCAAAATAAATAAATTAGAAACTTAAAAAAAAAGAAAGAAAGAAAAGGATCTTGGGGATCTTGGGATTCACAATACTTGGTTTTAGATAGGCTGCCTTCTGCTATTTATATTGTTTCAGATACATTCTTTTGGGCTTGTGTTTTCTCTAGTTGTTAAATAGTATTGATACATTTGATTTTGTGAAATTCTTCTTTTCTTTAAAATTGTACGCATCAAGTTTTATAGTACCAGGTTTAAGGTTAATAGGTTTATTCTTTACTCTTTTTTTCAGTTATGGTATCATTCTTTTCCTCATTTTTAAAAACTTAGTCTGAATAGTGTAATTTTAGGGATTATATGAGATGTTAGGACCCAGTAAAGTTTCAATCTATTGTAGAATCTGCCAGTTGCAGATATCAAGGTAGCAGTTTATGTTTCTAGATAAAGGCCATGTTTCTAGAATTCTCACAGTGGTTGTATATGTCACTGCAATAAAATGATCAGTTGGGGCTTGTGTTGACTTAAGGAGCGTGAAAATGGTGGTGAAAGATATGTAAGGCACAAGCTTCGAAAGAAGTACTTTGTAAAAATTGGCAATTTACAAGAACTTATGAGGGGTTTAGAAATACTTGTAAGGTTTGTGGGAATGTTGAAGAATATGGTGGGGGCTTAACTTTATAAAAGAGTATTTGTGTAGCGAAAAGGATTATATATAAAATGTAGATGATTTACAACAAAACTTGTATTTTGTAGTGTTGTAGCAGCTGGGACAAGTTAGATATTTTAAAGATACCATGAATTTACATTTTAAATTTGTAAATAGTGTCTATGGTAATCAGAATGTTGAGGGATTCTGGGGCGCTTGGGTGGCTCAGTCGGTTGAGTGTCCAACTTCGGCTCAGGTCATGATCTTGCAGTCCGTGAGTTTGAGCCCCATGTCAGGTTCTGTGCTGATAGCTTGGAGCCTGGAGCCTGCTTCCGATTATGTGTCTCCCTCTCTCTCTGCACCTCCCCTGCTCATACTCTGTCTCTGTCTCTCTCAAAAATAAAATAAACATTAAAAAAAAAGAATGTTGAGGGATTCCTTTCAAACTCTTTGAAGTATTGTTTAAGCATTTCTTTGCAGTTTTGAAGCAATCAGGCAAGATGCTTCAGAGGATAAATACTGAGTGCTGTGTCTTCTTTGTTCAGGAAATAGAAATGCAACATGAGATTTTTATTTTTATTTTTTTAATTTTTTTTCAACGTTTATTTATTTTTGGGACAGAGAGAGACAGAGCATGAACGGGGGAGGGGCAGAGAGAGAGGGAGACACAGAATCGGAAACAGGTTCCAGGCTCTGAGCCATCAGCCCAGAGCCTGACGCGGGGCTCGAACTCACGGACCGCGAGATCGTGACCTGGCTGAAGTCGGACGCTTAACCGACTGCGCCACCCAGGCGCCCCACAACATGAGATTTTTAAAGTGCAAATTTACATCTTTTGCAGAAAATGTGATGGGGTGAAGGTTTTTGAAAACATTTGAAGGTTGTACTGGGATTCACTTCTGTATAAGGTGGAGATACACTGTTGATTTGTACTGGGTTGATTTGTGAAATACTGTAATTAGGCTAAATTGAATGGGTGATGGGTAATTTGAGAAATGATTTCTAATGTTTGTTCCAGGTTATTCAAGATTTGATCTTTCTAACTACTTACAACTTTTGACTAGCTGAGATCCTGCTTTTTTTATATTCATCACCAGTCTACCTCTTGCTTTTCCACCTACAAAATTAAAATAGAAAACAACAAAAAATAACAGTATATAGGGAATAATAAATAATATAGGGAAATATATCATTAGCATAACATTATATATAAATAAGTATATTTAAAGATGCAAGATTTTCAAATACAAATGTTTGCATGGTTATAGTTCATGAGCAATCTTTATTAAATTTATTGCTAGGTGAACGGTATGTAGTCACTGAATTCATTCATTCTGCGTCTCTTTTGTTTTAGGGGAAGACTGTTCTACTTACATCCTTATTGTCCTCTTTGGGATCTTTAGTATTACTGGAAATTATAGTTAGGTAATTTTTTTTAATAAACCCATGTCTAGTTCTGCAGGCTCTTTAGATGTTGGATGGGATCTGTTGGTTCTCAGCCTCAGAATTAATAACTCTGTGATCCTGATCCTTTTCCTAGTATATGTCTTGTTTGCTGAGATGTGTGACCTCTGGAGAGGTCTTCCTTATATTCAGGAAGTTGATCTTTCTCTTTTAGGAAGATAAGGCAAACTTCTCTTAAGGGAGGTTTCTCCCCCTTTTAGTTCTAAGGTGTCTCTCAAATTAACAGATTTGTTCATATCAAAATTTCCCAAAGTGGGAATGGTAAGTCTTACTCTTGATGAGTAACCTGGTGAATACCATTTAGAAATAGAAGTACCCCGGACGCCTGGGCTCCTCAATCGATTAAATGTCTGACTTGTCTTCGGCTCATGTCACCATCTCACGGTTCATGAGTTTGAGCCCTGTATCAGGCTCTGCATGACAGTGTGGAGACTGCTTGGGATTCTCTCTCTCTGCACTGCCCCGCTTCTCTCAAAATAAATTTTTTCAGTTTAATAAACTGAAAAAAAAATACAAAAAATAAAAAAAGAAAGATGAGTACCTGAATTAGAAGAAGCAGGTATCTGGCTTGGGGGTGGAACAAATGGTTAAACTGATTAAAAAATCAGTTTTGTGAAAGGGTTACTTGTGCACCTTATGTCTGAGAACTGTACCTGAGTGGTCAGCTACCTACTAGTAGAACGCTGATGACAATTTTTGGCTGATTGGAGTTTTGGAGGAGTCTACCAGGCCAGACAAAGTAGAAAAGTAGATTAATACTTCTATATTGATAAACTTTTGCAAAGTGAACACATCTTTGTAATTGTAACCTAGATCAAGATAGTTACTTCTCTAAAGCTTCCCTGTGTTCTGTCCCAATCAAATAACCTCTTTATCCCAAAGTTAACTCTATTCTGACTTTGTGGTCAGAGATTAGTTTGGCTTGTTTTTTGAATTTAATAAATTAACACACACACACACACATACACACACACAGTCACACACTCCCACCTGACATTATGTTTGTGATATGTATCCTGGTTTGTTTTTAGTTTCCTTTTTTTCCACTGAGGTTTAGGATTACACGAATATGTAATGCTATAGTTTATTTCACCCCTTTCCTAGTGGACGTTTCTTTTATATGGAGTTTTGGGCTCTTTAGATAATGCTGCTGTGATAAACTTTGTATATAGCTCCTTGTGCACATATGTACACATTTCTATTGAGTGCATACTTAAGAATGGTATTACTTAGTCATTGGGTATGGATATGTTCACCTTTGGTAGGTACTTCCAAATAGTTTTCCATACCGGTTATACTAATTTACATTCCTACATGCAGTGTATGAGAATGCCAGTGGCTGTACTTTCTCACTTGCACTTGGCATTGTCTGGTTTTTAAATAAATATTACACATTTCGGTTGATAATAGTATCTTATTATGTTGTCTGTATTTTCCTAATAGTAATATTGAGTACCTTTTCAATATGCTTATTGGGTTTTGAAATTATTTTCTTGTGAAGTTTTGTTTGGTCTTCAGCCTATCTTAAAAATTGGGTTGTCTTGTTTTTGATGATTTGAAGTTTTTCTAAAAAAAAATTAAGTGTCTGACTTTGGCTCAGGTCATGATCTCATGGTTCATGAGTTTGAGCCCTGTGTTGGGCTCTGTGCTGACAGCTCAGAGTCTGGAGGCTGCTTTGGATTCTGTGCCTCTCTCTCTCTGCCCCACCCCATTCACGCTCTCTCTCTCTCCCAAAAATAAATAAATATTAAAAAAAATTTTTCATACCTGAGTCCTTTGTTGGGCATGTGCATTATGAATATTTCCTCCTGCTCTGTAGCTTGCATTTTAACTTTTTAAAGAATACTACTTTTAAATTGTAACGAAGCCCCATTTGTTGTGTTGATCTTTGTGTCTTGTTTAGGAAATCTTTGCCTATTTCAAAGTCATGACAATATTTTTCTCTCATAAAACCTTTATTACTTAAAAAAAATTGTTTTTCAATGTTTATTTCTGAGAGAGAGAGAGAGCACGTGTGTGCACAAGCGAGTGCAGGGGAGGGGCAGAGAGAAAGGGGGACAGAATCCGAACCAGTCTCCAGGCTTCAAGCTGTCAGCACAGAGCCTGATGTGGGGCTTGAACTCACGAACTGCAAGATCATGACCTGAGCCGAAGTCGGACTCTTAACCGACTGAGCCACCCAGGCTTCCCAAAAGCTTAATTGTTTTAAAATTTATTGTTTAGGTCTCTGATATACTTTCTCTCCTTCCTTTTTTTATGGCCTGTGGATGGATGTAATGAATTTGATGGATTTTGATTTTAACAGTGGTAGTGATAGAAAATCTATTGGTATGCCTTACTCATAAGAAAACATTTTTATTTTATTTTGTATGTGATATTTTAAGTTCTGGTATGGTAACATTTTCTGTTAGTAAGATACATGATTTTGTATTCTGCTAATTCTTTAAAAGGGATTTAAAAACATTTTTTCCTGACTCTAAAAGAGGCAGTCTAGTTTTGTGAATTGTATTCTGTCTTACTTGTTTTGTTTTTGAAGAGTACAGTGCCTTAAAGACATTGGGTTGTTCAGTCAAAGGCAGCTGTTATATTTAAGCAGGCGATTTAATTTCTATAAGACTTTTTTTTTTAAATCTATAAAGCTAATTTAAGAAAAGTGTGTATAAGTTTTTTTCAAGTTGTGAGCAATGTGCCTGGCAAGCAATAAAATCTCTATAGTTAGTGCTTTATTCTTGAATTTTGAACTTTGTCTTGAAGATTATTATTAAAAAAAATTTTTTTTAATGTTTATTTTTGAGAGAAATAGAGAGCGCACACATGAGCGGGGAAGGGACAGAGAGAGAGGGATACACAGAATCTGAAACAGGCTCCAGGCTGTGCGCTGTCAGCCCAATGCGGGTCTCGAACTCACAAACTGTGAGATCATGACCTGAGCTGAAGTCAGACGCTTAAGTGACTGAGCCACCCGGGCACCCCTGTTTTGAAGATTATTTTGACTTGAGACCTGATTGAAAGGGTATATACCATGCTTATTATAAAATTATTGATAACTAACTTTTGTAAATAGTAAAAGTAATCTGCCTGCTTATACATTCATTTCCTTTTATTGTAGATAAAATATTTTAATTTTTTTCTGTCAATGTAAGGTTGAATTTAAAATGCTTCCTTATGTTAATGAAAAAAAATAGATTGAATACCTTGTAAAGACTTTTCCACCTCCTTGTCTGTACTTTAACTCTGTAGTTAGGTTGTCTAGATGCTGCTTACAAGGTGGTAACTACAGATACCAGAAGTGTAGTGTATGATATTGTCTGTTGATGGTCAGGAAGAATTTAACAGTGCTTCTCTAAGACCTTGTTAGTTTGCTCTTGTCTTGGTTGGTAATTTTTGAAATCTAATTTGTTATAGAGCTCATTCTTTGTAGTCTAGTAAACTCTACCAATATCTTGATAATTCATTAGCTTTTCCATATATTATACATAAAATTTAAATTCTAACATTAGGAAAAATTGTTTTATATTTATCATGTGCCAAAGTTTCAGCATGTGATGTGTTTAAGTGTTGTAAAAAAAAAACAAGTGGGATTCTTGGCTAGATTTTACAGAGTAGGGGTAACTTCTGAAGTTCAAAAGTTCTTTCTTCTCCTCTTCCTCCTCCTCTTTTTCCTCCTCTTCATTTTGTTATTATTATTATTATTATTTAGGGAATCTCAACCAGCAGAGGGATTTTTAACAGGCTACCTAAGTATTTGGTAAGTACATACTTTCAGTGTTAAATATTTTGCATGTTACTTAAGTTTGCATGTATGTTACCTTAGTGACATTTACAATAGTCAGTGTAAATAACAAATATAATTTATATTTCTTATAATTTTTACTTGGTACTAGAATTTCTTTATAGATTTATTCTATACACTGTATCCAGAAAATTATTTTAGTGTGCAATCTGAGTATTAAAAGAGTTCGATGGCAGAGCTGTCTTAGCGGGCAAGAATGCCAGTACTTTGGTGAAGGAAACACAATTTTCCTCATGTGAGATATTTGTAGCAGTTTTCTATTAGCTGGTGACAGTAATACACATTTCTTCTTTAGCTATCCATTACTTGACTCCTCCTTACATTAGGTCCTGTTTACCATAGTAGGTCAATATGAAGACAAATACTCTGGTAAGGCCCTAAGCTATTTTCTCTTTGGGGTCTCTAATTTCATTGTAATAACATTTTAATATTAAGAATTTCATAAACTTATGCTTTGGTTAATAGTGATAGATTTAAAAATTATTAAATATACTTCACGCAATGTGAGGCATTGGATTATCAAGTGTCATAATATAGTTTTTTAATTGTTTTGATGTAGTCTGTGAAATATTACTAAGGATGAATAAATTTATTTGATTAGCTAATCGAAGTGTCCTAGATATATGAAGAGATATTTAATAATAAACATTGATTTTTCTTATTATGATTATTAATGTGTTTGAAACAATATGTATTTAACCAAATGTGTTTCTAAAATTCTATAATCATAGTTGATGCTTAAATATTGAACAATTACACTATTCTGCTTACTGTATATTTATAAATGTACATTTTTAGGAGCAAATGATGTTATAAAAATCTCAAATTTTTACTATTATAAAATGTGGTAACTGATTCCTGAAGATATATTAGGTAGAACAAATCAACATAATGTGTTTTCTTCCCCATTGATGCATATATTTGAGTTCGTTTGAGGGAGGCAATCATCTTTGCATTGTATATGCTTATGATATATATTTCATTTGCAAATTTATTTTTAGTAACTATTGGAATACATTTACATATCAAGAAATTCATCCATAAGTGTACAATTTGGTGGTTTTTAGCATATTCAGAGGTGTGTAACTGACACTACTATCTAATTTTAGGATACTTCAACCGCACCTTGTATCCCTTAGCAGTCATTCCCCAATTCCCTTTAAACACCCTGCCTGTCTCCCCTACCCCACAGTCCCCTTCTCCAAGCAACCACTAAATATTTTTAGTTCCTATAGATTTGCCTATTGTGGACATTTCATATAAAAGAAAGCATATTCTATTTGTCTTTTTGTGTCTGGCTGTTTTCGCTTAGCGTAACGTTTTCAAGGTTCACCCGTGTTGTAGCATGTGCCATTCATTTTTATGGGAAAAACCATTCCATTATATACCATAATTTTTGTATCCATTCATCAGTTGATGGATTGTATCTACCTTTGGCTATTAGGAATGCTTCTGCAATGAACATTCTGGTATAAGTTTTTGTGTGGATGTATATTTTTATTTGTTTTGGATATGCGCTTAATAAGGGTAGAATTGCAAGATGTGATAACTGTCTAAGTCTGAGGAACTGTCAAAATGGCTGTGCTATTTTATAATCGCACCAACAGGATACGAGGATTCCAACTTCTCTACATCTTTATAGACGCTTGTTACTTTTAGTCATTTTTTGTTTTAGCTATCCAAGTGAGCGCGAAGTGGTATTTCATTGTGGTATTGATTTTCATTTCTATAAAACTGATGATGAGCATTATTTCATGTGCCTGTTGACCATTTACATATGTTCTTTGGAGAAGTGTGTGTTCAAATCTTTTGCTCATTTTTTAATTGGATTGTCTTTTGTTAAATTGTAAGCATTCTTTATATATTCTGAAAACTATTCCCTTATGAGATATAGGATTTGCAAATACTTTCACCCATTCCGTGGATTGTCTTTTCACTTTATTTCTGGTGTCTTTTGAAGCACAGAAGTTCTTAATTTTGATGATGTTCAGTTCATCTTTTTTTTCTTTTGTTGCTTGTGCTTTTGGTGTCATATTGCAAATTTATCTTTAAATAAATATTCATTTATAGTTTAGATCTGTGACAAGGTTTTAATTACCACAGGACTGTAAAGCATTGGCATTTTTTGTGTTTGACAGCCAAAGCCCAAAGGAAGCAATTATCTTTATATTTGTGCTTCAATTCCTTAGTTAATTGTTTTAAGGAAAATGCTATGTTTTGATCCCATGGGTTACCATGAAAATGTTAGCTGTGTGTGATATATCCATTGATAATAGTCTTGTGAATTCATGTTTAGTTTTTTTGGATTGTATGATACCTTAGTTTATCATGGCACTTAAGGTATATTTGATGTCATACCTTAATAAACTATGGCCTTTCAGGCTAACACTATTATCAGAATTCTTTTTATCTTTTCCAGGAGGAGAAAATAAATTTTGAGAATCTTACTGATTTTAGTCTTGTGCAGGATATTTGTAGGCACTAATTTTTTGATGTATTTGTAAACTTACATATGGAATATGTATACTTTTCCTTCAAGTTTAATAGGTATGTATCTTCTTGATTTTTATGGGACAATTTTAGTTCCTTATTTTTTATCATGTGGCTTTTATCAGTTGAAGGCATATTTCAGAATGAATTGTTCTATAATGTTTTCTAATGTTGGTTTTAGAGAAATGGCATATAACAATGGAATATCACCACTCTTAGTAGCGTTGGCTTTCTGCGTAAGGGCAAGGGATTGTAATATAGTGTGATTAATGTATTTTTATTAGGGAAATTTACTTTTGTTTGTATCATTCATATTATCTAACACTGTGTTAACTTCAAATAATGAAATTTTATAGAGCCAAAATTATTGATATTCTCTTTTGTTAGTTGATTTTAAATTGTGTCCACTGGTTAAGCATCCACTTAAGTGTCAATTGGTAGGTAACATTGTTCTTCACTGTGATATTTTTATAGTTTGTTTTATACCACCCATGGACATTTTGCATTGGAAAAGGAAATAAAAGGTGAAACATGTCATTTTTCATGGTATTACATTTTCAGTTATAATAAAAAAAGATTTAATTGAGAGTTACTTCCTTCTATGGTATATGTCAAATGTGGCAGTTAAGAGAGTTTAACCTATTTATAGCTGAATTAAGGCAAAATGGCTTTTGTGCACTATACTTTCTTTCTCTTGTTCTGTATGCTTACTAACAATAATTAAGTGTATATTAATTCTGAGTTATTTATATTTGAAATGGGGGTTTTAATATTAATAGAGACACTTTTTTTCTTACAAGAATAAGAGGAGTTGCCCTTTAGTTAAACCACTAATTTCTTACTGAAGTCAGTCGGGGTTGCTTTATATATTCTAGGTAGCAGATTCTCAGCTCATGTCCTAGAGTTTGCTATTCTACTGATGTGCTTCATAATATACCTTGGAGATATTGGTCAGGGTTGTGTGGATAGAATAATTAAACTATTCTTTGTCAGAATGGTCTTTCACTACTTAATCTTACTGAGGAAAGCTCAAATGGACTTGGATTATTCTAAATGTCACATTATTTTTGTACAAATGTCTGAAAACCATTACACAATAGTATTGACTCCCTTTTCTCCCAGTACAATTTCTGTAGCAACATCATGCAAGGAAGTTTTCCTAAAAGCTTTTTCCTTCAGAACTCACCCCCCCCCCACCGTTTTTAAGGAAAAGGTTGATCCAGAGTAGCCCACTTTTAATCTAGTAGTCATCTCAATTTTATTCTTCTTAATACTTAAGGTTTCCATACTTCTGATCTTTCTTCAGAAATTTCCAGTCTATTAATTGAAATAATTACAACTGTTCATTTCTTTGGTTTTGTTCCCTGTTTATGGACTTCCTAGATTTGGTAGAGTTCTATCTGATTACGGTCTTTAGAAGTTTCTAATATAAATTGACACTTTTCCTCCTAGCTTAGCCTCAGTGCTTGCTGGTGATCCTTATCTCATTTTGATCTTCTATTTCATTTTCAATATTAGTTATTTGGAACCTTTCCACTGTCCTCAGATGACCAGTCCTATTTCTATTTTTCTCATTCTTTTTTCATTTCATATTTTATACTTTATTTCCTCTATCTTCACTCAAAGAACAAAATGTTTTCATTTTTTTCAAAGGATAATATCTATATTCTTAATCTTATCCCTTCTTCCTTTCACTTGAACCTTGCTGTTTTCTGTTATTCTCATTTTCCATGCTGGGTTCTCCATCTTATCACACTTAATCTTGAAAAATGCCTTTTACTTTTACTCTTTCCTTATCCTTCCCTTTATCACTGAGCTTGTTTGATTTGTGGTCCAGTTTCTTAATTCTTACTCGGCTACCTTCTGCAGTTTGACTATTGTTTCTACTGGCATTCTGCTTCCTCAAGTGAAAGTAAACTTTTCTTACCTAACCAGATAGATAGTTAAGCTCATGTTAAAATGCTTTACAACATCCCTAAGGTAAGACTGAGTTCCAGTTGCTAAATCTGTGTGTTTTCATTTCTCATCCTGTCCTACTTTTTTTTTTTTAATAGCATTTGGTATTTTGCTTCTTCTTAACATTCATTTCTCCCTTGTATTCCATAATAACTGTGCTTTATGGTTTTTCTGTGATTTCTCCAGCTACATGTTCTTTTTGTTACTGCTTTTTTCTTTCATATATCTCTGAAGTATAAACTGCATTGAAGCTTTGCTCCTTGCTCCTCATTATGTATCATTTCTAGGAGATGGTCTCTGTTTTTATTATGTAAGTTATCACAAATTTGTGATGACTCACAAATGCCACATTTTCCTTCATTGTCTGTTTGACTTCAATTATTATGTCCTTAGCACCCCTAAATTATTATTTCTCAAGCTGAAAAATTTGCCTTGAACATGCTTGATATATTGTTGGAATTTACTAAATGCTTATTGAATCAGTGAATGAACTCCTTATCCAAGTGCCCCAATCTGTTCGGTTTGTTCTTTTTTTATATATAATGATTTTAACCATTCATCTATTTTCATGTTACAAACCCTATAATATCTTTGACCAATTCTTGTCTACCCTTGTTAGCATTAATTATTATATTTTGGTTCTAAGCTTAACTAATGAGGTAGATGATGTTCTCATTTGCAGATGGTAGAAATAGGGATCACAGAGATTGTGATGTACTTACGATTTCATGGATAGTGGTGGAGTTGAAAATTAAGATTATGTTTCTGATTACACGTTTCCTGGTTTTCACAGAAAACATTGTTTCTAATGATAAAAGCAGTATGATAGATAATAATTACTCTTAATGTACTATGTGAGTTAAGAGAATAAAGACTGGAAGATGGTAGGAGTACTTTAAATTCTTATGTGATGGGATGAAGGTCGTAATTCAGAGGGAGGAATGAAAATCAAGGATGTGAGAAGTTTTTCACTCAACATTAATAGAATTTTGAGATTCTGACATCTGGTAATGATGCAGTGATGCCAGTGAAGTAGTTGTTGAATGAACCATCCTTCAGATAACAATTATAAAATTATAAAATCTGGATAAAATATTAAACTTCATCTGTGTGAAAGCCGCAAAAAATGACTTTAAATGAAGCAGAAGCCAGATTAAAGGTTACTCTTTAAAGCCTGCAACTGCAAGGGCGCCTGGGTGGCTCAGTCGGTTAAGCGGCTGACTTTGGCTCAGGTCATGATCTCGCGGTCCGTGAGTTCTAGCCCCGCGTCGGGCTCTGTGCTGACAGCTCAGAGCCTGGAGCCTGCTTCAGATTCTGTGTCTCCCTCTCTCTGACCCTCCCCTGTTCATGCTGTGTCTCTCCCTGTCTCAAAAATAAACGTTAAAAAAAAAAAAAATTAAAAGCCTGCAACTGCAATGTGTAAGAATTGTATGTTTGTAGCTTTCTTGACTTTGGATGCATCCCAGCCTCCTGTAGTTCCAGTAGCAAGGGACAGAAGTTAGGGCTAGCCAAGCAGCTGGGAATATACTGAGAGGATTCTAGAAGCAAAAGAACCATTGAAGAGGTAAACAAAAACTAATGGAATTTTTCACCAGCCCACCAGCATTGCAAGCAATTCTAAAGGAAGTTCATTGAGTCTGAATGGAAATGGCATCAGGTTGCAAGTGCCATTTACAGTAAGGAATCAACATTAAAAAAAAGTGAATATGTGGGTAATAATAAAAACTATAAATTTTTTTAATTAAAAAAATTACCGATGATTAAAGCAAAAACTATGATTGTATTGTTCAGTTTAAAATGTATATGTGAAAATAGTAGCACAAAGTTGGAGTATTTCTGGCTTAATTTGTATTTCTCTGATGTCAATATTGAGCATCTTTTCATGTATTGTTGGCCATTTGAATATCTTCTTTGGGGTGAAGTATCTAATCTCAAGATTTTGAGAATTGACTTCTATACAATATTTAATAAACATGTCATAATAAGACATGATAAATTGACATTAATACTTAGTATTCTGGCTTATAAACCTTCTACTTAGGTTATCTTTTAGTTTCTTTCAGTAATGTATGGCAGTTTTTTTTAAGGTGATAAGGAATATTAAACTCTATGCTTAGTAGGTAATAATTCCTCATTTTCCCCTCTCTTAGGCCCTGGTAATATGTACTTCCTGCTGTATGAATTCTCCTATTCTAGATATTTCATGTAATCGGAACCATCCAGTAATATTTGTTCTTTTTGTGTCTGACTGGGGGGGGGGCGCCCCCGAGGGAGGGACAGGGCAGGCATGGGAGCGGGGAAGAAGGGCAGAAGGAAAGGGAGAGAATCCCAAGTAGGCTCCATGCTCAGCACACAGTGTCGTGGGCCTTGATTCCACAATTCTGGGAATTTCCTGAGCTGAAATCAAGAGTTGGTTGCTCAGCCAACTGAGCCACCCATGCGCCTAGAGTTTGTGTCTGGCTTTTTTCACTTGTAACGTTTTCAAAGTTTATCTGTGTTGTAGCATGCATCAGAATTTCATTCCTTTTTATGGCTGGATAATATTCCACACTTTGTTTATTTGTTCATCTGCTTGTGGATACTTGGGTTTCCTTCCTTTTGGCTATTGTGAATAATGCTGCAGTGAACATTGGTGTACATGTATCTGAGTCTGCTTTTCCATTCTCTTGGGTGTATACCTAGAAGTGGAATTGCTGGGCTATGTGGTAGAATTCTATGTTTAGCTTTTTGAGAAACTGCCAAACTGTTTTCCACAGTGGCTTCGCCATTGTATATTACTAACACCAATTTACAGGGGTTCCAGATCCTCTGTATCCTCACCAATGCTTGTTATTTCCTATTTGTAGTACCTTTTGGGGATAGATTTCCTAGGATTTTCTGCATAAACAATCATATATGAACAGAGACAGTTTTACCTCTTTTTTGATCTTTTTGTTTTTCTTTCTCTTACTTTTTTATATTGGATTTCTAATTATGAGGATAAATAATGAGAACAAGCATTCTTGCCATGTTCCCAAACTTAGGGAGACTATATTTGACATTTCATATTAAATCTGTTATTAGTTATAGGACTTTCATAGATACCCTTTATCTGGTTGAGGAAGTTCTTCATTGGTTCAGTGGTTTTGTCTGTCTTTTTGTTAATGGTATTTGATTTTGATCATTTAGTTTTTTTCTTTCCAACTATTCCTGTGAATTACAGTGATTATTTTTGCATGTTAAATCTATATTCTTAGATAAACTTCACTTTGTTAGGATGTATTATTGTTTTTATAATCACTGGATTTGATTTGCTAAAATTTTGTCAAAGCTTAAAGTGTACCCTCTTTTCCTTTGTTTTGTATAATACTGACATATGTTTGTATGCCAGACATATAATTTATATAAAACTTGGCATATGGTTTTCTTAAATATTTGATAGAATTCAGCAGTGAAAGTTTTCTTTTTTTTTTAATTTTTTTTTCTTTTCAACGTTTTTATTTTTATTTTTGGGACAGAGAGAGACAGAGCATGAACGGGGGAGGGGCAGAGAGAGAGGGAGACACAGAATCGGAAACAGGCTCCAGGCTCCGAGCCATCAGCCCAGAGCCTGACGCGGGGCTCGAACTCCCGGACCGCGAGATCGTGACCTGGCTGAAGTCGGACGCTTAACCGACTGCGCCACCCAGGCGCCCCTGAAAGTTTTCTTGAAGGACGGTTTTGGATTGTGAATTCAATTTTACCCCTTGGTAGTATTGGTGTTTTGCATTTTTCACAGTATTTTTGTTTCATTTATTTTGTTGAATTGGTTAGTACAAAGTTGTTCATAAGATGCTCCTATTATTTTTTATGCCTGCAGGATCAGTGGTGATATTAGCTTTTTGATTTTTGATGCTAATAATTTATTTTCTTTTTCCCCTTATCAGTTTGCTAGGTGCTTATTAATTTTTTAATATAATAAGTTAGCAAAGAGCCAACTTTTGGAGATAATTTTCTCTATCATTTGTTTGCTTTCTGTTTAATTGCTTTCCATTTTTTAATTCCTTCTTACTTTTGATTTAATTTTCTCTTCCTTTTAGCTTCTTATATTGGAAGCTTACTCTTCTCTTGTTTTCTAGTATAAATGGCTACAGCTAAAGATTCTCCTTTTTATGGCTCTTTAACTGTATCTCAGGAATGTTGACATGTTGTATTTTCATATCACTCAGTTTAAAAATACATTCTTCTTATTTTCTTGGGTTTCCTCTTTGACCAGTAGGTTATTTAAAAGTGTATTGCTTAATGTCCAGATATTTTGGATATCCTATGTATCTTTTTATTAATGATTTCTAATTTAAATTTGTTGTCATAGGATAAACTGTTATATCAGCTCTTTGAAACTTATATAGATGTTTATGGACAGTGCTTATTGTGCACTTTTAGGTTATAGGATTTTGTAAATGTTGCCCATTAGGTCATGTGGGATAATGTTCAAATCTTTTTTATTCCTGAAATGTTGGATAATAATGTTCAAATCTTTTTTATTCCTGAAGTTTTTTGTTTCTTTGCTTATTTATAGTAATTGCTGCTTACATAGTCAATCCATATTTCTCTTACATAATCTGGTTATTAGATTGGGTATTTTTTCTCTTTCTCTTTTTTTTAAATTTTTTTTTCAACGTTTTATTTATTTTTGGGACAGAGAGAGACAGAGCATGAACGGGGGAGGGGCAGAGAGAGAGGGAGACACAGAATCAGAAACAGGCTCCAGGCTCTGAGCCATCAGCCCAGAGCCCGACGCGGGGCTCGAACTCCCGGACCGCGAGATCGTGACCTGGCTGAAGTCGGACGCCTAACCGACTGCGCCACCCAGGCGCCCCTTTTTTCTCTTTTAAAACAATAGTTTTATCCTTCATTTAGTTTTCTTGAGTTAGTTTTACTAACGAAGAGACATACATCTTATTTTACAGTGATTAAAAATGTATATATAAATTATCATAATATTCTTCTGCTCACCCATATGTCACCTAGGTTTTGAACTTCTTTTTCTTCCTTGTTTTATTATTTTTGTTTGGATGCTAGAGAAAACTGTAGTTTATTGTAGTTGTGTACTATGGGGTTCTTATAATAGTATGTGTGTATGTAGTTCTATGTTGTAGTGTAGCATTGCCAGGGAAAATTTGGTTTTGTTTTATTTGGGGTCTGGTGGAAGCCATCTTATCCTCATATAAATTTACTGCTACCTCAACACAACCTTCTATATAATAAAACAAATTTCTGTTCTTAACTATAGTATGAAGTTCTGATTTATAATAGTTTTAACTTAAATCACAGTCTATACAGTAGGCAAATTGGAAAAATATTCAGAACATTTAAAAAATGGTTATTTAATATGTGGCCTCCACAGTAAAATAAGTTAAAAGAAAATCCTGTTATTGCCTACTATGAAATTGGATAGCCTGGTTTTTAAAAGTTAAAATTTTTAAATATGTCAATTATTTGGGGCACCTGGGTGGCTCAGTTGGTTAAGGGTCTGACTTTGGCTCAGGTCATGATCACGGTTTGTGAGTTCGAGCCCTGCATCGAGCTCTGTGCTAACAGCCTGGAGCCTGCTTTAGATTCTGTGTTTCCCTCTCTCTCTGCCCCTCCCTCACTTGTGCTCTGTTTCTCTCTTTCTCAAAAATAAATAAACATTAAAAAATTCTAAAATATCTCAATTATGTAAGTCTTCTCTGCATTGGATCATTCTTTCTTTTATAGACCTTTAGTAATAAGAAAGCCAGTCTAGTTCACCATTCAGTTTTTGAGACAGCTGGTATGATTTGAACTTAAACTTTGATGTCAGGCAGGTTCAAATCCTACATCTGTTGCATACTCTTCTCCTTGTGAACTTAGTAATATTTTGATTATATTTGCTGTACTTTCTTAAGAGATCCATTTCTGATTTTTTATCGTTTATTTATGGTTGAGAAGGTGAGACAGAGTATGAGCAGGGGAGGGGCAGAGAGGGAGACACAGAATGTGAAGCAGGCTACAGGCTCTGAGCTGTCAGCACAGACCCCGAAGTGGGGCTCAAACTCACAGGCTGTGAGATCATGACCTGAGCTGAAGTCAGATAATCAACTGAGCCACTCAGGTGCCCCTTAAGAGATCCATTTCTAATATTCTGTTAAGCTTCCTGAGATTTGTTGATAATTTTTTCCCCCTATTAATGTTATGTAACGTTTGAATTCCTGTAACACAACTGTATTTGGTAATAGTGGGTAATTCTTTTAATTTTGCTTTTTTCTTATTCAGTTATATAATCATCTTCAGGCAAATATATGAAAAGACAGAAATATTTGAAGGTTTTGTAAGTAATTATGGCAGGTAATTTGTTTGGTTCTGACTAAAGCTGAATTGAGAATATATTTTTTTTTAGTTTGGATATAGTATATAATTAGATGGAGCTCAGTCATTACCATGTATAGTTAAATCATTGCCAACCATCCATTGTAATTATGTCTAGTGTCTCCAGGCATCATGACAGGAATGTGTAAGACTAGAGGGAGTATTTCACTGTGAATGTGTCCTGTAATGGCCATTACTGGCAGTATGAGGCCACCGCTAGTAGTGGAGGAGAAACTATATTTGAAATGTAGAGTCAGAATCAAGTCCGTGGAAACATTTTCAGGTATTTAAAACTGTAAGATTCAGTTTTCACCCCACAGATTGAAAATGTCAATGCTCCTGTGTAGAAAATAATTGATAATGTAATGTGTATATAATTTTATAGGCACCAGATGTTTTTTCTATTGATGAAAATGCCATATTTAATAAAATTAAAATATGTAATTTCATCTGCTTATTGGAACACTTTAGTAAAGCAAGTAAGAAATGATAAGACTTCTGATTTGACTGTATGTTAAGGACATATTATATTACATTTATTAATTAAGAGAAAAGTTCAGATAAAAATTAGTGGAATATGAAACAATGATTAAATAAGTGCCATGAAGAATTAGAAATTATTCTGATGTTGTGAAGTGCACTGTGACATAAAAATGTTCTGAGGACAGAAAAGCAATTCATTTAAGGGGAAAAATAAATTATAAACAGAAATAATGAATGGACTCCTGGTTTTTTGATAATCCAATTAATGAAAAAGAATGACTCATATGAAAGTATTGGAAAGATATCTGAATGACTTACTTATTTGAAATCAAATTCTCTGACCTGTGAACATAGCAAAATCTCATAACATACCAACAGTGACACTGATGATGGTTAATAAATGTCTTAAATTTTGAGCATATAAGGTTAGTTACTACACAAGAAGACTTAAATTGAAATCTCAAATTTCTGTACAAAAGAAGCTTGATAGAAATTCATCACATTTGTCAACTCTTTAGAGAATTTACATGACGTTTCTGATAACAGGTTGTGAAGTTTACAGTTTCTACAAATTTTGAACAACTATGCCAGAGTAAAGACAAATTATCCTCTTGGTCTCTGTATAGGGAACCTTATAAAATCTTGTCATTCGGGGCGCCTGGGTGGCGCAGTCGGTTAAGCGTCCGACTTCAGCCAGGTCACGATCTCGCGGTCCGTGAGTTCGAGCCCCGCGTCAGGCTCTGGGCTGATGGCTTGGAGCCTGGAGCCTGTTTCCGATTCTGTGTCTCCCTCTCTCTCTGCCCCTCCCCCATTCATGCTCTGTCTCTCTCTGTCCCAAAAATAAATAAAAAACGTTGAAAAAAAAATTTAAAATCTTGTCATTCAAAAAGTCAAGCAAAGAGTACTCAATCAAAAAATATAGGAAATAGGGTATAACAGAAGTGTTTCAGACTTTTAATTAAAATGTTATTTTTTTGGATTGTGTGTATTTATGGTATTTCTTAGTCTTTTAATATTTTGTTGATTTTTTTTTCATTTCAAATATGTATTCACTTTCATTTCTAATTTGTAGTCTTTCTTTTAAATCCTCTAATTTTTAGAAGCTTTAGGCCCCTCAAAACCTAGATTTGCCCCTGTTAAGAGGATAGAGCATGGATGCAGGTGGGATCTGATGGGATTGGTGGGGCATGGTTTAGAGGGACTGTGTCTTTCTGAAGAGGTGGCAAGATCTGATGAAAGGCATGGAGAGAACCTTATGAGTGTTTGTGGGAAAGAGCAATTCAAGTAGGATTCCTGTAAATTTAAAGGCCCTATTGTGGGAATAAATCTAGTGTGCCTATTAAAAGGAGACAGTGAGGTTGGCGGGGTGGGGGGTTGGTGATGAGTTTGAAAAGGAAAGCAAGGGCCAAATTATATATGACCTGGATAGGAATTTAAGGAATTTATATTTTGATTCTAGTTATAATGGGGTTACCATTGGAGAATTTATCGTATTTTCAGGCTAGCAGTGAACTCTTTGATGTACTCATTTGGAGACCCAGGCTTCTTTCATCTTTTAGGTCTGTCATCCTGTTGTGCTTTATTCTCACATGCCAGCCATATCAGGATGGAGAAATAACCTGCATACTAGCTTTCTTAAAATATCTATCACAGAAAAGCATCCATTACTTCTAAAATTCATTTTCCTTTGATGAGAATTTAGTTACATGTAATTGCAAGGGAGCCACATGCGTTACTATGGAGGGTAAGAATGAATTTTTGTTAGGAAATTTGGTATTGCTGCCACATTAATACTTAATGTATTAGGGCCTAAGATCTGATTTATTCTAACTTATACTTAGTGTATCATTTTAAGGTTATACTATGGTTTAATGTTTAACCATTCTCTTATTACTAGATTAGTTTTGAAGTCCTTGGTGTCAAATGCAAGGCTGCAATAAACAAACTTGTTACATCTCCTTGAGATGTTAGGGCAGCTAACAAAAAGTGTAATTGCTGTATAGTAAGGTATAAGCACTTAAAAAAATGTACTAAATACTGTGAAATTGTCCTTCAAGAGTTACTCTCATCATCAGGGGATGAATATGTTCTTTTTACTACCTTCCTCATTAATACTTGATGTTGTTTTTGATAATCTTTCAACTGAAAAATGTTTTCTCATTGTTTTTGATTTGCATTTCCTTTATTATTGAAGCTGAACATCTTTTTGTAAGTTTTTGGCAATTATTTCTACTATGAATTGTCTATGTTATCATTTTTTCTCTTGAAATTGTTTTTTTTTTAATATCTGGTTATTATTTTAATCCTTTGGGTCTTCTGTTTCAAAAATAATTTCCTAGTTTGTTGCCAGTTAAGAAAAAATTTTAATACTATTTGTTATATATGGTGTTTCTATATTGTTTCAGTATAGGAATGAAAAATTTTGATATCTTGGACTTTATATTACTGGTTTCCAAACTATTCTGTGGAAGCAAATATTACATAAATTCTATAAACTAGTGCTTTAGAATTTTGATGTTTATTTTTTATTTTCTTTTTGTTTAAAAAATTTCAAATCTACAGTTGAGAAGATAGTACAATGAATACCTGTATACTCTTCACTTAGACTCACCCATTGTTAACATTTTGTTAGTATTTTGCCACTTTTTTTTACTTTGTATATCTATATTTGTACTTATATGCATATCTACGTTTGCATATACATATAAATTTCTTTTGGTTACACATTGAAAAACTAAAATTCATATTTCCTGACATGTAACTGCTAAATACTAAACATGAATGATTTAAGAATAAGATTTTTTTTCATATATAAGCATATATGTTATTACACCTGTGAAAAAGAGGTTGGCTTTCATTTCTCCCTTTATGCAGTACTTTCATTTTTTATTATGTAAATCTTAGCTTTCATAATGGTCTACACAGGGGTGCAGAGTTTTTTTTTTTTTTTAATTTTTTTTTTTTTTAACGTTTATTTATTTTTGAGACAGAGAGAGACAGAGCATGAACGGGGGAGACTCAGAGAGAGGGAGACACAGAATCTGAAACAGGCTCCAGGCTCTGAGCTGTCAGCACAGAGCCCGACGCGGGGCTTGAACTCACGGACCGCGAGATCATGACCTGAGCCGAAGTCGGCCGCTTAACTGACTGAGCCACCCAGGTGCCCCGGGTGCAGAGTTTTGAACCCACATTTCACAAAGAACTTTGAAATATCTGTCAATGGGCGTGTGATATTGCTCCAAGAACGAATAGCACTAGAAGGCCTTTATAGTTCAATACAAAGCTTACTTACAAATATGTATCCCAGTATTTGTAAACTGATACCTATTTTACTTTATTTTATTTAACTTAAAAAAAATTTTTTTGAGAAGGGCAGAGGGAAAGAGAGAGATAGAATCTTATGTACTCCAGTGTGGAGCCCTACATGGGGCTCCATCTCATGACCATGAAATCATGACCTGAGCTGAAATCCAGTCAGATGCTTAACTGACTGGGCCCCTGATGCCTTTTTAATGAAGGAGGAAATTTTAGTGGGAAAAGAGAAAAACGTGATGCCAAGTGAGGAAAAGAATCAACAAGCAAAAAACACAAAAAAAAAAAAAAAAATCCTGTGAATGAAAGACTTTGAACATAAGTGATTATGGTGAATAAAATAACATCGATTATTTGTGTAGTATTGCCATGAATCTACACACTGTCACTTCTAAGCTGGTTTTGCCTCTAGCATCTTTGCCATAAATGGTGGTGAAAGTACTGACCACAGTTTCAATAATACTAATAGTCATTTATGTAGTTAATGAATCAGTAAGTGTTTTATCTTGTGCGTATTCTATTACAGATAATGTTTCTACTCATTTTAAGTTTTGGGTATTTTTAGTTTTATACATTTATAATAAGTTAACAGTTGTTGGAAGCTGTTAGTGATTTAGCTTTGGATCGAACTGTTCCAATATATCTTTTAAAAATTTCTCATTGAACTGCTTACTTATCTTTATGCATCAAGATTTTCTTAATATAATCTAACCAAAACAGTACAGAAATAAGTTGCTGAAACTGATAAAAACTCAATGATTACATATTTTTGTATTTATTAGCCTTTGCCTTATTGATTTTCTTTATGTAAATAAATATAATTCATGAAATCTAACTCATAAAAATTTTATACTAATAACATTGTTCCTATATTTCGAATGTTGGAGTTCTATATAAGATTTCATTTGGAAAGTGTTCAATTAAGGGAAAAAGTTGAAGATCTCTAGCTTCTATTAATAGCATAAGGTAAACATTTTCTGTTTGGTTAGTATTATTATTTGCCATGGATGACTGGCTACTTCTTTAACTCAGAGTAAGTATTGTACTTCTTTATTTATATATAATACATCCTCAGACATTGCTCTTCAGGGTTTCTGACTGGTCTGAACGCACTTGTTATAGAAATTAGCAATTCTAGCTCCAAAGTGATTAAAAGCCTTACAATAAAATATAAATTCCATAGAATATGTTCTGGGTAGTAAAACAATTTAAAATGTTTTTTGATAAAACTAAATTTTAATAATATATACTTTTCTTTTTAAAAGGTAGGATATTATGACCATAGTTTTAGTTTTGGATAATGTAGGGTTTCCAGTTTGAATCTCAGTTATTATAAAGTGATGCCATTAGAGAGACTTTATAGTTTAATTCATCCCTGACTTTTAGAAATAGGTCAGTGTCCTATGCCATTTTTCTCCAGGATTTCCTCTTTCCCACACCCCTAATACCTATTAAAACCATTATTATCCTACATTTTATAAATAGGGAAAAAGGTTCTGCTTCCCTCTTTCCCATACCTATTATTATACACAAACAGAAGGTGTTATTAGGCATTTATAAAGCATTACTTTCTATAGTTTGTAGTACAAAGAAAATCGATGTATTCTTGTATTGACTGTGCTTTTGAAAACTCTAGTTCCTGCCCTGCCCCTCCACCTGGTTTGGAATCACTGCTTTGTGACTGTAAGGCCAGTCTGCCTTTGATATAACTCCCCATTGATCACCCGGGGTTGACTGAATAAACTGCTATGTATAAAAGGAATCTTGGGACTGACTATTGGGTTTGCTCTTTGCATGTTTTGGTTATTACTCTTGTAGTTAATTGAATAGAGTACTGTAGTACTCTACTTGCTCTAAAGAGATGGAGTAATGATGCCATCTTGCTTATTAGGCAGAAACTAGTATAAAAAAGGGCTCTTTGTTTTACTACAGAGCCAGCTTAATTGGAAAAAGTAGAAGTGCTAATGGTTTTGAAAATATGATAATTTTCAAGTCATCCCTCTGGCTTGACTATTTCTCGTTATCAGTGGCAAATTCAATGCTCTTTTACATAGTGAAGTTATGTTGTAATCTGAACTAGCTTTCCATTTTGGCTAGTAATTTAGTGGAAAATAACCACTTTTCTAGACAGAATTCTTCACTTTTCTTTTGGGGCCATTTCACTGCACCGTGGAGGAAATATGCAGAGAGGAAATAACTAGATGCTGATTGCCATAAATTAGATTACATCAGGTAGGGAACATTTTAATTATTGTTATCTAGCTATGTTACGACTGTATTTGATTTTGCTTTCATCTAAGCTGTAAAATGGAAAAAAATGAATTGTCTGTCTCTACACATATTAAAACTTTTTTGTAATCCATAGAAGTTGACATAACAAACTGAACATAGTTGGGTGGTTCTCCAGTTACACCCCACTCCTTCCTTCCTTCCTCCCTCCCTCCCTCCCTCCCTCCCTCCCTTCCTTCCTTCCTTCCTTCCTTCTAGTTTTTCTTCTTCTTTCTCTAGTTTTTACCCTGTAAATGGTTTTCCTCACTTACAAGTAAATCATTCTTTTTTTTTTTAATGTTTATTTTTGAGAGAGAGAGAGAAACAGAGCACAAGTGGGAGAGGGGCAGAGAGAGAGAGGAAGACACAGAATCAGGCTCCAGGCTCTGAGCTGGCAGCACAGAGCTTGATGCAGAGCTCTAACTGACAAACTGTGAGATCATGACCTGAGCCGAAGTAGGACTCTTAACTGACTGAGCCACCCAGGCGCCCCAGGAAATTCATTCTTAGTGGAGCTGGTTCGCAAAGAGATGGGACTGTGGTAGCAAGTCAGTAGGAGATTATTATGCTGACATTTTTAAGTGAGCAAATGGATGTTTATTTATGAGGTGATGACTTGTTTAAGACAGTATTGCCTGCTGAGAGTTGTGTGACCTAGTGCCCAGATGCGTTGATTTCCTAATAGTGTCTCTGTGCTATGATGGGTCATGCACATCTGGATCATTCTTTTTAATTGACTAAGGTGATACATTTCTTTTACCTTTTGAGAGTTAAACATATCAAAAGGCAAGTCAATTTATTAGATACTCTCTTAGAAGGTGAAAATAAATGTGCCTTATCACTAGTAAAGTTTATTTTGGCCGCTGTGTCAATCTTCTTAGAAAGTTTATGTATGCATGTATATATGTTTATTCTTGAGAGAGAGGAGGGGGAGCAGAGCATGAGTGGGGGAGGGGCAGAGCGAGAGTGAGACATAGAATCTGAAACAGGCTCCAGGCTCTGAGCTGTCAGCACAGAGCCCCATGTGGGGTCAAACTCACGAGCTGTGAGATCATGACTGGAGCTGAAGTTGGATGCTTAACCGACTGAGCCACAGAGACACCCCCAAAAGTTTATTTTAAACATCAAATTATAAAAGTTTCCTGAACTTTCTCTCCCCCTCCCCCACCTTTTTTTATGGGGTTGGGGATGACAAGAGTGGTAGAGAAATCCATTGGAAACTTACTACAATGACTCTTTTCCTTTACCTTATGACTAGTAAACATTATAGGCTATATAGACTTATTCTTGAGATATCACTATTACTAATGTCTTTTTGCAGTTTTCCTTTGAATAAATTGATATGTAAAAGTAATTTGCTGTAAAGCCTTTATTTCTGAATTTTCCTGATGACTAAAAAACCTTTTAAAAACATTTTGCACTTATTTGAACTAAAATGGTTATTAAAAACACATACATTGGTTTTATTTAGATAAGCTTTTTATTAAAGAAAGTTATTTAGAATGTGGAAGTACATTGTTAGAATAATTGAATGGGTAACTTTGGTCAATGGTTATTTATTAATGTGTTACGACTTAAACATATCTATGCATTCAGTCTTTATTTTTCCAAATCTTTTTCTTATGTTGTAGGGCTTTTTGTTTGTTTGTGGGAAGGAAGATATATAAAACAGTAATCATTACTGTATTTTTAACCGTTGTCGACTTGAAAATCAGTGCTTAAATTTAAAACAAAATTTAGTGCTATTTAAGTGTAGAATTCCTAAATGTATAGTTCCCTCTTCTGTCTTTTCAGAGCTATTGCACCATATTAAATTTTTCAAATTAATTTCAACAAGTGTTCAAAAATCACCAATAGACTTAAGTTGCTGTTTGATTCTTTGAAGTTTGAAGGACTTCTGTGTCTGCTACCTGTATCTCTAGTATTTCTGTTGAGGTTGGAATTTGGAATAGGCATCATCAGAAGTTATTTGTAGGAAATAGGAGAGATTGGGGTAGAAAGTAAGTGACACAGTGAAGAAACATACAGTTTCAGAGTATAGGAAAGCTAATGTGGTTTCTCCAAGTCAGTGGCATGAGAAAGACGGACATGGGAAGTTACTATCAAGTAAAAGAGATATAAGAAACATAGTAACCGCAAACAAAGAATGGTTCTTGTTTGGATTCTTTTTTAGATCAAATTACCTAGAAAAGACACTTTTGAGATGCTATTGGAAATATAAATATTGACTGGTATTAGTTAATACCATAGAAATTGCTAATATGAGTTGTGATGTCAGTGATTTTGTGAGTATATAAAGCAATGGATAAATTATGTAAATATACATGATATATGGGTGGGTGGGAGAAGGAGTGACTTTATGTCTAGGATTTACTTTAAAATATCTCAAAAAAGAAAAAGAGACAAAGGGAAAAATATTGGTAATATCTTGGATAACTGTTGAATATGGATGATGAGTGGGTATATAGGAGTTCATTATGCTTTTCTACTTTTATATATAATTGAGATTTTTCATTAAAAAATAAAGTTTTTGTGACCACTGACCACATTTTTGCTGCCACTACTAACATTTAGAAATTAAATGTAAAAAAATTGTATTTCTAATAAGAGAAAATGTGTTTCTCTAACCATTTCATCCTTCCTCCCCCTCCAGCACCCACCTTTCCTTTCCAGTTGTCACCATCTGCTATGGTATTTGTTTTGTTTGTTGTGTGTCTTCTCCCCCTGGAATATAAATTCAAAGAAGGCTGGAAGGATTTTTATGTTTTGTGCGTTGTTACATCTTCATTATCTATACCTGCCTAGCATATAGTAGGTGCTTAGTAAATAGTTGAATGATTGAGTGAGTGAGAACCAGAGCTCGAGGACATGGGGTTTGAT
The DNA here is from genome assembly GCF_014898765.1 of Herpailurus yagouaroundi. Taxonomy (NCBI): domain Eukaryota; kingdom Metazoa; phylum Chordata; class Mammalia; order Carnivora; family Felidae; genus Herpailurus; species Herpailurus yagouaroundi. The sequence continues at coordinate 37,195,507 of NW_024412376.1, forward strand.
TAAGGACAGAACCAAGGAGATCCTCTTTCAAAATTCCTGTGGCTGGGGCGGGGTGGGGTGGGGTGGGGTGGGGTGGCGCCTGGGTTGCTCAGTTGGTTAAGTGCCTGATTTCGGCTCAGGCCATGATCTTATGGTTTGTGAGTTCGAGCCCCACATTGGGCTCTGTGCTGAACTCTTGCTCAGAGCCTGGAGCCTTCTTCAGATTCTATGTCTCCTTCTTTCTCTGCCCCTCCTCTGCTTGTGCTCTGCCTCATTCTGTCTCTCAAAAATAAATAAATGTAAAAAAATAAAAATTAAAAAAAAATCCCTGTGGGGTTTTAGGCTCAGGCCATGATCTCATGGATTGTGGGTTCGAGCCCCACGTTGGGCTCTGTGCTGAACTCTTGCTCAGAACCTGGAGCCTTCTTCAGATTCTGTGTCTCCTTTCTCTGCCCCTCCTCTGCTTGCACTCTGTCTCATTCTGTCTCTCAAAAATAAATAAATGTAAAAAAAAAAAAATTTAAAAAATCCCTGTGGGGTTTACTGGGGGAAATGTGGGCTAGTACATAAAAATTTGGGGGATAAGAAGCCTTCTCTTTCCTGTTTGACTATATCAAACAGTCAGCTGTTCTCACTACAGAAATTACTCTAATTAACTTATTATAGTGTAAGTTTTCTAATTGTCTTTCATATAGTCTTGAAAGGTTTTTTCCCCATAACCAACTTTTTATTACTGAATGCCAATCCCTTCTTGAGATGTATTTTATTTAAAGTTTATATATTTCTTCACAAAAAAAAATATTTAAAACTAGTGATTTTTGTACAGGCATGATGAATTTTAGAAACTGTTTTTATGGTTTCTTTTTATATTAAAAATATATAATCTCATATTTTCCATTTTTCTAACAATGGATTTTGTCTCTTTTTCATTGTATGTATGTTACTAGTAGTTATCCACTACTTAAAAAATAGGTGTTGGTTTTTAATAGTACTGTGGAACACAGCCAATAATAATTGTACTTAATAAGATGACTGAAAGTTAAGTATTAAAAGTGACATCAGTGAAAATTGAAAACATTTTATATTTGCTTTTCTAAATGAATTATTTTTAGGATTACTGCTTTTAAAATTACTGAGGTAATTTTTTTAACCAAAAACTGTAAGCCTTGATTTAAGGGAAAAATGTAAGCGGAGAATTGAGTGAGTCTCATTTTTTTTTCTGGTCTAGGTAGCCATTTACACCCTTAAAAATTATTGAAGACCTCAAAGAGCTTTGATTTATTTAGGTTACGTCTCTCAGCATTTACCCTATTAGAAAGTAAAACTGAGAAGTTTTGAAAGTATTCATTTATTAACTTGAAAAATAATAGCTAATTACATGTTCACACAATTAACGTATTTTGGGGAAATAGCCATATTTTTTGAAACAAAAAATTAATGAGATAGATGATGTTGTTTCACATTTCTTTAAAGTCCAGCTTAACAGAAGACAGTTGAATTCTCATATCTGCTTCTGCATTCAGTCTGTTGTGATACTATATGCCATGTGGGTTGAGGAAAACTTCAATGTATATTCATTAGGTATTGAGAGTGAAAAACACAAATACTGTCTTAGTATCATGTAAATAATTTTGATCCCATAGACTCCATGTAAAGGTCTCAGGGGCCCCCAAGGTCCATATTTTGAGAACTGCTGGAATTACTTCTCACTGGGATGCTATATGTGGCAGGATAGTGTATTAAATGAAAAAGTAGTTTTAAATAATGTAATAGTGTCAATTTGATAAGTTTTTGTTTGATACATTTTAGTTCAAAGGAACTATTGAAGTTAACTTGTGCTTACTTACATACATAAATCTGGGCACTGAGCAGCCCTCACCTACAGGGTTGTAGTTGTGGATTTCACATCTTTTGGACTACCATGTAATTAGGATGGTCACCTTATTTCTTAGAGAAGTAGAAATTCAATAGAAAGGTTAAAATCTTGAAAACAAGTTTTTGATATTTAGAGTTACTTGCAATTAAGGGGGAAAGCACACTTTAAAATGCAGTTAGTTTGTTAAAAATAATCATGATGCTTAATTGTCATTGGTGAGCACATATTAACATTTCCCCTTCCTTTTACACTTATCTATAGCTAGACGATTAAAGATACTGTTTATATCTAAATATTGTTGTTTTTCTGATAGTTTTAAAAGCCTTTTCTTTGTGAATTTGCTTTCTTCCTCCATCTATATGCAACCTAGGAATCAATAGTACATTAGATCAGCTGACACTGAAGGAAAAATAATAAATGATGAAAATAGCCCTTATTGCTTACATTCTATTTTAGTTATAACTCATATAAGATCCAGAGGGTATTGGTGGGGGGATGAAACATTACACCTCAAGTTATTTCACAAGTCAGCTTTACTTTGGGATCTTTTATGCTTTTGTTTAAAAACAACATTGATGTTGGGTAGCTAATAGAATAACTTACTCTCATTATGCATTTGGTGGGGATTTTTATTGATGCTTGTCTGTAAGCTTAGACAAAGATTTATTTATAGGCTTTTGTTAATTATAAAGCTAATAGAAATCAAATTATTATGGGCATGCTATACATTTGTTGACAATGTAAATTGTATGAGGTTTTAATGCTTGGTACGTTGTTCTTATGTTAGTAAGGTGTTATGTTAGTAAGGTTAATTTTTCATACCTCCCTTAGCTTCCCAATCTCACATATTTGATAGGAAGAGTACATCAGCAGCAATAAGACCTTTTCCCCCAGCGTGTCTGACATGCATCTGAAAATGTGACAGAGAGGAGCTTTAGCTAGATTTTAGAAGTTCTTTTGTTAAATCATATAAGAAACTTAAACTGATAGGACTTCACATTTTTCACATAATGTGTTCTTTTGATGAGTAGCTGTATAGCAGCAGCACAGGAAAAGCAGAGTTCTTGGCAATACCAGCTCAATTGCATCTGCAGATGAGGATTTAAAATTCTCTGCAGCAGACAGTACCTCCAGCAGGCGAGTAAAAGGTTACTGCATTATTTTGCTTGTTTGTTTCCATAGCCTTTATCTACAAAAGAATTTTTTAAAAAATTTCAGTGCGAAATGCATGCCTGTTTTTAGATGTTCTGGAAATTGATTTAAGTATAACAGGAATCTCAAAAGGGCAGTGCAAGGTGAAGGAAGAGGCAATGCAATACTGGCTCTTTTAAGCTTTAAATCAGAAACGAAATTGAGCATGAGGCATACACAAATAAGGAACCTTTCATTGCCACAGAAAACAGGAAGCTTTAAAAATGTACATTTTCATTCAAGGTGTTTCTTATTACATTTAGTTTTTACACTATCTCCCTCAAAAAAGGTGCTAACAGAGATTGGTAATCATTGGTCTGTGAATGTTCGTTAAGTTACAGTTATTTGAAATATTATTTGGGAAGACTTTAAAGTATTTGTGTGAATGTCACCCTCCCTTGTTCTGGAAACTTAATGTGAATCATAACATGGTATAAATAAATACCTTTATACATTATTGGCAAAAGAGGATGCTTAAGTACAAAAGATACTATAGTGTGGCTGACATAGTACAATTGTTTATGTTTTCTGGGTGGTTTTTGCGTCTACTTAATAAGATGCAAATAACCAAGTGAGAGAAGATTCAGTATCAAAACAACCAGGTTTTTGGTGGCTTTTCTCTGTGTTGTCCATACCTATATGTATCCACGTGCCCTTTTCTTTTCATTAAAACTCTTCTAACGTTTATGATAGCAGGGGTCTCCTTGGATTATCTTGCTTATTTATTCCATCATTACTTACACCCCTATTTTTGCTATAGAATTTTATCACTCCATAGTTCTCAAGTTTAACTACAGTATTCACAGGGAATTTTTTTACTTTGCATATCAACCACCGTCCTGCCCTCTCCCAGCAATACTCAAAAGATTTTTATCATCTACTAAGTTTTGTTTTAAAAAAAATACACATGCCTATGTTTTTGTATTTTAGATCGAATAATAAGATAGAAAACAATTCTGTAAATCTATAACATAGAAGTAAAACCAGTAGATTATTCTTACTGTGACTGTTTGGCAGACTTCTTGAATCGTAGAGTCATAAAAGGTCAGCAGTTCTGATTGGTAAGTTAAAGAATCCGTCCAGTAATTTGCTCCCTGTTGTTTCTCAAAGCAATGCAGCAGCAGTTCTTTTCCAGATATTGAGCAGTTCTTGAACAGTGTGTATGAGGACAGGGAGGGGTGGGGCTCATTCCAGTTGGTTGTTGAAATAGTGTGCATTTACAGAGGGAACAGGTTGGATAGGCTGAGCTGAAGGAGTAGGCAAACAGATCTAAACTGATGGAGGACAGAAAGAGTGGTTAGTATAATTTCGGGGTGTAATATCTTGAGTTTGCTCCTTTGTTAAGTACTTGGGCTTTAATATAAAACAGTTTGAAATATTAAAGCACCTTACCTTATTTCTAAAGAGTAGCCGGGAGACTTCTGTTTTTAATGTCGACTTTTTCTTGGCGATGAGTTTGTGTCTGGTATCTTCCTTCTGATAGGAAGCTGATGTTTTATTCTTTTTTAACAGTGTTTCTTTCAGCCAGAGAGCTGCAGAATGAGGCAGTTAGCCAATTTTGAGTATATATGGGACATTACCAGTTCTGATTTTTTAAGTTAAATTCTCATCTAACGAACAAGTCAATGTGTGGCTGTGGCTGCAGCATTATTTCTTCTTTAATGAAGAGGTTGAGCCGTTCGACCTGCTGCTCCGATCTGTTCTCTTGTAGCCATACCTCAGACCAGTTGCAGAGATTATCCATCGAATGTCCCAGGCAACCAAAGGTAACTACATAGATTTATTTCAAATAAAAATATACAATTAAAATGGATGCATTATAACTAGGACCATATGATTAAAAATAAAAGACCAATTAAAGATGTTCTTAGCAGGTTTCTTGACCTTGCAGTAGCTATCCAATATCATTTTGTCATCATCAGATTGTGTAGCAATGGAAATGCACTGCAGTAATTGATTTTGTAATAGGATCAGGTGATTTACTAGCTGCACTGACAACCACTTGCTTGCTTGCTCTGAGCTGTGGAGCACTCTAATGGATGTTGTGATTGCAGCCTGAAGTTGATGTGAGACTGCTGGCCACTTAAAGCAGCAGTGCTTATTTTTTTAAATTAGAATAGTAGGTTTAAGAAAATTTTCTTTGCTTTAAGTTTGGGTAGCCTTAGTAATTTTATAGCTAATTTGAGTGCCCCCATGACATTTTAGAGATTATATATTATTTCATTCATCAATCCATAAAAAGTTCATTGGTAATAGTCATCTTGAGTATAAGGAAATGTACAGGAAATGCTCCCTGCTATTAGCTCAGCCTCAACATATGTATCAACATAACTCTGGTACTGATCATGAGAGCATCTCTCTAAAATATAGGATTTGTGTTAACTATCCTGTGTCATATAAGTGAAACAATATTGTTAGCATGTGTAAATTTTTTCAGTTTCAAATTCTAGCTGTATAGATTACAATAATGGAATTATGGCAAATTCTTGTATTAGTGAGTTGTAGTTGAGTTGTTTTGTATTCCTTTTTTGGCCTTTGGCTTTGTTAGTGGTTTCATAGATATAACAACATTTAGGAAGTCTGAGTCGGACCAATTTTAAAGTATATTGATGACAACATATAGTAGCTATTTTAAAGTAATTTTTAAGAATACAAAGTAAACACTTAACATCCAAGATTATTAATTTTCAGTGATTATAATCTAATAATTTTTTTCATCTTCTATGCCTTTGAAACAAATACTTTATTACAAAATACAGGACTAAAGCTAAAGCAGAATAGAACTGCCATTGCAGAAAGAACAGTGAGACTCAGGTACCCCAGACTTTGCCCACTTTAAAGTTTTGCTTGGGGCTTTGCATAGGAAAGAAAATGAATCTCCTTTCCCTTTCTCACCAACTCCTCTACCTCTCTATAGTACATAAAGTGGTTTGTCCAGAACATGATGTAAAAACACTGAGTTCTCTGTTCTTCACTAGTTTATATTCTGTAACTGCGTTTATGTTTTTGCTATGATAGGGATACGTTTTCTTTCAGTCACACCCAAAAATATTTATATTAGTTAAGTAATGTTAATAATTTGCTATAGAAGAAATTGAGCATGAAGTTGCCGTTATGTATGATATTCAAACTGCCATGCGAAGACAGCTTTTCCTTCTCATGTACTTAAATACTTGGTGGTAATGTTTCTTGAAAGATGTAAATATTACCAATATAATTCTGCACTTTATTCTGAATTCAGATACTTCAAACATTAATTATGGAAGACTGTAATATAATTTAACAACTAGTATTTGTAATCTTCTATTATTCAATAAGTAAAAAGTTTATAGCCACCCTCCCACCCCATCCCCCATCCCCATAAAGAAAAACAATCCTCTGTGAACACTAACATGAACATATCATTTGGGATTTGGTCGAGGATGTGTCTAAATTTCATATATATTGAAATGTTAAATGGTGGATTAACAACAAATAAATCATTAATATAAGTTTCATTGGAGTGGTGGACATGAAAGCTTGCTTCCAATGTGTTGAGTAAATGGAGGAAAGGCAGTGAGTATCAGAAATGTTGACCACATCTTAAAAAGGCTTGCTTATGAAAGATAGAAGGTACTATGAATGTTCTATATTAGACAGTAATTCATGTAAAATAAATAGGTAATACTTTGTGACGTTCAAGCCCTAGGAGAGCCGCCTTTTCTTAAGGGCCATGGATCAAGCATCAAAAGACCTGGATTTAATTATCCTCTGCCACTAATCTCCTTGATGACCTTGATCAATTTATATATGAACGTTTTTATTTAATTTCCTTAAATATACTCTTAAAATACCCATTAAAAAGAAGGCAAATAATACTTGATCTGGAGGCTGTAGAAATTGGAGTTAGGAAAAAGGATGAAATTTCTTAAAGAATCAGGTTCTGGGTGATATTGAAATGTTTCCATTTGCTTATTTCATCTCCTTTTTGGGGGGCGGAGTCGAGCATATTTCAGCTAAGAAGATGGTTTTATCTTTTTCATATCCAGTATTCTCTAAATGTTTAAGAGAACAAATTTGGGACTAAATTCTAGCATTACCAATTTTCCCTAATGCTGTCTAACAGTGTTGTTAAAAAGTTTATTTTAGTTCATAGCATATTTTTTTTTTAGTAATTTTTTGTTGTTGTTGTTTTTAAAGACAGGCTTTATGTTAGTAGTGCTCTTCCCATATATGGTCTATCAGATAAGCTGTATTCAGTTCTCTTTGTTAAGCAAAGTGATTGGTGGATTGATTGAGTTAGGTGCTTTCAGAGTGATGATGATATCAGAATAATTACAACAAACATTTGTTGAACTCTTAATTTGGATCATATGCATTTCTATGTTAATTATGTCATTTATGAGATAGGTGTTACTGTTATTTTTAAAGATAAGGAGGGAGGGGAAGGTGGTGGGTGATGGGTATTGAGGAGGGCACCTTTCGGGATGAGCACTGGGTGTTGTATGGAAACCAATTTGACAATAAATTTCATATATTGGAAAAAAAATAAAGATAAGGAAACTAGGCTCAGAGAGGTTATAGCATTTAAATCACACAGCTAGGAAATAACCTGTGTTAAAATTCATACTTAAAAAAATATATATCATATATATTTTTTGCTTCAGAAGAGATTGAGTGTAAGGTATAGGTATATATTTAATTATGGTAAAATACTGTAATATATTTTTAAAGTATTTTCACTTTCAGTTAAGCAGTGACTTGCAGAGATGAAGCCAAGTTTTGGTCTGAAGACATTATATGATCACCTAATATTTGTATTTTGAATAAGAAATAACTGATGTATTTACCTCTTACTTAGCTATTTGGAGTATTTTTATGTGTTGCAGTAATTATTCATATAAAGCATTTGTACTTCATGTGCAGTCATGTTTCTCAAAGTATAGCTCAGAGATCACTTTGCATCTGTGTCACTTGTGGTAGTTAAAAGCACAAATCTACATCAGAACCTCTTGACAGAATCACTGGAATGAAATCCAGGGATTTTCATTTTTAAACAAGCCTCTCAGATGATTCTTATGCATACCAAATTTTAAGAACCATTGATATTGAAAATGTGCTCCTTTTTTACCTTTCTGTGTATGTTGCCTGTCAGCTTTCCTTTCTTTAAGAATTAGCTTACAAATCACAGATGATTTATAAAATCATCTCTCACACCGTTAAAAAAAAAAGTTTTGAGACAGAATGAGCAATTTCATATACTAATGGTGAAATGTAAATTGGTAATGTTAATTCTTTCATGGTAGGTATTTTAGGAATATGTTTAAGTAGTACTTAAAATGTTCATAAACTTTGACTCAGTAGGCCTACCTCTAGGAGTTTATCTCAAGGATATAATTCAGAGATTTGCAGAAAGATTTAGGCACACGAATCTTCATAGACTAGCATCATTTTTAAAGGTGAAACACTGAAAACTAAATAAATGAAGATGAAACACTGGAAATAATTCAGTGTCAAATATCAAGGAGATGGGTAAATGAGTTTATTATATCCTTTTGTTTGAGCCACCTTCCAGCCTTAAGATGTCCTATTGGGAAGAATATTGAAGATGTAGGAAAATGCTCATAATATAGATAAAGTTTTGAAAGAATATAAAGTTGTATTTATACATCCATATGCATATAGTGCATATGATATTAGGTTGAACTGTATGAAATTGCCATTTTTGTAGGTCAGTGAATAGTTGAGTATTAGCATTTTTATGTAGTTTAATCTATTATATTAGTTTTGGAAATATGTATTTGTCACACGTTGTTGAGAGGGAGACCAGGAGGAAATACAAAAATTTATAAAGTGATTATTTCTGGATGTTGAGATTATAGATAAAGTCTCCTTCTTTATATGTCTGCGTTTTTCAAGTTTTCTACTAAGTCTTCGTTTTGACCTTTATAATAGAGCAAAATATGTTGCTAACAAAACCAATTATTAGAAATAATTGCTAAGCTTCTGTGGAATGCCCCAAGTAAAATTTTGTAGATTTCTTTTAAGGAAGCATAAGGACTCCATCTGTACTTAATCTCTTACCTCTTTTATTTGCTGTCGAGTATATTTCTGCAAATGTGTATATAAACCAGTATCTACCTACCAAATTTTGATTGGATTTAAATCTGCAGTGGAAAGTATACTTTGAAAGGAGAATAACATCAATTTTACAAGTGTTTCTTTGTCAATAGGCTTAAAGATTACTGATCATATGCAGCAGTCTGTTGGGTAGCCACTTTAAGCAAAAAAGCCATTTGGGTTTTTGCTTAAAATTTTAAATTAAAATTGCTAAATTTGTATAATTAAGTTAATTATAAATTAATGTGATTTTAATTAATTTATAAAACTAAGTAGAGTTTTTAAAATTGGTTATGTAATGTATATATTATCTTTGGTTTTAAAAAGTTAACTGTTCTTATTTGAGAGGAAGGTAGTCCTCCTCACCCTCATTTGCTTTAATGGTTCGGTTTTAAACTTATAGCTTAATAAGAATTATATCTATCATATTCTAATTTATCACCAAATACCAGATATTGGATGCTTTATGTATGTTCCCTTTTAATTCTTACGTAAAACCCACTCATTAAGTATAAGCTTCATTTTAGAGTTGAGACAATTACAAGTGTACTTGAGATTATTTGAAGTGGTGTATTTGGGTTTTTACTTCAGTAATGTCTTCAAGGCCCATGTTCTTATCCTTGATACTATCCAGGTCCATCTGAAATGTATATTATGCATTCATAAATGGGAAACAAGGAAAACTGTAGTATAAGCCTTCCTAATTCAGAATGTCAAAGAGTGGAGGAAAATAGAAAATGAGTAATTATTTCTTGTTTTTATTCAGTCACTTGTTATACTCTAATCTGGACAGTACATGTGTGATTTCTAACATTTACTCATAGCCTGCTAATAGCTAATTTCTTGTGCAAATCACTGGAAATCCTAAAATGGAAACCCAAAATTGCCTTCTGGGAGTTTATGGTCCTAATGGGAAAGGCAGATAACAAAAGAGGTATTTAATAAGGTATTTCAGAACATAAGTATGGAATAGAAACTGTTGGAGCATAAAGATGTTAATTCTGTTTGAGAGTAGTGGTGAGAGGTACTTGGGAACCTACCTTAGAAGACGTTAATTTTGAGGGAGCCATAGATTTTATTCTTTCCATAGGTCCTGGGAATCTGCATATTAATAAGTATTCTTGTCCCTTAAGTGTTCTTTAATCCTATTGAAGTTTGAGAACCACCACTGTAGGTGGCTGTTGAATCAATGATAGTGAATATAATAGCTTGAGGAGAGTATGTAAAGTGAGAAAGGAGAAGCTAGAAACCTAAAAGCAGTAGTATTTTAGCAAAGAGAGGTTTAAGGCCAGAGAGAAGGAGAGTTTCATAGTTACTAAACTGCGTATATGAATTAGGCAATGGAAGATCCTAGGAAAGTAGGCATTGGAAAGAGAATGCATCAAAGGAGAAACAGGTTGTAATAGTGAATTGGGTTGAAAAGGCCATAGATTTTATTCGTGCGTTTTCTAGAGGTAATCCCCATATTATTTGCCAAGTAAAATCATTACTCTGGGCTTTACAGTAAATTGTGTCTTATCTCTTTAAATCAGAACTACATGGGTATCATGTACAAATTGACATGAGTAATTGTGGTCTGGCCCCTAGAGGGGTTTATAGACAGTATTCGATAATGCAGCATTGTCATTGGATCAAGATGCTGTTAGATTAGATTCATCTAGCAGTTATAATTCATATATAATAAGTGGTGTCTTTTAGTGTCTAGGGATAGGATTGGATGTGACTTAGATTTTGTGAGAATAATCAAGAAAGTAACAGGAGGAAGTTATTTGAAGCTGGAAGAAGAAAGTGATGGAAAAAGTTATGAGTTACAAGTGTATCCTTTCTGTTTCTCTCATGCTTCCACATTTATTTAATTTTCTTAATTTTATAGATTTTTTTTTTTTACCAGTATGTTTAAGTTGTAAGCATATACAGTCACAAATTTTGGAGGAAAAGTCTGAGAATTCTGATTGAGATTACAGTATGCAGGAAAAAAAAAATGTTCTTTTTTACCCTGAGATAAATAGTAACTAAAAGTCACACTGTTAACCTTTTGAAGATAATGTTTAAGAAACAGGTTAATTTCTAAAAGAAAAACTAAACATATGTAAGTATGGGAGCAAAGGTTTGCAACATATTCTGTCTCTGTCTCTGTATAGGAAGGAAGTTACTTTCCAAATGTTGGAGTTGACTGTTGTTGAAAGTCATAGCAGTTCATCTTCTAAAGATTGCCTTTTAGAATTCATTTCTTAGAATTATATCTGGGATAATTTTTAGATACAATTTGGTTTAACTGAAGAAGTCCTTGGTTACTGAAAAATACAGATTAGAAATCATTGCCATTTACCTTTGCTGATTACGTATTTTATGATACTGACTTTTGCTTCCCTCTTCATTTTTATTCTGTGACTAGAGCTTTATTACAGAGTGAATGGAAAAGAAAAACTTTATTTTTATTTTGCAAATCCATATAGTTGGATTAGACTCCCTTCTAATTAATAAGGCTTCACTTATGTACATTGTTTTGCATCCAAAAACTAATGTCTTGTACTTGTGATTGTTTATGCAAAGAGAAGCAAGAATGAGTTTAAAGAAATTGAACCTTTAAGCTAGAGGAGAATGATTAATGGAACAAGTTTCTGGAGGAGGTATAGGGGTAGACAAAAGAAAAAAGACTGGTAGTATTAGTCTTGGAAATGATAGGGAACACTTTTTTTCCCTCAGAGACGGAAGAGAAGGAAGGAGGAGCAAAGGAATAAAATCTTTGGGTTTGAGATGTTGAAAATTGTCAAGAACATAGCTGTGAAAGCTTCAGTCATCTCAATAAGGAGATTAAAATACTCATTTGGCAGTATAAATTCTAGTGTTTAGTAAGCACTTTATGTAGCACAGTTTACTTTTGAAGTCTCTTCTTTTTGATCCCAGTGGAAACTATTCTTGATTGGTATTTTATTTTTTTTTTAATAAGAAAGATAATTTTGCTACTTACATCTTGAAAATTTTGCATAGAGGAACATGTTCCATAGTGAATGTTTTTGAAAGCAAGTCATCTAAACTCAGAGCAGTTATTGACCTTTTGATAATCCCTGAGCCAGAATTTGATTCAGAGTGTTACAGCAGTAAGCATGAATTGGCAGAAAGAATGAAGGTGGTATGAGTGGTCAAGGTCCACGTGACATTTAATATAAAGTAGGTAGGATGTGATTTGGGGTCGCGGTGGGGGATGCTTAGATTGTATGGGTTTACCAGACTGGTGTACTTATTCTGTTCAAGATAGTATTTTTTTCCCCATTTCCACTAACTTGTATACCCCTTCCTTCCATTTTAAAGTGGTAGGCATGCTCTACTGCTGTTTCTGACTTCAGTGATTTGTAATTCAGGATGTATCTGTTTCAGAGCATCACAAAAAGTATGTTTAAATTCCTAATGTACCAAGTGTCTGTTGACAGATGAATGGATAAAGAAGATATGGTATATATTTATACAATGGGATATTACTTAGCTGTAAAAAAGAATGAAATCTTGTCATCCATATGGATGGATCTAGAAGGTATAATGCTAAATGAAATAAGTCAGAGAAAGACAAGTACCATATGATTTCACTCATATGTGGAATTTAAGAAACAAAGCAAATAAACAAAATAAAAGAGACAAAAAAACCCCCAGACTCTTAAATATAGAGAACAAATTGGTGGTTACCAGAAGGGAGGTGGGTGGGGGCATGGGTGAAATAGGTGAAGGGGATTAAGAGTACACTTATCTTGATGAGCGCTGAGTAACATATGGAAGTGTTGAATCACTACATTGTACACCCGAAACTAACATAACACTGTGTGTTAACTACACTGGAATTAAAATAAAAATTTAAAAATACTCTCAATGTAAAATAAAATTTCAGGTAAAAAAATTGAACTTTTAATTTTTAATAACTTTTATTATCAGAATTAAATTTTGGTTAGGGTTTGGCATTCTTAAATTGTTAGAAATGTCTTAGACATGGGTTGTATACCAATATTTAAATGCTAAAGTCAGTTTTTTTGTTGTTCAACTTAGCAAAGAAATGTATTCTCTTTGACCAAAGTGGGTAAATATTTTCTCCTTAACACTTGACAGTTTCATAAAGAAAATAATTCAAGTGTGCTGTGCTGTAAACTAAAAAGATCACTCCTAGGGGAAAAGCCTGAATTATTATTGTAATGAATGTCATCCTCCTTGTGGCATTATTACAAAATTGAAGACACTGACTCAAAATATTATTTTTAATACATAGTATGCACTAGAATTTTAATTTACTTTAGCCTAGTTTTGAGATCTTCTACCTTTGTTACTATAATCTGTATTTTAAAATGTTATTATCGAATTTGTATTCATTTCAGATATTTAACTCCCAACTCTCTATTAGTGTTATTTAAAGCAGAAATAAAAATGGGCAATATTTTGGTCTGACAAAGTAATTCTTAAAGTGTTTAGTAGCAGTAAAGGTTAACCTGTTGGTGCAGATTGGTTTTATCCCATAACAGCAATACTGAAGAAGTTAAGCTTGGCCTATATATAGTAACTGGTGACACTGGGTTTCCTTAAATACATAATACAAGCAGTTCTGTTATAAAGCAATAATGTGTCTCTGGAAAAAAACCAGAGATCTGCAAAATTAGGCCCTAGAAATAGGGACAGGCCACACAGAAGCCTATGCAATTTATAATCTGTGTATTAACAAAACTGATAACAATTCGGATAAAAATAAGAATACAGCTAAAGACTTACCTGATATCAGTTGCTTAATTCTGAGTCCTAGGATTTATGCCTTTTCCTTTGAGATGTAGGTCCATGAGGACATTCAGTTCCACTTAAATAGATTGTCAAAATTAAAAATTCTGACCTAAGATGTAGACTTCTTTATCAGTCCTCTTTACCCACCCATCCGCCTTATTTGGGAGTAACAACAACAGCAACAACAACAGCATGAGGGAAATATTTTCCTGGTTTCTTGATCTGTACTCTTTGCTTGACCAGCTAGGTGAGCCTTGTGGAAAGCCTGGCAGTTCTTGAAGCCATTAACCAGCCTCTACTTGCCCTCTTTTACCAGAGTTCTATTATTTTCCTTAAGGTCATCGTATATTGCTAAATCTCTCTCTGTGAGAACGCTTGTCCCTAATGGCTTTAAAACATTACTTTGTTCGAGAAAATTCTTTATGGACCAAAGTGACTTTCACGTTATACTGAACTCATCCCCTAATGATGAACAAATGAACGAATTTCTGCTACAGAAATGTGTTCTGTAGAAAAATAGACTGTAGTCTCTAGTTGTCTCATTGTTTTGCCATTAATGCTTCATTTATTGAATTTGTACTTGTATACATTCATGCTTGTATTTTTTCCCTATGCTGTTAATAAGTGCCTAGCATCTCTCCTGTACTGTAGGGAGAGGAGCGATGTGGTGGAATAGCTTTGTCCATAGAGCACTATTTATCCCTTACGTTTATATAGTCTTTGTTTAAAAAAGGTGGTGTGGATTATGTTATCTTTTTGTCAGAATTATTCTATATTCTGAATAGTTTACGCATTAATTTAGGCATTAACATTACCATGTACTAAAGGAAAGGAACTTAGGAGTTAAGCAGACTTGCGGTTGAATCAAATTTAGGTGACTGAGTTTTGATTATTGGAGAATAATACTAATTATCTGGTGGGATTCTTTTGAAGATTAAGAGCCGTATAAAACATCTAGTGCAGTGATTAGCACATAGCTGATATTCAACAAATATTCTGTGATGAAACTTGAGACTGCCAAGATTAAGTGACTTGCCCAAGGTTACCTTTCTTTGTAACAAAAGTCAGATTCACTGAATACCATATTTCTGATCTGTAGTTTTATATGGAGAAAAGCAAAAGCAAAACAAAACCCATTTATAGGTTTAGAAATAGAGCTATAAAGATATATACACATACTCATGGGTGCACACCTACATGTAGATTCTCCTGATTTAAGGTTTCTTCTTCCCTTAATTGATTAATATGTTTTACTTGCTCATATTCTTTTCTGATATTGATAGGATGATGATAAAAAATTGGTAGGGAAGCTCTTTACTTGATGTAAGATTTTGCTCTAATTAGAGTAGTGCTTAAGGTTGTGTCAGCAGTTTAATTCGTGCCTGTTTGCACTTTTCTGGTAGACGATAAAGTGTTTCCTCAGCTAACCAATAATACTTAAGCATTGACAAATTCATTGTTTACTTTATCAAAAAAAAACATGGCATTTCCTCCAGTCAAAAGAAAATATACTAGATTGCTTGTTTTATACTACTGCATTATGTTGACCCTGTTAGGTTTTTTTCTTTTTTTCTTTTTTTTTTTTAGGGTTGTTTATAATGAATATGGAATTAATTTGGTTAATATGAAATTAACCCCTTTCTATCTGTTTTTCAGTAAAATTTCTACTTGTTGAGATGGTTTTTTTTTTTTTTAAGTTTATTTATTTTGAGAGAGAGAGAAAGCATGAATGGGGGAGGGTCAGAGAGAGAGGAGATGAGAGAATCCCAAGCAGGCTCCACACTGCCAGCATAGAGCCTGATGTGGGGCTCAGACTCATGACTGTGAGATCATGACCTGAGCTAAAGTCAGGTGCTCAACTGACCCAGGTGCCCTAAGATGGTTATTTTTTTATCCTTCTATTTATAGATAAAAATACAGCAACAAATTATTTTCTTTTTCCCAGCTCACTACCTCTTTGTGGAAGAAAGAAGGACTATCATCAATATTTCTGCAACTGAGATTTATTTATGTTACCTGCAGTTTTTACCTCACAGTAATTTTTGCAGTAATGTTAGAGACTATGCATTGGATTTTATGGAAGATGTATTGTAGTGGTTGTAATTATGTTCTTTTATCTTTTGAAATTTAAGAATTAGAACTCAGGATTTGGTCTTGCAAGGTGTCTGATTTCCATTAAGTTTTTGAACTGATACTTAAAAGATTGAGATTAGATATCCAAATTTGCATGTAGTAAGTGATTACTTTTGGAATCATGTTATATACTAAGACATGTTTCTCTTTAGAATTGATAGGTATGTTTGATCAAATTTAAGAACCTTGGGGCACATAATTATTTTAACTACCAGAAAAGAAAAAAATGCTGCTATTTAAATGATAGTATGCATCAATTTCTAAGATGCTAAAATATGAAGAAAATGTGTGCCTGTTAGAATCTATGAAATATGGTAGGTATGTATTCAGATTTTAGGACTCCTTTTTGGCAAGGAGCAAATTTTGTCTTGCTTGTTGTTGAAGACCCTGCTCAATTCTGTATACACATTTAACTCTACCAATTCTTTTTGTCTTGTTTGTTACTTCCATCAGTATTTATTGACTGTCTTTTATGCGTAGAGCTGAGTTCTATTTCTGGTCACATAAGACTTCTTCCTTCTTGGAACTTTTATCATATTTCCAGAGCGTAACAAAAACCATTAATTTCTTAATAATTATTAAGTAACTAACTTAGATCTCCACATAGATTTCTAGCTCTCTTATGGGTATGTTTGCTGTTTTTTATGTCATATCACATATCTGCTTCATTGCCTAGCACATAGTTGGTAATTTGTTGTAATTTCTTGATTAAACTTTCTTTAGAATGGTAGGAAAAAGAAGTAGAGCATATACCTCAAAAGAATATCTATGTAACTGTGCTTTTTTGATGTAATCAGGAATTTTGAATTTCATAAAAATGTGTTTGGACTTTGTAAGTCTAAAATGAGACACCAGAAACTTCAAATTGCTAACTGAAATTTCGATGACTTTTCAAGAAATAAGGTGATTATGGCTTAGTATTCATTCACACACACATACTTAATTTTTAAAGAGATATTAAATTCTTATGTTTATATAGTAAAAGTGATATCCTGGCACCTTATACTTTGAATTTTTATGGCCTCTTTGACATTAGAAGAAATCCAGAAAAGCCAAGTGATCTGGCAGCTGTGACTTGTCCCTCAGCTGCACAGTGAATTACTGTTTTGTACATTGCTTGTGGAATAGTGGAGTGAAGACGTGTCTAAAGTAAATTCACTGGCTTCCAGAAGCGCCTGGGTGGCTCAGTCGGTTAAGCGTTTGACTTCGACTCAGGTCATGATCTCGCATCAGGCTCTGTGCTGACAGCTCGGAGCTCGGAGCCTGGAGCCTGCTTCGGGTTCTGTGTCTCCTTCTCTCTGCCCCTCCCCTGCTTGTGCTCTGTCTCTCTCTGTCTCTCAAAAATAAGTAAGTGTAAAATAAAGAAATTCAAAAAAAAATTCACTGGCTTCTAGCTATGTGTTGCATTCCCAAATTTGTTGAATTTGTGAAACATGGCAGCTATTACATTGCAGCCAGAACAATGAGTCTGAATATTTTCTATTAGAATCATTAAGGCAGGCATCAGGCATTTTAAGATACTTTGTAAAATTCTGTATCTCCTTCTGCTTTCTTTTGAGATCATATTTACTGTGACAGTTTGGAAGGAAAATGATTGTTGGCAATTATCCAGGTGACGCTGGGCCATTGCTGATGAATCGGTAGGGTAGTTCTTATTAGATTAGCAGATTTTACCTATAATCTTAATTTTTTAAGATTGTAAAGTATAGATATAGAAAACTGTATAAAATAAACATAACCCTTATTGTATTAAGATAATACATTCTGGGGTGCCTGGGTGGCTCAGTCAGTTGAGTGCCTGACTTCAGCTCAGGTCATGATCTTGTGATTCAGGATTTGAGCCCCGTGTCAAGCTCTGTGTTGACAGCTCAGAGCCTAGAGTCTGCTTCAGATTCTGTGTGTCCCTCTCTCTCTGCTCCTTCCTCACTCACACTCTGTCTCTGAAATGAGTAAGTGTTAAAAAAAATTAAAAAGGCAATACATTCTTGTAACTACCACACAGCTCTCAGTGCATAGAAGTTTTCCAAGTATGCCATATGCTTCTCTGTGTGCCCTGAGACAATCATATTCCCTTCCTTTAAGGAACTCCCTTCCTCTAAATTACTCTAAACAGTAATCATTTCCTTGTGTTTATAATTCTCTCACCTAAGTGTGTCTCCCTAGATACGATTGTTTAGTCTTGACCATTTTATTTATTTAAAAAAAAAATTTTTTTTTTCAACGTTTATTTATTTTTGGGACAGAGAGAGACAGAGCATGAAGGGGGGAGGGGCAGAGAGAGAGGGAGTCACAGAATCGGAAGCAGGCTCCAGGCTCTGAGCCATCAGCCCAGAGCCCGACGCGGGGCTCGAACTCACGGACCGCGAGATCGTGACCTGGCTGAAGTCGGACGCTTAACCGACTGCGCCACCCAGGCGCCCCAGTCTTGACCATTTTAAAAATTAGTTTCTATTTAAGTCTTTTTAATCTGCACATTTATTGTCCAGACATTTCTTTCTCTTAAAATTTATGTTTGACCTGTTTTTCATAGTCTGGATTTGACCAATTACATACATATAGTGCAGTTCAACACATTCATCTGTCCTTTTCATTTCCTCGAGCTGGCAGGTGGATCTAGAGTCCTTATTAGACTTGGTTTGACTCCTCCGTCTAGTGGGTAGTGTGTTATTTCATTAGAAGTCACCTAGTATCTGGTGTCCCTCCTTTTGTGATGTTCCCCTTAGTGCTTCTATCCATTCATTTATTGACAGGTCCAAAATGATGATGTTCTTAGTCTCTCTTTTCTTTTTCATTGACTCACAAATAATTTTATAAAGAAACGCCTTCCCCTTGTTATTTGATTTCTTAGTGCTATGGTACATTTAGGAAAGGGAGTAATGCAGTACTTCTCCAGCATATACTAGTTAAAGTTTTAGGACTATATTTGAAAGCTGAAACCCTCTAAATTGTCAGTGGTAATTAAACAACTGTAATATTTAAAGTTTTAGATTGGAAAAATAAAAACTTGCCAAATATATCAAGGGTACAAGTTTTTCCAAATAATGTATAATAGCAGTTTTCAAACCTGACTGGTATACCAATGCCCATCAGAGGTAGAGCATATAAATGGTATTTTTACTCTTCGTATTTTTTTTTAATTTTTTTTTTCAATGTTTATTTATTTTTGGGACAGAGAGAGACAGAGCATGAACGGGCGAGGGGCAGAGAGAGAGGGAGACACAGAATCGGAAACAGGCTCCAGGCTCCGAGCCATCAGCCCAGAGCCCGACGTGGGGCTCGAACTCACGGACCGCGAGATCGTGACCTGGCTGAAGTCGGACGCTTAACCGACTGCGCCACCCAGGCGCCCCTACTCTTCGTATTTTTATACAATAGAAATATACAGGAATGAGAATGAAAATGAATCAATTACAGATAAACAATGTAAACAAGTTTTAAAAGACACAATGCTGAGCAAAAAAAAAAAAAAAAACAAACAAAAAACCAAACAGACACAGAGTATAAACTTGTTATTTCAGTTTTTTAAGTTTATTTATTTATTTTGATAGAGCAGAGAGGGGCAGAGAGAGGAGAGAGAGAGAACCCTAAGCAGGCTCCACACTGTCGGTGCAGAGCCCAACATGGGGCTTGGTGAGATCATGACTTGAACCCATGTCAAGAGTAGGACGCTTAACTGACTGAGCCACTCAGGTGCCCCAAAACCTATTATTTCATTCATATAGAGTTCAAAAGCATGCAAAATTGGTCGATGGTGTTAAAAGTTACTATGGTGGTTACCTTTGTGGGTGAAGAGCTGGTTTCTACAAGGAGTCACTATAGAGGGTTCTGGGGTATCAGAATGTTCTTTTCTTTTTTTTTCCTTTAAATTTCAGCTTTGTCAAGGTATAATTGACACACAAAACTGTAAGATATTTAAAGTGTACATTATGGTGATTTTATATATGTGTACACCATGAAAGGATTCCCTCATTTAGTTAATTAATGCATCCATTACCTCACATACTGATCTTTTGTATGTATGTAAGAGAGAACATTTAAGTTCTACTCTCTTAGCAAATTTCAATTATATAATAGTATTGTCAGCTATAGTCACCATGTTTTACATCGATTCCTCAAACGTTACTAATCTTTTGGCTGAAAGCTTATACTAACCTGTCCCTGTGTTTGCCACCCCTAGCCCACTCTTCTGCTCTGTTTCTATGAATTTGACTTTTTTGTTTTGTTTTGTTTTAACATGTAAGACACACCATGCAGTATTTGTCTTTGTCTGGTTTTTTTTTCATTTAGCAGAATGCCTTTAAGATCCAACCATGTTGTTGTAAATGGCAGGATTTCCTTTATTCTCATGGGTGAATAATATTCCATTGTGTATGTGTGTGTGCGCGCGTGTGTGTTCATCCCATTGATGTATACTAAGTTGTTTCTCTATCTTAGCTATTATGAATATGACGCTGCAGTGAATATGGGAATACACATATCTTTTCGATATCCTGTTTTCATTTCTTTTAGCTATACACCCACAAGTAGGATTGCTGGGTCATATGGTAATTCTATTTTTAATATTTTGTGGAACCTTCATATTGTTTTCCACAGTGGCTGTGCCAGTTTGCATTTCCACCAACAGTGCACAATGGTTCCCTTTCTCCACGTCCTCCCCAACACTTGTTGTCACTTGTCTTTTGATGGTAGCCATTCTAATAGTGTGAGGTGATAGCTCGTCGTGGTTGTGATTTGCATTGAGCTGATGATTACGTTGTGGAGCGTCTTTTCATGTACCCGTTGGCTATTTGGTTTTTTTTTTTTTTTGAAGTTCCTCTTGTAATATTCTAATCAGATTTTTTTTAAAGCTATTGAGTTGTATGACTTTATGTATTACAGATATTATAACTCCTTATTAGATATACAATTTGCAAATATTTTCTCTCATTTCATCAGTTGCCTTTTCATTTTGTTAATGATTTCCTTTGCTCTGCAGAAGCTTTTCATTTTGATGCTGTCCCCTTGTTTATTTTTTATTTTTGTTGCCTTTGCTTTTGGTGTCAAATCGAAAAAAAAAAAATCATTGTCAAGACCTGTGTCAAGGAGCTTATTACCCTCTGTGTTTTCCTCTGAGAGTGTTATGGTTTCAGACTTTACAAATTAAGTCTTTAATCTATTTTGAGTCGATTTCTGTGTATGGTGTAAGATAGGAGTCTAGTTTCACTCTTTTGCATATGGCTGTTTTTCCAAACACCATTTATTTAGTGGAGAGAGTGTCCTTTCCCCACTGTATATTCTAATCTTTAAAATAGAGGGTTACTTTCTAATCACTAGAGAGGGTTCTGGGGTATCAGAATGTTTTAGTTTTTGATCTGGTGCTGGTACTTTTGGTATGTATCTTATATTCAAATAAAAGGTCAAAAAATGAGCAATTATGGTTTCCAGACTTGGGAAAAAACAACTTGTATGCTCACAGAATTACTTGGAGGTTGAGATTCAGTGGATCTAGGCTAGGACTCAGGTTTCTGCATTTAAGTACCTCCCCCACCCCCATGATTTTGATGCAGTTTACTTTGAGAACAAGACTTCTTTGTTTAAAAAAATTTTTTTTAATGCTTATTTTTAAGAGAGAGAGAGAGAGAGAGAGAGAGAGAGAGGTGGGGGGAGGGGCAGAGAGAGAGGGAGACACAGAATCTGAAGTAGGCTTCAGGGTGCTGTCAGTGCAAAGCC
The DNA here is from genome assembly GCF_014898765.1 of Herpailurus yagouaroundi. Classification (NCBI taxonomy): domain Eukaryota; kingdom Metazoa; phylum Chordata; class Mammalia; order Carnivora; family Felidae; genus Herpailurus; species Herpailurus yagouaroundi. Next base: position 37,217,246 of record NW_024412376.1, read on the forward strand.
TGATGCAGGGCTCGAACTCACAAACCATGAGATCATGACCTGAGCCGAAGTTGGATGCTTAACCGACTGAGCCACCCAGGTGCCCTGAGAACAAGACTTTTTTAAAAAAAGCATTCTTCTAAAATTTGGACTAGTATGATGATACTTATTAAATTTAACAAAGTGGTTCAAATATATTATGCACTTGACATTAAATAGGAATGTAGCTAATAAAGACATTAAATGAAACTTCCAAAATACAGAATAGTTTTATAACCTAGAAATCTCTCCATTTCTTATGATAATTTTTAATTAAAAGCATCAGATTCTTAGATATTTTTACTTCTTCACTAAACAGAAGGTTTCTCCCCACCCCTTCTACTTTTTTTTTAATCCTCCTAAAGAGTTCCCAGATGTGCAACAATGAGTAGAGAAATAAAAACCTACTTTGCTTCTGAATAGTGTGCTGTGTTCAATAAATGTTTTATTCTTAGAGAGCAACATGTTACTGGGCTCCAATTTATGTCACAACTAAATAATCACTACACATCCTAAATCTGTAGTGTCAAAACCTCAAATTTAAACCTAACAATATTAAGGATCTATAATATTAATAGCTTATTATTAGCAAATAAAGCAACATTGAACATCAAATGACTGTTATGTGCTTTAGAATAATTAAGATTTTTTCCCTGAAATTAAAAATAAAGCTAATGTTCACTAGCTTTGCAGATGATTGTATTGATATCCGTTGACTATACAGATGTATCACTGGGGTTCTGTTAAAATGCAGATTCTGGGGCGCTTGGGTGGCTCATTGGTTAAGCGTCCAACTTCGGCTCAGTCATGATCTCGCAGTTTGTGAGTTCAGGCCCCGTAACAGGTTTTGTGCTGACAGCTCAGAGCCTGGAGCCTGCTTCGGATTCTGTGTCTTCCTCTCTCTCTGCCCCTCCTCTACCCCTCCCCTGCTCGCGCTCTCTCTCTCTCTCTCTCTCTCTCTCTCTCTCTCTCTCTCTCAAAAATAAATAAATAAAATGCAGATTCTAATTAAGTAGATCTGGAGTTGGGGCCTGAGATTTTACATTTCTAACAAGCTCCCAGGTGATGACAGTAACTGCTGGTGGAAGACCAGATTTTGAATAGCAAGGTTCTGCTTTCTTGTCTCTTCCTATTGCTTTTTTTCCATTTCTGTCAGAATAATCTTTTTAATGCATATATATGACAGTGTCAGCTCTGCTTATAGCCCTTTGGTGGCTGCCAGTCTTGAGTTCATCTTCCTTATTGTGGCCTACAGAGATTCTCAAGTTGGATCCTGTCTGTCTTGAACCTCATCTCCTAGCCCATCAGTTTCCTTTCTAGTAATTGTCTACCCTACAATTCAGTTTTAAACCCAGCAAAACCAAACATCTCACACATCTTTATTTCTTTAATTAGTTACTTTTTTCATTCTCCACCCCAGAGTGCAACCTAAAAGTACTTTTATTACTCACTTTAAATATCATGTTCTTTGTGAAATCATCCAAGGTCTCTCTGCAAGGAGTTAATTATGACTCCTGATCCTGGCACTGTGGTGGAATACCAAACAGTTATTATGAAAACTGTCTCAAATGAAACCACCCAAGTGCCAGATAAAGATATAGAGAGGTAGATAAATTTATTGATTTAACTACAGTGCTGACATGACAAGAAGGAAATCCACAGTGGCTAAGACACCCTGGGAGCTAAGAGTGGGCTAAAGCCAACTTCTGACCTGGGAGTTTTTCAACAGGTAGAGATCTTGGTTTCTAACTTTTGGGCTGCCTTAAGTGCTGGAGACAAAGAGGTAAATTAGAAGGCCACACAATGTGGGTATCTAATAGGAGACCCTCATGTAAAGCTGAGATCCCAAAAGGATCTAGAAGGATGAACAGAAAATAAACCTAGCACAAAAAAATGGACAGTGAGGGACCTTTCAGTTTCAGTTTTAGTTTTGGGAAAAGGAGAGGCAGGATCCTCCCTCCACCTCCTGCATGTGTAACTGCAGGTAGATTCTCACATAAAGCTCTATGTAGCTCTAAAATCCTCAAGCAGTGAACTTAATTTAAAGTGGTCATCAGAGGGGCGCCTGGGTGGCGCAGTCGGTTAAGCGTCCGACTTCAGCCAGGTCACGATCTCGCGGTCCGTGAGTTCGAGCCCCGCGTCAGGCTCTGGGCTGATGGCTCGGAGCCTGGAGCCTGTTTCCGATTCTGTGTCTCCCTCTCTCTGCCCCTCCCCTGTTCATGCTCTGTCTCTCTCTGTCCCAAAAATAAATAAATTTGAAAAAAAAATAAATAAAATAAAATAAAATAAAGTGGTCATCAGAGGTGGTAGTGCCTCTGAGCAGCCAGCTGAAAAAACCGGATTTTTCTCTGGAGCAATGTAAATTTAACCTAAGGCTCAGAGGATTCTACAGATAAAGTTCCAGGGAAGAATGCAGCTTGAGAGGCAAGTAGATGAATTAAAAAAAAAAAAAAAAAAAAAAAAAAAAAAAGATTGAGACATGAAAAACAGAATGTAAAGGTCTTAACACACCTGATTGGAGTTTCAAAGAGAGATGATAAAAAGAATGGAGAAAAATAAATATTTCAAGAGATAATGACTATGAGTTTTCTAGAACCGTGGAAGCTCTTCCAGGAAGCTCAATGAATCTCAAACAGGATAAATAAAATGAAATCACATCTAGATGCATCATAGTGTAGAACATGTAGAAGAATCAGGATAAAGAAAATATTTAAAAAACAACTACAGTGGAAAGACCATTTCCTTAAAAAAGAACAGCAATTTGGCATTTCGCTGAGTTTTGATAGCAATAGTGGAAGCCAGAAGACAGTGGAATAATATCTTCAGTTTGCTGAGAGAAAACTGTCAGTCTTCTATCTATAACCAGTGAAACAGTCTTTTAAGAAAGAGGGCAAGGCAGAAAGTTTTTCAGGGAGTGGGGGGAAAACTGTCATAGTTATGTATTATTCCCGGGATGGTCTATATTTGCTTTTAGGGTAACATTCTAGACCACTGGCATTAACAATAGACTTAGATTTTCAACATGGGACATTTAAAAAGGATAAAATGTATCTTTGTATACATAAAGAACTCTAGTTTCCATTATCAAAAATTATCTCTGTATAATAGTAACATTGTTATTTTATTCACAACTTTAAAATATTACTCCCTGTTTTAAGAAATAGCTGCTTAAAAAGTTAGCTTAAACCTTTAAGTTAAAACAAAAAAATCTGGGAAGAAGACAGAAACCCAGGTTTTGTGTCTTTCTGAATCTACTTACAAGTAGATAAACAAGGTACCCAAACAGACAACCTGTGGGCAACATTTACCCATGACAGTGTATTCTCTGAACCATAAAATACGACTGGGTAAGGGCAAAACACCACTAGCTACAAGGCCTGAGTGTATCAATCAGTGTATTAGTAGGAAATAGCAAGGGCAAACAATGGGGATCAAACTTGGCAACAGGAGAGTGCCTCAAAATAGTTAACTGGGAAAGCCAGCTGGCCAGTTAGCAAATGAAACTGGTAGGTCTTTTGCCTACTTCAACAATGAACGAGTGCAGTGGGCCTTCAGTAAGGTCTGTGAGGGCAAGGGTAGTTTAACCCCTGGGAACTTTCAAAGCTGACCTGCCAGGGCTGTCTTTCAGAATAGGGCCTCCTCACACAAAAGGAGAAGCTGTGGGAATGGAATCAAAATTGCACAGAATACGGACAAAGGAAAGAGAAGTGCCAGATGAAAGTTGGGGAGAACAGAGCCAAGAAATCTCAGGAAGCACGCTGCATGTTTTGTTTTGCTTTGTTTTGTTTTTTAAACACTGTATATGACAAGGGAACTCTGTAAAATTAGAAAGACCATTTACATTAGACCAGCAGTATCCAGAGCAAGGAAAACCAAAGGCCTAAAGTATGCTGAGACCACATGTGGGAGACTTTAGTTTTGAGTATTACTTGAGAGGAGTAGTCACTTGGAGCTGCCCTATCATGTCAGGAATGATTTAATGAACTTGGTGTGGTTATGCTTGAGTTTGGGCTAGAGTATATAAATATAAAGTTGATTAAAAAAAAAAAAATGCAACATGTTGCCCAGGTAGAGTAGGCTGCCAATCACTAAAGGTAAATTTTAAGCAGAGGTTTGGTCCTCTCTCATCAGTGCTACTTGCATTTATTAAACACCTGCTGTGGGTCAGATGCTAATATAAGCACTTGACCTGTATCAATTAATATGTATAATACCCTTTGAGGCACATTTTTCGTAAGCCATGCTTATGACCTAGTAAAGAGAACCTGGGAGCCTTAGGACCTTGCTTCTAATTCAGCTCTTCCCTTCATTAGCTGTTGTGATGTTGGGCTGGGTACTTAAATTTCTAGGATCACTTTCTGAAACTCTAAAATAAAGGGATTAAAAAAGAATACCTCTAAACTTTCTAGTTGAATCTATTGATGCTTTGTGCTCATAACTTTTCTGACAACCTAGAGCAGCAGTTTTCAGATTTTGGTCTTAGAAACCACTTTACCCTCTAGAAAATTATCGAGGACCCCGAATAGTTTTTGGTACGTGGATTATCAATGTTTACTGCATTCGAAATTAAAACTAAGAAATTTTAAAAGCATAAGCACAGTTGTATCAGCCATCACAGTAATGGCATCATCACAAGTTGTGTAGTCAGAAGTTATATACATTTGGAAGAGAATGAGTGCAAAAGCCAATAAGCTCTTAGTATTATGAAAGTAGGTTGACCTCAAAGATCTGGAAAGTCTCAGCAATTCTCAGGGGTCTGCCCATTACATTTTAAATACCATTGACCCTGTTCCTGTCCTTTGAGAGGTTAGAGAATAGTTTTCTTGCCACTGAAAAAGAGTTGGAAATGCATCCTTCCCCATGTAACCAACCTTTGGTATGTTTTGGTTTGGAAGATAGTTACTCTAACCTTGTAAATAAGTACTCTAGCCCAAATTGAGTAAAGATTTGAATTTGAGTGTCTTTAATAACTGTTGATCTCCTTTCTTCTGATGTTATACTTAACTCATGATGAAGTAGCCTATTTTCAAGCCTTCTTAAAATTGATATTAATAAGCTGTTTAATAGCTAATAAGAATAACATTAAGTACTCACTTAAAGATGTCAGGGCATCTTTAAACATTTACATGCATTATCTCTGTAATTCTTACATAATCCTGTAAGATAGAGGTACCATTTAAAATCCCCTTTTGCAGGTGAGGTAACTAAGATTTAAAGACATTAAGTAAATTTGCTCAAGGTTACATAGCTAGGTGTGGTGGTAGATTTAGAATTTGTACAGTCTACTGAACCTGGGCTGTTAACCCACTGGATATTATTACTTCAAATTTATGGAGCTGTGTCACTGTCAACTTGGCTTTGACATTGTGCTGAGATGGTCTATTTCTTCATGTTCTTTGTTGATATTAATATTATTCTTATTATTACCCCAGTGAAAAACCATTAGCTCTGCTGGAGCCAGGAATGGTTAAATTTGATCATAGTACTGTGTGATTTCTACTACTCTGGGAGTGAGAAACTGTGTACCAGATGGATAGTGCTTAAGAGGCAGTGGAGCATGGTTTCTGAATCTCATTTCTTCACTTTTAAAGTAGAATCTACATCATAAGTTTGTTTTGACAGTGAAATCAAGTTTCAATGTAAAACATTTAGCAAGCCCTGGCACAAAGTAAGATTCAGTAATAGGTAATAACTTATTTTGGAGTTGTGTTGAGAATTGATAAGGAAACAAGATTACAAAGTTGGATAGCTACTTTGGGTTATAGTCTATAGCATTTCATTGCTTTGCCTAAAATCTTAATCTGTTTAAACTGTCGAAGTGCTTGTAATCGTATACAACTATAGAGCTACATTTGCAGATTCAAATATAGCTTTAAGAGCACTTTGTAACTAGTAAGCAAAAGCAGTTAGAATGTGTGCATGAGTTTTTGGGTGTGGGGGAGATATGGTGTGCCCCCTTTTTCCTACAGGGGGTCTAGGAGAAAATCTCATGATTTCTTTTACTTTGCTGGGGGCATCCTTAAGGCTTTTTTTTTTTTTTTTTTTTTTTTTTTTTACCAGGGCCTAGACCCACTGTCCAAGGCCTTGACTGGAAGAAAGGTGATGTTTAGAGGTCGGAGAAAGAAGAGTGGTCTCTGTCTTAAGAAGGTTCTTTTATATAAAAGAGATAGTAGTAATGGTGTCCTGTTACCGTCACTTGTGCCTTTTGTTTCTCTTGCTGCTGCAAGATCCTTAATTATGCTTTGTTGGAAGATAGGTTGGCCTAGTGGAGTGAACACAAACCTTCGTTCAGACATATCTCCGTTTCAAGCCTGTTGCTAAATCTTACTAAGTCTTTGGGCAAGTGACCTTAATCTGAGACTGTTCCCTGTTTTGTAAAATGGGAATAATGATCTCAGGGTTCTAGATTAGATGAATAAGCTGTACCTAACATATTGTTAGTTTCTAGTGGGCTCTCTGTTTGCTGATTACATGAATGCAGTGGAAGCATCTTTACGAACCTGAATATAAGACAGGCTTCTTAACTGTAAAGATTTCCAGCTAGTATTTCTTTTCTCTATCTGCGTAGGTAAGTTTCTGCAGAAGAAAAAAGGCATATTTTTATGGCTTTCAATTATTATTCTTATTATTCTTATTATTATTCTTTTGAGTTAGCATTATAATTTTGTCTAGGTGGGAAGAATAACTTTGGAGTAAAGGAATCCTGTTGGAAACTTGAAGTTCTAAGAAATATTCCTCCTAACAAATCTTAAAATCACTAGTTTTGGAGAGCAATGACCACTGTTTTTGTCTGCCTGGTTATTTGAATGGCTGAGTGTAGTGGTAAAATCCTTAGGCAGTCCTCATTGTGATAAGGAATTTGAGTTGTGACCAATCCACAATGCTTCCTCTTAGTTTTAGATTGAGTGTACAACACAGCATTGTGCTGAGATTGCGGGTGTTTGGAAGCTTGAGAGTGTTTTACAACCACTGCCTTGTTAGGTTTGTCCAGAAATACTGTTCTATAACCTGAAAAATTTTAAAAATTTCTTGTCTGAAAATTGCAGATCATTATGTAAGGGATCTAGTTTACTAATCTAATCATTGTGACAGTATTGCTTTATTTGTACATAAATAGAGAAGATCTTTGTAAGAAAATCATGATACTTCTTACTATTTAGAAAATAATAGCTCTCAGTCTTGACTAAAAAAAGGAAAGAAAAAAGAATAGTTTTTAACAGATTATAAATGTTTCTTGTTATTAGAATTAATGTTTTAGATGTTTTTGAGTTTTTATTTTTTTTGTGGTGATGGTTTTTGCCTTTTTTGCTTTTACAGTTATCATAGTATTGACAGATAAGGACATTGGTGGGCAGTGATGGAGTCAGGCTAGAATGAAGCTTATTTTATTTTATATAATTATAATTATATAACTTTTATTTTTCTCATTCATACTATGTCTTACAAAGGTCTAACAAAGGTAGATTTTTTCATAATTTTTTAAAAACGGTGTTTTTATAGCCATTGCTCTCTCTTTCCTTTTTTTTTTTTTTTTTTTTTTTTTTTTTGATTCAGGGCATATGTCTTTGGTCAGCATTGTATTACCAGTACCCAGCTCATGTTAGAGTTTAATTATTTCTGTTTGTGAACTCAAATACACATTTTTTGAAACCACACTGTGTGCAGTGCAGTCAGGCAGTATTTCCCCCAAGGCCCACTCAGCCTTCCTGCCAAGAATTTGAAGAGGAAGATGGAATGATTGTTTCTTAGAGTCTCTCTGTGAATAGTGATTCTCTGACATATTCATCTGAATGAAGTAATTGTTTTTCCTCAGTGAGCAAGAAAAAAAATCCAGGCAGCAAGTTACCTGAGTTCTAACATACTGATGGAAACCTCCCAGGAACCTAGGCAAGGGGGCATCCAGCAGTAGCAAATGCGAATAGGATTCCTAAATTTAAAAAGCAGATAACAAGACATTTTTTTCCTTTGTGGTCCACATTAGTTGCCATGCTAAAACTGCTAAGATAGGAACTTTATTAAAAAAAAAAAAATAGATTAGTTTCCTATAGACGAAATTTTCTATATTACAGTGGTGTGCTTTTTCTGAAGGTCAAAACCTTATTGTAAAATGATAGTGAGACAGAGTAGAGGCCAGAGCTAAAAGGATTTGAGTAAGTGCTTGCTCATTGCGGTAATGTGCATTCCTTAAAGATGCTGAGTTATTTCTGAAACTTAGCAGATCCTGGTTTTCTTTGGTACTGTGGTCATTGGCTGTTTAGGGTAGTGGTGTCAGACTGTTGTTCCTTCTAGTACAGTTGCTATTTTAGCTCTATTGTATTCTTCATTCAAAGTCCTCTCTACCTGCTATAGAATGTTTCACAGTGTATGCTGTGCTGACTCCTTAGTACCAGGAGTGGGGACTCTGGGAAAACTGCCACCTTACTGTTGAAGTGGAAAAGTCAGTATTCTGGACTTCTAGGTTGGCTCTCTGATGTGATTGTATCTGGTATTAGTGTAGAGAAGACCCAACTAATGGACTCAGAGCAAAGAAGTTCAAAGCTGTTTTCAGCATTTAACAGGCTCGCAATAGGAGTCAAAAGGCAGAGAAATTTTATCATTGTCCTCAATTAATACATATCCTCATTTTTAATTGAGGTGCTTTTTATATAAAGTGAAACCATAGATGAGTTTTGACAATACATATACCTATGTAATCAGCACCTCAGTCAAGAAATGGAATATTTTTATCACTCCCCAAATTTCCCTCATTCTCAAGTCCACTCAATCCATACTTAGACAACAACTGTTTTGATTACTATCACTGTAGATTAGTTTTTTGTATTCTTAAACATCATATAAATGGAATCGTATAATGTTGCCTTTTTTCCTGGCGTTCACTCAACAGTTTTTTTTAAATGTTTATTTCTGAGAGAGAGGGAGAGAGAGACAGAGCATGGGGGGAGGGGAAGGACAGAGAGAGAGGGAGACAGAGAATCTGAAGCAGGCTCTGCACTGACAGCAGCGGAGCCTGATATGGGGCTCAGCCTCACAAACCATGAGATCATGACTGAGCTGAAGTTGACACTTAACCAAATGAGTCACCCAGATGCTTCTCAACACACTGTTTTTGATACCCATTTTGTTTCATGTATCAGACATGCATTCTTATTTCTTTGTATTCTTATTTCCATTGTATGAATGTATCACAATTTATTTATCCATGGTTCTGTTGGTGAACATTTGAGTTGGGTTCATTTTTGGTTCTTCTCAATAAAGCTGTTATATGATACCAGCCTATTTGTGGACATTTCTGTTGGATAAGTACCTAGGAGCATATGTGGTAGCTCACAGGGTGTGTGTGTGTGTGTGTGTGTGTGTGTGTGTGTGTGTGTGTGTTTAATGTTTATTTTTGAAAGAGAAAGAGTCAGAGCACAAGCAGGGGAGGGTCAGAGAGGGAGAGAGGAAGACACAATCTGAAGCAGCCTCCAGGCTCTGAGCTGTCAGCACAGAGCCTGATGTGGGGCTCGAACCAGTGAACTGGGAGATCATGACCTGAGCCAAAGTCAAATGCTCAACTGACTGGGCCACCCAGGCACCCCACAGGGTGTGTGTTTTCATAAGAAATTGCCAAATGGTTTTCTACAGTGGTGATAACATTGTACAATCCCACTAGCCATGTATGAGAGGTTTAGTTGTTTCCTGTCTTTACCAATGTGTGGTGGGTTTGGTCCCTTTTAATTTAGCAATTCTTATTGGTGGGAAGTTGTATTGCATTGTGGTTTTAATTTGCATTTCCTTGATCGCTAGTTTTATAGAATACCTTTTCATATGTTTATCAATCTTTTTATATTTTCTTTAGTTAACTGTGTCTCATCCAATTTTTCATTCAGTATTTGAATGATGAATGACTAAGTTGGTACATGAGTGACTTCTGTGATTGTTGACTTTTATCACACACATTTCAGCATTTATATGCACACCTGATACCCCTCCTGCTCCAAGAAATGATGTTGGCACCTTTCTACCTAAAAGACCTGTAGGAGAGATCTATTTGTCCAGTGATAAGTGTGTGTTTTTCAGAAGTAGACTTTAGTTTTGAACTACCACAAAGAAATAGAAATATCTGGTAACAATGTAAGATGGACACTTAAATTTTCATATTTTAAAATCTGTATTCTCATGCTTTACTTTAGAATGTATGAGAAAGTTTTTGAATGTATTCTAGGAAATGGAAAAATTATCCTATGAATTTTGTATATATTTGTTGGTTAACGGTTTTAAAAATTGCAGGAAGTAATAGATTATATGGACTGTAATAAAGTTATATGGACAGTTGAGTACACTTCCCAAATGTGAAAAAAGCTTGTATATTGTCTATGTCTAATCACTGGCATATCCCTGCACTTTAAAGCTTAGCATTTTATTATATACTTGATATGTGGTGTCAGTTAACATCAGGAAGAGAGAATAAGCAAAAGTAATTCCTGTTTTCTTCATGGAATTGGAAGGTGAGACACTTGAAATAACCCACCTGTTCACTTTTTTAGCCTTCTACTTTCTATAATATACATTATAAAAGACAACTCACACACAATATGTCAATCCTTTATGGTCAAGCTTATCCCTTTATCAACCCAATAGTTACTGCATTTCTTTTATTATTAGTGCATGTTCCCAACCGTTCCCTAAATTTTCTACCACTGTTTTATTTTTATAAGCAGAAGGGGGAGGTCCTTGTATTCGAGACCTGTGCTTGCCAATTTCAGCAGTTCTGTGACACAGAAGAATAGAAGAATGAAGGAAGTGACTTACATTGCCAGATAGAGTTAGTAAAGGGTGGGCAAAGAACTGTGTCAAAGAGAAGAAAGACATCTTCTTACAAAGATACAGACATATGAGAACATAGAGCATATTAGGAGAATACAAGTAGATAATATTTTTGGGTAGTGTATAGTTTAAGACAAATCAGTTTATATTGAAGATGGATAGAAGTGAGACCAGATTAGGAACATCTTGTGTACTGTGCTTAGGAGTTCAGATTTTATTCTATAGAATAGTTTCAAAAGTTTTGCAGAGTCACTTGGGTTGCTTTGTTTCTGTGAACAGTGTTCTCCTCCAGTTGTCCCTCACAAGCTCTCTACCTGTTTAATGTTTTGCCTTCATTTGAGCAAAGAGTTCAGCATGTAAAAAGTTTGGAAACTGCCACTGAGATGTTAATATTTCATGTTCTGGCAGCAGTATAGAGGGTAGGTGAGAGGTACAGGACACAAAAGATGGGAAGATTACTAAGGATGCTGTTCAAATAGTTTGGGTAAGAGGCAGATAGTTTCTGCTTATTAAACAGCACTAGGGAAGTGGAATCGATTGTGGATCTGCTTAAGAGGTAGACTTAGGAGGACTTAGTGATGATGTGATTGGTTGGCAAAAGTGTCAGGACAAGGCAAAGATAGTTTGTAACAAGTAATGGGAACCAAAATGATGTCTAGATTTTCCGCTGCTCCCCATTTTTTTTAACTTCCAGAAAAGTCCCAACTATAGTCTTAAGAACTTATTTAGTCCCAGAACCATTTGATAAGTTTGCCAACGTGATGTACCATCACCCCCAAACTCTTGAGTATGCATTTCTTATAAAAAAGGACATTCTCCAGCATAATCACAGTATAACCATTAAAATCAGGATATTGGCATCAGTGTATAGATTTTCTATTCCTCCGACCCCAAATATATTTCACTAGTTGTTCAAATGCTAACTCCTATAATAAAAAGATTCCATTCAAAATCATGGACTGCATGGAGTTATCTTGTATCTGGAACAGTGCCTTGATCTTTACTTTCATTCCTTTCACACCTTTGAAGATTATAGGGTAGTCATTTTGAACAAGGACCCTCAATTTGGGTTTGTCTAGTGTTTCCTCATTAGTGGATTCAGGTTATGCATTGTTGGCTAGAATTTCAAAGAAGTGATGCTATTTTACTTTCATTACTTTTTATTAGGTAAACATAATATCAGTTTGTCACATTACTAATGTTCACCTTCAGTCTTTCTCAATCTTTTTACATTGGGGAAACACTTAAAATAATCTTATCTTAGGAATCACATAAAAATTATTATATGTACAGCTCATGGTACATCAGCTTGATCAGTAAGTTGTAGATAAAATAATTTATTGGTAATTGTCAGCCCTCTTTTGAGTAGAGAATGTTGTCTGTGGATCTGTTTGTATTGGAAAGTTCATTAGTCAGTCGCCTCTTTTTGTGTGATTCCCTCTTCCCACAACGTGTATCTGTTTTTTTTTTTTTAATTTTTTTAAATGTTTATTTATTTTTGACAGAGAGAGAGAGAGAGAGAGAGAGAGAGACAGAGCACAAGTGGGGGAGGGGCAGAGAGAGAGGGAGACACAGAATCTGAAGCAGGCTCCAGGCTCTGAGCTGTCAGCACAGAGCCTATGTGGGGCTCGAACTCAGACCGTGAGATCATGACCTGAGCCCAAGTCGGAGGCTCAACCAACTGAGCCATCCAGGCACCCTAGTGTATCTGTTTTAATACAAGTTAGTAGAGCAGGTAGAGATTACAGTTTTTGTTTTTTACTTTACTACTTTGTCTTTTTTGCCTTATTCGAATAGGCCTTACCATTAACTTCTACTGTATGAGATCCAAATTAGATATGGTATGTGCAAGAGTAGTTTTCCCTTCATGTTTAAAACTAAAAATGACATTTTAGCCAACTTTTCTTGGGGGAAAATACAACCCCCTGTTAATTAAGTTTAACTTACTTTCCTTGAGATAAATATCTTTTATCTTTGCATAAATTTTTCAGACTCCTAAAAAATGTAATAAATTTCACGTAACAAGCTTAAACCAAAATGGGGCTTAATTTTTCTTAATGTAGGTTCAGCAGATTTAATTTAAATAAAGGTTGTAAATTCATTTTAATATTACAGCATGAAAATTTTTCAACAGTGTTGAATAGTAAACCAACTCAAACCATAAGCCAAAGCAATATGGATAAAAATATTGCCTAGACACTATTTATCTTATAAAAGACTTGGAAAAAACATTTCCTTATTCAGTAATATGATCTGGCTCCAATGCAGGCGTAGCAGTTAGAAAAGTACTTCTTTTATTAGGTTTTAAAGACACTGCAGAGAAGGAAGGAGCTAGCAACAGAGAACAGTACTACCCGAGGAATGACATCAAGAAAAGAATGATACCAAAGGAAATTAAGGGACAAGAGAGTGGTAAGGAAGAGGGAATGCTTATTCAGTAAATGTAAAAAACTACAAAAATGGTAAAAGATCCAGTGGGATTTAGCAGCCAGTTTAAAATTTGGTTTTAGTGGAGTAAATGCAAATTGCAGATGTAGTAGAGTTGAATGGGAATGAGGAATTAAATTTGGCCGAAACGAAAACATGTAAGTTAAAAAACAAAAAATAAGTATTGTAATGTGAACTGAGAAATAGTGTTTTATGTTATTTCCAGTAAAGATATATATGATTGATGAGCCATGTGGACTTAAATCATTGTTCCAAACCATAAAATTTGCTGCTCACATGAATATTTGCACAGTGCTCCCCATATTGTTCATTTTGTGTTGCTTTTGTTAATCTACATTGCTAAGGACCTATTTAGCCAATTTTGGAGTCCCTGGAAGATTTTCACCTTAAGGTACATCTTTGATTTCCCAGTTAACAACAGTATAAGCCATGTGGAACTAGAATTACCCAAGAAATTCTGTGCTTTTGAAGTATCAATCTTTTTAGTCACGTATTTATTTTTTTATAGCTTGTGTTAAAATAACAAGAAATTTGGGGCGCCTGGGTGGCGCAGTCGGTTAAGCGTCCGACTTCAGCCAGGTCACGATCTCGCGGTCCGTTGAGTTCGAGCCCCGCGTCAGGCTCTGGGCTGATGGCTCGGAGCCTGGAGCCTGCTTCCGATTCTGTGTCTCCCTCTCTCTCTGCCCCTCCCCCGTTCATGCTCTGTCTCTGTCTGTCCCAAAAATAAAAATAAACTTTAAAAAAAAAAACAACAACAACAACAAAAAAAAACCCCAAGAAATTTGATAAAAGAAAAAAGTGATAAATAGATGTTAAGGCTAGATTTATACCCAGTTTAAAAAATACAACATGTAACATGTTCACAGTACAGCTTTTAAAAATGTGTTTAAATATTTGATATTGTGTTTGTGACCTGGCTTGAAGTTCTTTGGTGAGAAAGAATGCATATAATTGACTTTAAAAAGATTTAATAATTATTTACTGACTAAAAAATGCTTTGAGGACTAAGCTGAACACTTATGGCTTTGGGTAGGTGCTGAAGAGCTGTGGTGAAAAAGGAACATCTTTTTCCTGAGGAAGCTTAAAATCTAGTGGGAAGAGACAGATAATACATGAATAGACGGATAGATAGATAGATGGGCACTTACTGCATTGCATACACTATTCCAGTGCTTTTATACAGTGCTATGGAGAAGAGTAAAACAGGGCAAGGGGGAAAGGAAGTATGATGCAAGGGAGTTATTATTTTTAAAACTTCTTTTCAATGTTTTTATTTTATTTTTGAGAGACAGAGTGTGAGCAGGGGAGGGGCAGAGAGAGAGGGAGACAGAATCTGAAGCAGGCTCCAGGCTCTGAGCTGTCATCGCAGAGCCTGACGTGGGGCTCGAATTCATGGACTGTGAGATTGTGACCTGAGCTGAAGTCAGATGCTTAGCTGACTGAGCCACCCAGGCACCCTGGAAGTTGTTATTTTAAATAAAATTATTAGGGAAAGTGTCATTGTTTAGGGGACATGTGAACTGATTCTGAAGAAAGCAATGGGCAGAACCATATGGATCTACTGGGGAGAGCATTCAGGCAGAGGGAGTGGCCAGTGCAAAGGCTCTGAGATGGCAGCATATTTTCTTCTTGAAGAAAGAACAAGATTAGAAAGAGTAAAGTTAAAAAAAGAACAGAATATAAGCACATAGTGTTGGTGGTGCCTGTAGATTATTATATAGATAGGTAACCATAAAAATTGACATTTATTCTGAGTGAAATGGCATTTTATTATGTATTCCCAGATACTGTTAATCAGTTTGGCTATAATTAACAAATAAATTATTAACTTGGGGTATGTATAGGTTTCATTATATGAGGTTGGAGTGTTGGTAAGTGGTGTGGCCAGAAGAGGGCTCCTGGTGATTAGGGAAGCTGCTTTCAGATTCAGGGAAATCCTAAACTGCTTGCTGAAGGTGATTGCAAGTTTTAAGTTATCCTTTTTGATCATCAGTACGATTTGTTTTCCTGCGATCTATGTCTTAAAGCTTCTTAAATGACTTTGTAGTCTAATGGATCATCCCGTGCCATGTAATTTTAAAAATGTCTAAAAATTTCATAGTCATTTGGAGGCTTTGGCAGTTTGCTTAAAGTTACCCCTTGTTTTATTAGTGTAACTAGTGTTCCTCAGTTACTTAGATTTACAGGTAATTTCAAGGTTAATGTTTGTCTTGGAAACATCTTTTGAGGCTTACAGCTCTAATTTACTCTTAAGACAGGCTTTCAGAGCTCGACTTGTTTAACATGTGAACTTGCCCTCTTTGATTCCTTAAGCATCCTGAAATAAGTTCAAATGGTTTTTAATCAAAGATTTTTGAAAAGCAAGGTTCATGAGAAATTAGTGAAAAAGTTTCTGAGCAACTAGTTTAAAAAAAAAAAAAAAGCACTGAAATTAGGTCTGAAACGCCACTAAATGAACAAAGTATAATGACCAAAAGTTAGCCACTATTTTCTGGGACGTGGGTAAAAGTCCTGGAGTAATTCTCTTCTATCACGGTAACCTTATTTCTGATTTTTTTTGAAAAGCAAAATTATTATCATACTTCTCCTTCATCCTAGGATGGAACTGACTGTTGAGGCATCTCTTTCTTCAGACATCCTTAGGTTCATAATTCCCTGGACTTCACACTATTGTGAAAGATGCTGCCAGAAGAACCCTGTTTTGCCCACTGTAATTACAAAGGGAAAATGATGCCACTCTCTCCCCTTTTCTTTCTAGAGATTACTTTATACAGAGTATAACTTTATTTAATATAGGCTATCTGGATTTTCATTTATGTGAGAAATCTAGTGATGACTATCTATTAGAGATTTCAGTTTCTTTGATCATTTATCCTTTGTTATATATCCAGAAGCAATAATTGGTAATGCTGTGGCTTCCTCATTGGTATCTCAAAATAGTGTGAATCTTGCACTGCAAGCACAGCTCTGTCTAAAGGATTGAGATAAAGTAGGTACAATTCATGCTCATTATTTGCAGATCTGTATTTGCAAATTTGCTTATGCACTACAGTTTATTTTTGACACCAAAAAGCAATATTCACAGTCATTTGTGGACTCGAGCGTGCACAGGGTGGCAAAAAAATCACTTGGCATGCACATTCCTTTCTGAGGTCAAACAAAGTGACTCTCTGCCTTCTTGTTTCAGCTCTCATACTGTAAACAAGTGTCCTTTTTATGGTTTATTTAGTGAAATATTTTTCATTAAAAGCTTTTCACTGGTAATTTGCCATTTAAAATGGTCTCCAGGCATAGTGGTGAGGTGCTGTCTAGTGTTGTGATGTGCCTTATGGAGAGCATAAGACAAGCTTTGTTCAGACATGAATTTATAGTATTGCTGACTGTGAGTCAGTGTTAATGAATCAACAATATGTATTCAGTACATGTCTTTATATAGAAACATACATATGAAAAGATTATATATTGATCAGTTGGCCAAAATGTTTGTGACCAAGGCTTGTAGGAACTTAACTCTGTGTTTCCTCTAGGAGCAGTGGCTCAGTATTTGTGGTAACTTTATAGAACACAATTACTGCGAATAATGAGAATGGACTGTGTTTAATTAAGGGTGGTGATTTATAGAGATTTTAGGTATCTGAAATATTTCATAATTATCTCTTTAAACCATTGTTTCAGGTTTGTTTAAATACATACACACATACAGAGTTATTTATAATGTAAAATCTGATTTTTTCATGGGCTCTGGTTGGGTGAAAGGTCAGCGATTAACTCGTAAAGAAACATTTCCAACATTATTCTCTAGAAAATTAAAATGTGCCTGAAGCCTATTGAGTGTTCAGCAAGTATTTGTTTTAGAATAATAATCTTTGAGCACTGTAGTGATTCTGGTTTTGGAAAAGAAGGCTGAGTATCAGTGTTAGAGAATAATACTCTTAGGATTTTATCATCTATAGTTAATGTAGACTGAGGCACATAAAAGAAAACTCAGTTGAATGTCTCTTTCTGGTCTCTACTTTGCTTGAAGCTAGCTGGAAGCTAGCAATCTTGAGAAATTTACTTAAATCTCTTCCAGCTTCAGTTGCTTTGTCTGTGAAGTGAGGAACATTTTCAATTTAAAATTTCTATGGTTTTCTTGACTTTGAGTCATTTCCATTCTTCTCATGCCCAATTGTCAAGGAAATTGTGTAATTTAATGTTAAAGTATATTAGCCATCAGACTTTATTTTCCTTACTTCCAAGTTTGCTCTCACTAGTTATTGATAAAAACGTAAGTTATGTATTTGATATATCTTGACATTATATACTTCTGGTAAAAAGAAATAAAAGAGCATTTCTGGATTTTACACTGACTTTTTAGGATACAGGATTCTGTTTGTTGATGTTTGTGTTTCTTACAAGTTCTAATGCTACAGAATTAGAGTTTTAAAAGTGAAAGTGTGCATTTTTTGTTAATATTTTATTAGCTTTTCCTATATGGCAGTTTTAAGTTTTAGGTCAACTTTGTTTTCTTTTTCTTAATGTGGGGCTTTATAAACTACTTTTTAAAAGATCCCTCCCCCATAGGTATTTAATCGATTCTGATCTTATTGGATAAATATTTATTATTTTAATTAGGTCATTAGCTTCTTTAATAGATTATTATTAGAACTAATTTCCTAAAAACACTGGATTTTTTTGTTTAATTTTGTGTTTATGAATACCAATAGAAGATGAAATTTTCATTCCTATTTTCCATTCCAAAACTGGGTCAGAGAAATCCAGTCTAATATATATACTACTTGGACAAATTTTTATGTAAGTCTGTCAGATATTTTTAGCCTTTTCAAATATTCTGGGATTCCTCTAATCTGACTTTTAGCTGTGTCATTGTATATTTTATATTGTGCTTTAAATTTTATACTGTGCTTTAAATCTGATTCTTTTACTTGGATTTACCATTTTTGACCAGGTCTGTTTGTAAGAATCTGTATTATTTTGAAAGCTATCTCTATGCCATGGTTGTAAATATGAGTCAGTTAACTTTATTGGCTTAAATTAAGATACTTTATTCTCTGTTCTTCCCAATATAACACTAAAGTTACAGAATGATAGTGATTTGAATTTTTGTTTTCATAATTGGCAACAGAAGTGTTCACCATTGACCAGTACTAGTACTATTTTAGAAATGCCAGTCATACACTTTCTATTTGTTGATAGGCTGACTGCTTACCAACAGTCTCCTCCCTACTTTTCACATATTCTTTATGATTAGCTTTATGACCTTTGTTCTTTCACCTTTTGCACTTTATGAATTGCTTTCAATATGGCATTTAACCTGTTTCAGTCTCTTAAAAATTTGCCTGTTAGGTTGGACACACAAAGGGCAGTTGGTTGGGGTTTGCATTATCCCAAGGTACTGACCCTGTTATCGTGCTGTTCTATGCATAAACATCCAAGTGAAAAATGTTCTGTTAATGTTAGGAGAGCTGACTTTAGATACAGTTATGAAAGCAAGATTTTGATTGTTTGAAGGAAACCTATGAATAGTAGATTTACCTTATATACATTAGGATACTATATATATTCATTTG
The DNA here is from genome assembly GCF_014898765.1 of Herpailurus yagouaroundi. NCBI lineage: Eukaryota > Metazoa > Chordata > Mammalia > Carnivora > Felidae > Herpailurus > Herpailurus yagouaroundi. Next base: position 37,236,088 of record NW_024412376.1, read on the forward strand.
TGTAGGTCAGTGTTTTTCAGTGTGTTATTTTTAACCTGCCTTTCTCTAATGTTTTTATAGTTTGTCTTCTACATATACTAGCCAATAAGACTTTGATGACCTTTATTTTCTGTAGTTTTTTTAATTTTAATTTTTTGTAGAAAACAACAGATATGTTATTTAATGTGCTTTTCCTAAGACCTACTTTCCACCTCAAATAGAAATTTTGTTGTTGTTCTTGTCTGAGTTGTAAATAAGAACCACTTGACTTTTTAAAGGCATATTTAGTATGTATTACATCATAGCTTATTGATTATATTTGATCATCGAAATCTCATGCACCTAGGAAAGTTTCCTTCTCTCTCCCTAAAGGACTATTTCATACTTCTTTCTTCAAATTTCTAACACTCTTCTCCCAAGATCACTCTGATGATGATGACAATGATGACATTGCTTCCTACTTTAGAAAGAAGAAGGAAAACAGTTGAAGGAATGAGTAGAGAATTTCCAAAGACTTCTACCTCTGTAAAAACCCACCTATTTCCAGCTGTTTCCACATTGAAAAATATGGTAAAAAGAAATAAATTTAAAGTACCTGTGATACCACACTTCTTTTCTATCTTTTGCCATAAAGTTTCCATTTTTTTTTAACTAAAACTAGTCCTCCATTTTTGAATTCTTTCCCATCATCCCCTTTTAATTAATTAAGAAGAACACCACAATTTCTTCTCTTTCTTGATTACGTTTCAAACTTTTTGTTTTGTACCAGATCACTCTTGTTAATATACAGATACACTACACTGCTAGGTCTCCAGTCTTGAAGAATAAAAAATTTTCTTTTAATTCTGTTTTCCCTACCAGTTACCACTTCCTTTTGTTCTTTTTTGCAGCAAACTCCTAACTTGTTTGTACCTACCATCTCTGTTCTCTTTTCCTACTCTCTTAAATCTACTTTAATCAGAGTTCAACTAACAAATTCCTATTACTAGTGACTTCCATGTTACTGAATCCAATGGTCAATTCTTTCTGTTCATCCTACTTGATCTATCATCAACAGTTGTCATTTTATACTTTGTCCTTCGGGGTATACTTTCTTTACCTGAATGTTTCGAAGATACCACCCATTCCCAGTCCTCCTTGTTAGTTACCTTTGTTGGTTAGTCTTCTCTTTGAATGTTGGAGTGTCTCATAGCACAGTCGTTGGAACTCTTCTCTTTCTATACTTAAACTTCTAGTTGTAATTAGAATTAAAGAATTTTCCCCCCACACTACAGCTTATTTCTTAGCAAGTGTAGATTATAGAAAGTAAAATGAAATATTGCTATTTTAAAGCTATCTTTCAGACTTTCAAACCCCATTTCAAAACTTGCAGTGAGAACTGAGGCACTTTGGGAGATTTACCATCTAGTGGCAAGGGATCGAAAAGTAGATACGGCTGTTTTAATAAAGACCATTGTGATATAATGTAGTTATTCTTAGGACATGATAGAAGATGTATGTTGTATTTGTTTTATCTCATAAACCTATAAAGATATTTTTAAAAGGAGTTTTATATGAACTTGGGCAGTGAATTGGCATTATTTTATATGACCTCAAACACGTCCATATAGGTATCTGCAAAGGGTGAAATTTAGGAATGACCATTATGAAAAGATTTTATATCAGATCAAATTTTAGTGTCAGTCTATAAAACTTTTATAAAAGCAAATGTGTCTGATATATAGCATTTGAAAATGTAGTTAAAAAATAAGTTTTAGGTGCTTACAATACCACTGCCCAAAAGCAGTTTGTATTTTGAAATCTTGTATTTATGCAGTTTAAAAATCATGTTGTGATCATGTAATTTCCCTTAGCATAATGTAAACATCCATGCCCTCAAATTTTTAAAAATGAACATCGTGTTTAGGAATTGCACTATATGTACCCCATCTCATGGATTCCTTTTCTTGAACGTTTGGGTTTTGATTATTTTTATTTACATTTATTTTTATTTTTTGCTTTTGTGGATAAAGCTGCAGTGAGCATCCTTTGCATAATTTTTTTTTCTGTTTTAGGATTACTTCCTTAGGATAGATTGCCAGAAGTGGAGTTACTGGGTCAGAGGGTATGAACTTATGAACTTTTTTTCCTTTTTTAAAAAATAAAAGTAAAACTTTTTGTTTATTTACTGTCCATTCAATTTATATCATTGTCAACAATGAAAATCATAATGAATTATACTTGCTGCCTGTCGGAAAACTATGTCTTAAGGCAAGGTTCTATGATCAGAGAAGTTTGGGAAATTCCAAAGGTAAGAAGGCCTTTTTATCTTGGTTTACCTCAGCATTTCCTGAACTTAACTGAGCATTGAATGGTTTTTTTTTTTTTTTTTTTCCTTCTGGCATCAAGTATTTTATAAAAACTTCTGGAAGCTTTACAAAAGATATCATTTATGAACTGATTTAAAATTGAAAATGATTTTATTGGTTAAATTATGTTTTGTTGGTCAAAGCAACTAAATTATCAGGCTTCATTCTAAAATTGTTTAAAAGATTAAAATAAAGCTGTTTACTATGTGATTTTTGTGTCTGTCTTTGTAAAGTGTCGTAATTTCTACATTTTAAACTTTATTGATTTCTAAAGAACATCTTAATGTCTCCATGGCATCAGATACTTTATAATCTTTAATGAAATTTGGAATATAGACCTAGGACATAAAAGTGGAAGATAATATAGATTGAACAAACCTTTTTCTCCCCCCCACCCCCATTTTTCCCTACAGAATGTGAAATCCTTTGCATCTTCTGATAGTCTAGCCAAGGTCCAAGAAGTAGCAAGCTGGCTTTTGGAAATGAATCAGGAACTGCTCTCTGTGGGCAGCAAAAGACGACGAACTGGAGGCTCTCTGAGAGGTAACCCTTCCTCAAGCCAGGCAGATGAGGAGCAGATGAACCGCGTGGTAGAGGAGGAACAGCACCAGCAGCAGCAGCAGCAGCTCCGACAACAAGAGGAGGAGCACACCGCAAGGAATGGTGAAGTCATCCGAGCAGAACCTAGGCTTGGAGACCAGAACGACTCCCAGCAAGGACGGTTGGAAGAAAACAACAATCGATTCATTTCGGTAGATGAGGACTCCTCAGGAAATCAGGAAGAACAAGAAGAAGACGGAGAACATGCTGGTGAGCAAGATGAGGAGGATGAAGAGGAAGAGGAAATGGACCAGGAGAGTGATGATTTTGATCAGTCTGATGACAGTAGCAGGGAAGATGAACATACACATAGTAACAGTGTCACAAACTCCACTAGTATCGTGGACCTGCCTATTCACCAACTCTCCTCCCCGTTCTATACAAAGACAACAAAAGTGAGTATATTTAGTTCACTGTTCCCCTGAGACGTTTACCTGTGCACATTCATTGTAATGAAACTGTCCTCACGCTCTTTGTTATTACCACAAAATTCATCATCAGATGTGTAGTAATAAAATGAACTAATTTTTGTTTTACAGAAAGTATTAGAAACAGAAGTACTGATAATGGCACAATCTTATTACAAATGGAGGGAAGGGTAATTGATCCTATTACTATGAAAAATCATTAATATCAAATTTTACCATAAATTTTATCCCTAGGACGGGTGTTAGTAGTTTGTTTGCAGCGGAGAGTGTTGCAGTGAAACACGATTTGTGTAAATCAAATCGTAAAGAAACTTTTCTTATTTACAAAATGCAGCTGCTGGGGTGGGCTGTGTATTCACAGGTGCCACTCCAAGGCACAAGTTATTGTCAAGTTTCTGCCACCACTTCCCTTATCTGCAGTTTTTGTTTTCCTTCCCATTCCTAGAAGACAGCTCTGTTGTATGTGCCTTCTTATCTCATTCAGCTAGTAGTAGCCCATGGAGTTAGCCATAGTCTTGTTTCAAAAGGTAGGCAGACTTCTGTCTAAACCAGAGAAATCTTATCAACTCTGGGACTTGTTGATTAATCTAGTGCTAGAACAACATTTCCATTGGATGCAGTCCTTTGTGGCTATGCCAGAAATTAAGGACTGAAGTATACCAGTCAGTCATACTGTCTGTCATCTTTGCTACTAGATAGGCAGGGAGGTCCTGAAACATTGAAGTCGACTGAGATGGAAGGAGGAAGTGATTGGGCAGTTGCAGTAAATTTGGAATTGCCGGTGCTTGTTTGGGATGGCATGTGGGCTTCTTTCCTCAAAATACTCCCGGCTACTCCTTAAAATTGTGGTTATGACAAAGGGTGGGGATTGTAGAAGAAAAGAAGCAGCATTATTTCTCTCACTCCCCAATCTTTCTGTTGTAGTCTCTCCCCTTCCCTCCCAATCGAATATAGTAAAAATGAAATGATATAGTGCCTGGGCTTTACCTCAAAATAATACTGAAGGGGAGAAAAGGAGACAGTATAGATTGGTCATGAGTTGCTGATTGTTGAGGCCAGGTTACAGAGATTAGGGTGGGGTGGCTCATGAGTATTCTTCTGTGTGGTTTTCAAAGTATGTTTAAAATATTCTATAATCGAAACATTTTTAAGTTGTAATGAATATGAACACACATACACACTAACCCTAGAAAATGATAATCAAAGTTGTAAATAGGAGTTTTCTTTACATACTTGGTCTTGTTGACTAGCTCCTAAGTCAAGTAAGTGCTGACTTCTCCTCCTCATTGAATTTTATTTTCTCTGTATTTTGGTGCTGTTGAAATTACAGGAAATTCAATAAGACGTCAGGTACTTTTTGCTGGACTTAGGATTTAATCAATATTTTAGGCAGTGTTGCTATCTATGGTCTAAATTTAAAGAGGAGAGAAAGTGAAAAGAATTATATTCAGAATCAATGAGTTATGTAACACAACCCCCCCCCCCCCCACCCGGCTTCTATGCTCATAAATCTTTATGTTTGCATGCTGTTTGGTTCTTTATTTATCATTTGAAAATTAGATAAAAATCATGAGTGTCCATGTAGAATAGACTTATAAGTTAAACAGTTCTTTGGTATGGAATATTTTCATTCAAATGATAGCTTACTTACTTTACAGACATTAAAATGAATAATGCCCATAGTAGTCTATCCTCTTGTTCTTATTTGCTTATTTTAAAATTTTATAGTGAATCAGTGATTTAGCCCATAAAAAATATACAAACAGATGTAACATCGTCTCCCTTAATGTAACTTGACCTGGAATAAAATGTCTCAGGAACTAGGTTTAATACTTGAATTGCTGTATCATTTTTGCTTAAGGTTGTGAAACTTTAAACTCCTTCTAAAACATGTTTATCCCTAATTTACCTAGCCTGTCTGCAAGTTTAGATTTTATTTAGTTGGTTTGAGAAGGGGCTGACTTCAGTAGTGATTTATATCCATTCTGCCATCTCTGTCTCAAGGTGTTAAAGTGTTTTGAATCTCTACCCCTAATAGCTACAGCCTGCTTTGTTGGTAAGGCTAAGACCTTTTACAATGCAGTCCACCCAGCTTCTGTACCCCAGATCTCTTGATCTCTCCCCTTCAAGGTTACTACATTAAAAGAGGGGGTTTCTACCTCTCTTTTTCTTGAGGATTCAAGTGGAAGAACGGGGCTTAATATTTTACTGCATAATCTTGTTTAAGAAAGAAGTTTAATTGAAACTAAGCATTGTTGAACAATGCAAAGCTATCAGTGAGTTCTGCTATATTTTAAAGACAAGAAAGCCAGCTAGACAAAACATATAGTTTTCCAAAAGGAGAAGTCATTAGATTGTTCTGTAGGAAAACTACCAGTACACAGGTTTGACAGATGCTTTATCTTTTTTTTCCCTTCAAGATGAAACTGTAAACAGAACTTTTAGGTGTATTTTATGTAGTTATATTGTTACCTCCTTAAAAACAAAGTAACAATTTTAAGGCAGTTTTTTCCTAGTGTCTCTCAGGTCATGAAATGCAAGATATTGTGCAGTCCACACAAGGCCACAGGAGTGGACTGAGTACTAGCAACTGCAGGGATAGATGTGTATATGTGCATGAGTGTCTGTGTGTGTGTGTGTCTGTATAGGTATGCTGTGTACATACTTTTGATATGTTGTTTATTTTGAGGTCATTTTCCTTCACAAATATGGCAAGAAGAATATAAACTATTTGACTGCCAAGGCAGCAGTGCCCTTCTACAGTGAGGTATTTTGAGCTTCATTTGGCCCATTTTCCTTTTTTCTATTCTTGAAACTCTTCTTTAGGATCATTCCCAGAGTGCTTTATTTTCTCACCAATACTTTACAGATGTCACCTGTTACTTCATTGCTTAAGAAGAAAATGTCGGTCACTCATGTATATAATAAATCTTAATATAGTAAGTAAGGAAAGGCTCTCATTATTTCAAATATAGAACTGTAGATTGCGAGTAACTTGTTTTGTGAGTGTTCCGCAAGACCGGCAAACATTTCTAATACATTTTAACTTGATAAACGAGCAGTGTCTTGCAATACGAGTACCATGTGATGCCAAACGTCACATGATCACAACTCGCTTTGATATACTTCCTAGTGCTTTGATTACAAGCATGTTTCCGGAATGAATTATGCTCCCAAACCAAGGTTTTATCATATTTTTATTTTGGAGCAGCTTTAAATTTTGATCATTCTAAACATAAAACACTTCAACAGACTTTACCCTTGGCCACAGTTTCTTTTAAGTCTTTTTAAACTGTGACTTTTAAGAAGAGTAGTGGTATAAGAATCATTTTTAACCCCCCCCCCTTTTAATGTTAAAATGGGATTAGCCTTTTACTTTACAGTTTTATCCAACATATCTTTCACGTGTTTGTTTGTTTTTGGGGGGGGGGGTGCAGTTTCTTAAATATACCCTGGCGCCAGCTATACTTACTTATTCAATCATTCCTGAACATGCTGTATATGCAAATATATTAATGAGAAAATCCACTTTTGGTCTTTCCTTGCCTTGGTCTTTTCTTTGAAAACATACTGAAACTATCAAAACTCATAGGACAGTCTTTTTTCCCCCCTAGTCACCAAAGATTTGTTCATATGGGAACCTACGTAATAATGTACATTAGAAATTTCAGACCATCTTAATGTTAAAAGTCAAGTGTAAGGGCAGTCAAGAACTGGTATTTATTAAGCCCGTATACTGTTTGCAAGTTCCTGTGATAGATAAGTAAGTAGAAGTTACAGAGAGACCAAAAATGACACTGTAAGTGACCAGAGATTTTAATCCACATCTGCCTAATTTAACAAAACAAAACAAACAAACAAACAAACAAACAAAAAAACCCCACACCTTTCTTTCCATGTGCTATGCTGCCCCTTATGGTAGAATTTGGAAAATATTGCTACACAAGATTTTCAACAGAACTACAAGTCTATTCAGGTTCTAGACTCTGGAGTGTGATAACTTTCTAATACAGTGTCGCATTTGAAATCATTAGGGCTCAGTTAAGTGGTTTTCTGTGTGGTATTTAACAAAAATTATTGAAGATATAAAGGTTCAAGGCTAAAATTGTAACAAGAAGAAATGACAGTGAAATTTGAGATTGGAAAACAGGTATCACTTTTCCAGAGTACACCAAACCTGTTTTTAACCAAGAGTTCTGTGCTGTCTATTTCTGTAAATTTGACTAGTCTGCCTATAAATTCTAAAGTCAACTTGCTTCCTCAGATAGGAATGCTCATCTTTTCAGTTTTAACTCCCTCTGTACAGCCTTATATTAAAAAAATCTTGGCGTGCCAGGGTGGCTCAATCCGTTAAGTGTCTGACACTTGGTTTTCACTCAGGTCATTATCTTATGGTTGTGAGATTGAGGCCTCATTGAGCTTGTGCTGGGTGTGGAGCCTACTTCAGATTCTCTTTTTCCTTCTTTTGCCCCTCCCCTGCTTGTGTGTGTGTGTGTGTGGGGGGGGGGGGATCTTGTTTTCTAAGGAGATGCCCAGCCCATACATAAAACTCTTTTTACATGTTTAATGCAGAGTAGCAACTCATTTTCCACTAAAATGAAAAGCAAATGAGGTTACCATTAGACCAAGTCTTTTGTATTCTCCTGATGTTTTCATGAACAAAACCATGCTTGAGCACCAGTTTCTGCTTCTTCCATGCCTGTCTTGTTGTCTTCCATCTGTTGTCACATAATTTTGTTCCTTAACCTCAAATTAGTCTATTTTTTCCCATCCTGACTGTTAGATTTCTCCTAGTAACTAAACAGCTTTTTTATCCTTTTTGCCTCAAATAAGAAATAAATGTCTATTAAAATTGACAAAAGTCTGAGGCTTTTTCTTGTTTCTAGATTCTAAACAGTAGAGAAATTGGGCACATTGATCACTAGGGGACCAGATTAGGGGATCAGAATGACAGTTTTGTTTCTAGTCTTCCATTCTCCAACCACTCTTTTGAACAAGAGCTCCTGAGAAACTTTGTAGGACAATGTGACTAACATCTGAAATCTAACAGGCTGTAAATTCTATTCTGTTGAATGTAGAGTTCTAGAGAGTGATGTCTGCTTCAGGAAGTCCATAGCCTTCCTTGTCTTGTTCTTGTTAAGACAAAGAACTTAAATTCAAATTCCGTTAGGTGTAAATACATCCAGAGAGCAACAAGAGCTATGTAAGGCAGTCATCTTGAATAACATCCACTAGTAAACATAGCCCAGTGAATAGAGCCTTGCTTCCCACCTTTGTGAAGGAGGATACCATAGAAATATTCACTTTGCCCAGTTTAACCCAATTTTAAACACATGGATTTGGGGCTCCTGGGTGGCTCAGTCGGCTAAGCGTCCAGCTCTTGATTTCGGCTCAGGTCATGATGTCATGGTTTGTGGGTTCGGGCCCTGCATCGGGCTGTGCGCTGACATTGCAGAGCCTTCTTGGGATTCTCTCTCTCCCTCTCTCTCTGCTCCTTCCTCACTTGTGCATGCATTCTCCCTGTCTCCTGTCTCTCTCAAATAAACATTAAAATTTTTTTTTTAAAACTTTAGGAAAAAAAACATGTGGATTCACTCATATGTGGAATTTAAGAAATAAAACAAACAAGCAAAGGCAAAAAAGAGAGGCAAACCAAGAAACAGACTCTTAACGACAGAGAAAAAACTGGTGGTTACCAGAGGGGAGGTTGGTGGGGGGATGGGGAAAATAGGTGATGGGTATTAAGGAGTGCACTTGTGATGAGCACTGGGTGTTGAAGTGTTGAATCATTAAATTGTACACCTGAAAATATTACACTGTGTGTTAACTAACTGGAATTTAAATAAAAACTTTAAAAAATAAACATGTGGAGAGGATAGTGGAAGTGGAGGGAAGGGGACACCCTGGAGAAGATGGGTTTTCCCTTAAAGTGGTAGAGTGAAAATAACTTTTCAGATTTGAACTTGAATTCTGATTTTGCCACCTATTATATGACAGTGATCTCATGGACTGTTTCTTTATCTGTAAAATAAGACTATAATACCTACTTCTCAGGGTTTTTATAAGGATTAAGTAAAAAAAATATATATATATATATATATAAAGCAAGTAAGTACTGTAGTGCCTGGGACACTCAGGTGTCAGTTGACAAATGAAGGCTTGTGACCTTATTTCTGTTTATATGTCTCCTATCCCTCACCCTTAATCTCACAAATACACTTCACTCCCCACAAAGGAAACAAGTCTTGTGTTTTTTTTTAATGACCTTTAGAGTTCAGTCATCATATCCCCCTCTAGTGGAAAAAAATATAAATAGATAAATACTTGAAAGAGTATAGTTGTGGATTTGGAACAAACTGTAATAAGCTGAACCCATCTCTGATAAAAATAAAAATGTGACATAAATTTCCAAGGGAATGCTATTCACAGATCTTCCCAGTTGATAGGTATATGCAATTTCCTTTAATTAGAATTTGTCAGGTTTCTCTAAACTTCATTCTTTTAACACATGTTTGTTTATTTTTAAGGTTTATTTATTTTTTGAGAGAGACCAGAGACAAAAAACCAACATTTTTATTGGTGATGGGGAAGATGGTATGAAGAGGATAAAGGAGTGTATATCATCATGGGTTCTGTTTTCACTTTGCTGGATAACTCCAAAATTATGTCTTGAGCGCTCCTCATTCACCCAAGCCTCAGTCCTGCATTTCCAGTTGTCTCTTGGGCATTGTCATCTGAGTGATCCACTGAATGCTAAAATTACTATTTCTTCATACCAATTTTTAATTTTCCTCCTCAGATTTTCTGGTCTCTGTTAGTATCCTGATTTTCTTCTGGTCCTTTGGTGGAAAAATGGTTTGACTTTTTATTATCTTCTAAACCTATAGGCCCACTGAAGAGTTTAACAGACTTGAATACTTGGTCTTCCTTTTACTTACCCCCAGGTGTTTGTAAGATCCAAATTGGACAGTCCGTGTTTAAAAATGTTAGCAGCATCTTTGCTTATGTTTCTGTTTCTTTGCTTAGGCTACAATGTGATGTGCTTGACAATGAATTAGCAGTATGAATGATTGGATGAATTTTTTAAAAAATGGATTTTTATCTCTGTATGGATTAGTAACCTCAATATAAATATCTGGTGACTGATTTCCCACTAATGAAGTCAAATCCATAATTGGACATTTGAAGTCTTTCACAATCATACTGTAGTGTCTTTCTACCTGATTTCATTTCCATGGATCTACTTGCTTTTAATGATCCCTGTTTCTCTCTAGCTGGCCAGATCCTTCAAACCCAGGTCTGATTCCATCTCTATTTTTTATATCTTCTTAGAATTAGAAAAGTCATTTAATTACTTTTTGATTCTTTACACAGTTCATTTGGTATTGCCTTATGACTTTTGGGTAAGTTCTGTCTTGAGTTGACATTTCCTACTTTTTTTTTTTTTTTTTTTGAACAGTAGAAATTTGATGTATTTGTCTCTAGTGCTAATTTAGGTTGAGAGTTACAATTCGCAAATTGTAATGTGAAACAATTCTCATTTCACCTCTTAAGATGTACCCAGGCTAGACTATAAATTATAAATAAGCATGGCATTTAAATTTAGATTAAAACTCAAATATGCAATATAAAGATAGTTACATTGAAGAATGTTACAATACAATTAGCCATTCTAGGGTAAGACTCTCCTGAGAAGTTAAAATTCCAATTTAAGAACCATATTGCTAAGATGCAGAAATTAATTGAAGGCAACTTCTATAACCGTTAGCAATCATCTCTTTGAAGAAAATTTAACAACAGGAAAATACTTAAAAATATAATGTTTGCTGAAAATATAGAACTCAAAACTGTGTATACAGTATGATCCTACTTATGAAAGAAACATACATTAAACCTGTATATGCATGGGAAAAGATCAGGAAGAAACCACATGTTAGGAATTCCCTCTGAATATGGTTATTTCTATTATATATTATATACTTTTCAGAATTTCCCAAGCTTGCTACAATAAGCGTATATTACTATGATTTATTAAGAAATAAACTGTATCTCCTGGGAACTAGTTCATATTTTACTTAGTCCTTTGAATAACTTCCATAATAATGCTCCAATAGAAGATTGAACAGAAAGGACCCCTCATACAGAAGGGCATTATATAATGATATCTTCATAAAAATGCAACTGAATATACTGGAAAGCAATGAACTCTAAGAGTTCTTTGTGTAACCAATTCTTCGTATCTCTGGAACTCAGGTACCACCCTGGCAATTTTCTAAGGTCAACTTCCCACATTATTACAAGAGTAACAGTTAGTATAATAGTACCTTTTTTTAATTTTCAAGACATTTATTTATTTATTTATTTATTTATTTATTTATTTATTTATTTATTCAAAATGTTTATTTTTGAGAGAGAGCGTGAGTGAGGGAGGGGTAGAGACAGAGAGGGGGACAGAGGATCTGAAGCGGTCTCTGCCCTGACAGCAGCCAGTCTGTGTGGGGCTCAAACTCCCGAACTGTGAGATTATGAGCTGAGCTGCAGTCAGACGCTCAACTGACTGAGCCACCCAGGTGCCCCAGGACATTTATTTAATACGTAGTTTCTTTAGAGAGTTACTTAGAATAGCCTTGACAGCAGTTTTGGCTGTCCATGAAACGTGAATATCATTTAAAAATCTTTCTATAGGCAATTTCAGAGTCTTTTAAAACATACTTCTAAAGTGCTCTACCGGGAAGTCACCAGTGCTTTCCCTCCCCTCCGCTATTCCCAACCCCGTTTCTTCAAACTAAGTAATGTATTTAAACTGCTTAGGTTTTTCCTCCTAATTTTAAGCCTCCTGAGATAATGTCTGAATGAGAGGGGACCTTTGAGGTCGCCAAGTCCAAACTTGTGCCTTTGGCTTTAGCAGTAGACTTGGGCTTCAAAATGAAGTCATCACAAAGAAAAACTACAGTGTGAAGTAATGTATTTTTAGACAGTTCTACATGATGACATCTGTTACTCTTCTTTGGTCCTTGTTCTTCCATCTAGAGCAGTGACGGCCCTTCTTCTAGAAGACTGGCTTTCATATTTACCCATAATCTTTTCTCCAGATTGAATCCCTTCAGTGAGTTTTCCAAGGTCACCCTCCTTGTTGCTCTTCTCTGGACAGGTTACTCTTGAAGTGTTATGTCCCATAGTCGACGTGGTGCTGCTGACATGTAGTAGAGCCTGACTATTACTGTTCCTGTTCTGAACCTCATCAATATAATGAAATAGCATTGATAATGATATTAATAGTGATAATAAACCATTTATTGAACACCACTTACTCTGTTTAGGACATTGTGGTACATTCTTTCCTTATAGAATCTCATCCTGTTATGTAAGTTCTAATTTTTATCCCCATATCAGAGATGAGAAAGAAGAGGTAAAGTAATTCATCATTGGCCAGTCTGCTGATTAGTAGTAGTGGAGCTAGGATTTGAACCCAGATATCATTCTGGGTCCAGATTGCAATTTGTTAAAATTTGAAAATTCAGTGAAACTGTAATTTTAGGAGGAGGTGGACTGTTGACTAACCCATAAAGCTACCACCCTAACATTTGTTTTCATGCCACCAAAAGTTACCCCAACTTAATCTCTGCTCCCATGGTATATTTAGTATGACTCATATCACATTGTATTAAAATTGTTTTGCTGCCTCCCTGTTATTCAAGTCCTTTGACTTCTTATTTATCTTGCCTAATAATGTTTGTCAGGTATAAGATGCCCCATTACCTAATAACTTGTCAGTAAATAGTGAATAAAGTTACATATTACTTAAAAGTCCTTGACTACATGGATACGTATTTTGCATGAACAGTGATCAGTGTATATGCCGTTTTGTATTCCTGCTTTTATCAACATTTATGTGCAGGTTTTTATGTAGACATAAGTTTTCAACTCCTTTGGATAAATACCAACAAGCATGGTTGATAGATCATATGGTAAGAGTATGTTTAATTTTGTGAGAAACTGCCAAACTGTCTTTCAGAGTGGCTGTACCATTTTGCTCTTCCACCAGCAATGAATGAGAGTTGCTATTGCCAGCTTTTGTTGTCAGTCTTTTGGATTGTGGCCATTCTAACAGGTGTGTTGTGATATCTCATTGTAGTTTTAATTTGAAATTTTATAAAGACATGATGTTCAACATCTTTTCATATGTTTATTTGCCATCTTCTTTGAGGTGTCTTTTTAGATCTTTTTTTGCCCATTTTTTAATTGACTTGTTCATTTTCTTATTGTTGAGTTTTAAGAGTTCTTCATATATTTTGTTCAGCAGGCCTCTATCATATTGTCTCTTGTGAATTTTTCTCCCAGTCAGTGGCTTGTGTTCTCATTCTCTAGTCATTGTCTTTCACAGAGCAGAAGTTTTTAATTTTAAGGAAGTCCAGGTAATCAATGATTTCTGTCATAGACTGTGCATTTGGTGTTGTATCTAAAAGTCATCATCATACCCCCTCAGGGCCATCTACATTTTCTTCTATGTTATCATTTAGGAGTTTTCTAGTATGTGTTGTGTATTTAGGTCTATGATCCATTTTTTAGTTAATATGTGCACGTGCATGGCCAGTTGTTATGGCACCAGTTGTTGAACAGTCTTCGCCCCATTGTATTATCTTTGCTTCTTTGTCAAAGATTAGTTGAATATATTTATGTAAGTCTGTTTCTGGGCTATTTTGTTCCTTTTTGTTTGTGTGTTTCTTGTATCCACAAGATTTTTTCTGGGTAACCTGTGGGAGTCATCACTGGATAGCTCCTCTCTGTTGCATCCCAACCCTCGAGTGTATAGTTTGGGCAGGTAATGTTAGGCAGACTTCTGGAAAGAATAGGAGGTAAGAAGAGCTATCTGTCTGCTCTCTCTCATTTACTAGGCATAATCCTTGGGCTCATCCACCAACCTCCTTGAGCCTCAGTTTCTTCACCATTAAACAGGAATAGGGTAGCTGTCCTTACTGCAAAAGTGTTGTATGGAGTTTAAATGAGATGATAAATGTGAAATGCTTTGCAAATTTTATTTATTTATTTATTTTAGCATTTTAAAAGTTTATTTATTTATTTTGAGAGAGAGTGCGCCAGCAGGGTAAGGGCAGAGAGAGAGAGACAGAGACAGAGAGAGAAGGAACAGTGTGGAGCCTGATGTGGGGCTTAAACTCACAAACCATGAGGTCATGACCTGAGCCAAAGTCATGATTGGGGTGCTTAACCGACTGAGTCACCCAGGTGCCCCTGCTTTGCAAATTTGAAAAAGCCGTACAGACATAGGAGATGATCATTTTTATTGTCCTCTTTATTTCTACGTTAGGTGACATGACCACAAACAAGGCAGGGATATATCCAGTGTTGCTCTTCGTTTATTTTTTCTTATTCATTTACTTTTAGGGTTTCTTTTTTTCCAGTCAAGATATGCATCTTTGCCCTTGTGATCAGTGAGGGATTCCTTCCAACATGATAAGAGGTGAACGTAAGTGCAGATAAGCTCATTATTGCAAGTTTCAAGATCTACTTACAGTGGAACACTACTTGTGCATTATCAAGAAAGCAAGTTTGGAAAGGAAATGACATTTTCCTTTTTGATTTGTCCTCTTACCAATACAACACTGTCTTGATTATTGTAGCTTTATAGTAAGTCTTGAAGTTGGGTAGTATTAATCTTCTTTGTTCTTCTCAGCCCTTCTGGGTCTTTTGCCTCTCCACATAAACTTTCGAATCTGCTTGTTAATATCAATAAAATAACTTGCTGGGATTTTGATTGGGATTGCATTGAATCTGTAGATCAAGTTGGGAGGAACTGGCAACTTGACAATATTTAGTCTTCCTATCCAAGAACATGGACTGTCTCTTTACGTAGTTAACTCTTTTTTAATATCTTTTATTAGAATTTTGTAGTTTCCTTCATCAGATCTTATACATATTTTATTAGATATACTTAAGTATTTATTTTGGGGGGTGCTAATGTAAAAGGTAATGTGTTTTTAATTTCAGATTTGCCTGTTCATTGCTGTTACAGGAAAATGATGGACTTCTGTGTATTTACTTTGTATCCTGCATTCTTGCTGTAATTGCTTATTAGTTCCAAGAGTTTCTTTCTTGATTCTTTCTGATTTTTGACATAGGTGATACTCTTATTTATGAATAAAGGCAATTTTATTCTTCCTTCCTAATCTGCAAATCCTTTATTTCCTTTTCTTGTCTTAACTGCATTAACTAGGACTTCTAGTATGATGTTGAAAAGTAGTAGAGAGTGGGGTGCCTGGGAGGCTCAGTCAGTTAAGCATCTGACTCTTGGTTTTAGCTCAGGTCATGATCTCACAGTTCATGGGTTTGAGTCCCACTTCAGGCTCTGCACTGACAGCAGGGAGCCTGCTTGGGATTCTCTCTCTCCCTCTCTCTCTGCCCCTTCCCTGCTCACACGCACATGCTCTCTCTCATTCTCTTTCTCTCAAAATAAATTAATAAACTTAAAAAAATTGATTTAAAAAAAAGAGACAGAGAAGTAGTAGTGAGAAAGAAAATCCTTGTCTCATTCCTGATCTTAGTGGGAAAGTTTCTTACCATTAAGTGTGGTATTAGTTGTCAGGTTTTTCAGATGTTTATCAGATTGGTGAATTTTTCCTCAATTCCTAGTTTGGTAAGAATCTTTGTATCTTTTATTCTTTTAAAGGTAATTATTATATGTATAATATGTACAAAATTCAAAAACCTTCTTATTTCCTTCATCTTGTTTCTACCCTACTCTCTACCTGAGAAATGAGGTTTATTTGATATTTCTGAGCATAGAGGAATTTGGGTTACTTTGATATCTTCGCTTAAGCTTTTTCCTCATCTTTTAAATGTCTTCTGTCCTCATCAAGATCCATTCAGAGCGCACCTTGTTTAGGAATATTTCATAGAAATCTGAGCAAAATTCTGGATCTCCATTAGCTCTTTGTTTTTAACTTATATTGTGGTAATTATAGTCACTTTTTTCCTAAAATTTATGTGTATTTAGATTGTTGACAGACCTGATTCTCTGAGATTCTCTGTGTCTTAAAGGACCTTGTACTCTGCATACAGAAAATGCTTAAAAAACTTGAACTTTCAGAAAACAAAATCTTTATGTATTTTGACAAACACTGTCCAATTTAATCCTGTTCCACTTAATGTAAACATTTATAGGTTTTTGAACCTGAGGATAAAACTTTAAATTTTTCCCTTTTAGATTTTCTAATTTGTAATTTTCCATTGTGCCTCCATTCTCACTCAGTTTCCGTTTCACTCCTTCTTAATGAAGGATTATTTCATCACCAAGATTATTATTTTATCAAGATTCTGTCTTCTAGCATTTTCTATGTTCCTCCCAGTTCTGTAGTTCTCAATGCATATGTATCCACATCCAAATAATTAAATCAGTGATATTTTCGGTGAGGAAATGAAAGCTAGGTTGAGACCTTAAAGGCTAGGTAGGAATTAGTGTTGTGGGAGGCTATAAAGAAATGAAAATAAGGAATCATAACTTTGAATAGTGGCAGAAGTTTTAGAAATAAGTATAGAGCCTTTCTAGGTGACTCTTTGAATATATTCCAGATGTCTGTGTGGGTTTATATTGGGCAAGTTTATTTAAATTTTCTTTGTTTACAATTTGTTTCTTAATGGTTTGCCAATAGCTAATGGGTACTTTAAAAGATTGTTTACAGAGTTTCCATGGCATAGGCAACTTACCTTCCCTTGACATTTAGAGGACTGATCTTGGTGCCAAGTACAGGAACTTCACAATATCTTCCTATAGTTTCTAAAGTTTTAGCTTGGAAATATTTTTTGCTTAATGTTACATGAAGTGAATGAGATAGCAGAGAGTTTAATTTAGATTTTGTTCATATACCAGTCACCCCCTCCCCATCTTTTCCTCCCCAAAACTTCAGTATGTAAAAACAATATTTAAAAAAATAAGGCAACATAAATTTTAAAAATATTTACAAATCTATAATAAACTTGGGTCCATTTTGAAATTAGTGTTTCACCAACTTTAATTTAGACAGTAGTTATTGATTACTAAGCCTTTTATCAGTGATTACAATCTTAAGAATCTTATTAACAAGATTCTTTTCTGCTTATAAGTCTTCTTTTTAGTTTGACTCTTATCCTAGAATCTCAATCCTTCTTTGACTTCTCTTCTGGGGAACAGTTTTCATGTATTTCCTTGCTTTGTTTGCTATATTGAATCTCTTATCTATAAATTATGATAAGAGAAAAGCCAGGTTGGATGAATTGTAGAAGTAGAACACAGAGAAAAAGTATGGTTAGAGAATATAAATTAGCTGTGTTTTAAATACCTAATTTATAGTCATGATACTATTATTTTTGTTTCTTCTTTGAAAATGGCCTTAAATTCAGTGCTATTTAGTTTTAACTGAGAAATGCTGTTTGTTTGTTTGTTTGTTTCTATTTAGCATTGGGATTTTTTTTTTTTTTAAACCTTTTCTTTTTTTTTTTTTCCAACGTTTATTTATTTTTGGGACAGAGAGAGACAGAGCATGAACGGGGGAGGGGCAGAGAGAGAGGGAGACACAGAATCGGAAACAAGCTCCAGGCTCTGAGCCATCAGCCCAGAGCCCGACGCGGGGCTCGAACTCATGGACCGCGAGATCGTGACCTGGCCAAAGTCGGACGCCCAACCGACTGCGCCACCCAGGCGCCCCTAGCATTGGGATTTTTTAATGGGAAAATGTTTAAAAGCATTTCAGAATTCTTTTAGTGAACACTCTAAATGTGGGTAGTAGTTTCAAAGAAGGCACAGGCAAGTAAAGCCACAAGAGGTACAACTTAGGTTTTTGTGGAAGTCATACATGAGTATGTTTAAGCATATTTAGTAAATCAGAGAAAGTTTACTATGAAATATCATATAAGAATTAAGAATTCATCTGTTTCTTCATTGAACACTAGAGGGCCATATAGTACCTTATTGTTATTGATTGAGCTGCTTTTAACGTATTTAAATATATGTAGTAATTGCTTGTCTCTCTTCTACTTTGTGTCCTAGTACACTGTTTCTTGCTCAGAATTTGAAAATAATATTTAGAGTGGTTATGTGCATTGATATGTGAGATACCTAGAATTGTCCTTTTTTATTTGTAACCAGGCACTGTATATCTTTATCTGGCTGTTTTTAAACAGCAATAACAACAAAAAGTGAAGAAAGTAAACGTTGGGATGAGTGTACATAAACTTTGCTTTGAGAATATAAGAATGTTTTTAAGAAATTTCTCAAGTAGCTGCACATAAATGCAATAAAACCCAAAAGTCTTGTCATTGTTAACTGCTCTGGGCTTCCTCAACATACATGTGAGGAAAGAATGATCCCTCCAAGCTATCGACTCCAAATTTCCTCTTGTGTGAGCATTGAAGGTAATTTTGCATGGTGTAATCACCTCAGCATCCTGAACTAAAAAAGAATATTTGAACAGATGATTGTTCTTCCTCATTTTCTTTTGGTTGCGTGGGGTGAGAAAATGAAAACTGTAATCCACAAGGTCCAAATATATCTGATGAATGAGTGTGGAGAAAGTCATGATTGAGCCAGTAAGATTACTCAGGCTCTTAGGAACTGCTGGGTGTGTGTATGTGTCAGGACCCACGTGCACGCTACTGTGCATGTGTGTCTTCCCAAAAAAGTGTGAATATTCAGTTAAAAAAACCCATAAACATTGTACAGGCTCCAGAAACTGGCTTTGAGTTACATTTAACCTATAGACTACAACTGATCTTATTCGTCTCTTTTTTTTTTTTTAATTGAAGTATAATTGACATATTGATCTTTGATACCTTGTAAAGAAGTTCAACATCTCAAGTAGAGCCTTGGTTAAATTTTTATTTCTCCCCCTAAATATACTTTAAAGAAATAATGACAAGTTATTATTTATTGTGCTTATCAGTTGTCATTTTAATTTTTATATTATGTTTTCAGAAGAGAAAATAAGGATATTTTCTCTTTAGCTACTATTTTTACTTTTTGTAAAGAAAGATTTGGTAGAACTCAATGAAACACATTGTTTACACTTAGAGGGGAGCATGTAAGAGGATTCATGTGACAGAAGGGGCAATAATACATTTAAAGACTTAACCTTATCTTTTGAGTTTCTCTCCCTTAGATATGTTAATTTTAATATCTTAAATCGTTATCTCAAATTAGTACTATAATGAAGTGATAAATTGTAGTCTTTAGTTCTGACTTTTCCTGAGGAGATAGTCCTGTTGAATACTGATGACCTTCTATTCAATTTAAATTTTTTTTTTTTTAACATTTATTTATTTTTGGGACAGAGAGAGACAGAGCATGAACGGGGGAGGGGCAGAGAGAGAGGGAGACACAGAATTGGAAACAGGCTCCAGGCTCTGAGCCATCAGCACAGAGCCCGACGCGGGGCTCGAACTCACGGACCGCGAGATCGTGACCTGGCTGAAGTCGGACGCCCAACCGACTGCGCCACCCAGGCGCCCGACCTTCTATTCAATTTAAAATCATTGCTTTGTAAATGTATTCTTTAACTGATAAAGTTATATTTTCTTTGTGTTTGCGGCGTTTTTTTGTCAGTCTAGTTTTCTCAAAACGTTTATTGCTGTCTTTTTGACAGACATGAGCTTAAGTGGTTAAACACTGAGCTTGAATTCTGATCTTTTTGTTCAGGTGATGAAATTAGCTATTCATAGTATAATCTACTTGGTGAATGTTCTGTGGTCCATAGTATAAAACAAGTAAAAAGAAGAGATCAGTATCTGGTTATGGTGAGAGACACTTGAATGGCTTCTTCCTTGAGGAGAGATATTAGATGCTATTGATGAAGACATTAAAGTATCTTTTCAGCATGTATCTGGAGAAAACATTGCCTTATTAGTTAAAATTGAGTTCAGGTTAGCAATATGACTGCACCGAAAGAACTGCTATTTTTCTTCTAAGATGTGCCACAATTTTATATTAACTTTTGTGGGAATGGGAGGGAGGAATGTGTGGCATTTAACATTACTATGCTAAATACCTGCATCCACCGTAAGGGCATTTCATTTCTAAAAGGTTAATGCAAGAGGGGCAAGTGCAGAGTTGAATGTATGTGGTGTTTTACAAAGGTAAAAGATCACTTTGATTCCTTCAAAAGGCAGAAGGTTTGGGAAAATCAGGTTAGTATGAGTAGTAGAAACATTTCTAGAATCTCATTCACCTGTATTGTAAGTAGTTTCCATCAGTGTTTCCTCGATCATACTGAAATGATTTTCAACCAGAGAACTTTCTTAAGCTCACTTCCCCATATCACAGTTTATAGGAGACACAAACTCAAGAGATCATCAGGGTCAGAAAAGTAATTTAAGTTAATTTAATTGACTAAACATAAGACCCAGAGAGCCAGAGCATTTCTGAAAGGGATTAGTGTGAAAATTGCAATCCTAATATTGCCTTATTTTTCAATTTTTGAAAAGTCACTGGAATTCTAGAATTGTTAAGTTTTTTATAAGTTGGTGTTTTTCACCAGGTCCAAGTTTTTCAAAAGCATTTCTTAGGCTGGTTTGACCTATGGACCACCAATTTTTCACTAGACATGATACGAGGGAAAAGAGAGTGCTGTTCATCACTCATTGCATAATTAAAATAATTTGCATCAGTATAGATCCATTAAGAGCATGAGGTTGTTTGGAGTAAAAGTACAGCATTTACATAGCCCATTAAGTGCCTTAATCAGTGACTTGAGGACTTTTTTCTTTATGAATTTAATGTACTAGTTTTAGGTGTTAAACTGCCAAATAAATTGGCCTCATTTCATAGAAATGTGTATCCTAATTTCCACAGGTAATTTGAGATGGCCTATGTGTAGGAGAAACACATAGAATAAAATGATCAAATGTACGTGAAAATTAGTACCAGGGAAAATACTGGAGTAGATTATGAAGACCAAGCCAGGAGAAAAGATGAGGAAAGAATTATGATGAAATGGAGTAAGGTTGGCCACTCATAAGGGCCTGTACCAGTATTCTTCAAGGTGTGACCCTAGACTAGATGTGTCAGAAACATCTGGAGAGCTTACTAATGATGCAAGTTGCTGGGTTACATTTCAGAACTACTTAACCAAATCGCTTGGGTTGGGATGTGCATTTTTAATAAACTCCCACATGATTCTAATACAGATTAAAGTTGGCAGAATACTGGCCGATAACCTTGTCTCTCTGTTTCCTTGTGATTAAAATGAAGAGGAGGATATGCTCGTCCTCTCTAAGAAAGAGAAAACAAGTCAGTCTCTCTCTCTCTCTCTCTCTCTCTCTCTCTCTCTCTCTCACACACACACACACACACACACACACACACACACACACACACACACGTAACCCCTTTTCCTAATATATAAAAGGAATTTCTCACATGGGGCTTCATGAGTGATTCAATAGACTGTGCCCTCAATAACATATCTATAACAAATGCAAATGCTTATGAATAGCAGTAAGCAGAGACTATGATCTCTGTAGTCACACTGGGAAGTTTTCAATTATTAGCTCTATAACTTCGTGGCAATTTGACCTTGGGCAAACTGTTAATTTCTCTTGTAGAGTTATCTTAAGGATGATAGTAGCATCATCAGTAATACAGTGTTGAGAGGATTCAATGAGACAGTATACATAAAGTACTTAGAAAAGTGGCTGGTAGATAGTAAGTCCTTAAAGAGTATTAGGTATTGTATTTCATAAGATTTATTATTGTCAGGTTATACAATCATACTAAAACTGACTTAACTAACTACTTACTCCAGGCTAGGTAACATGCTATGCAGAATATTTTTATTTCCAAAGATACTTATCTCTTAGATACATTGAAACTATTCCACTGATTTTTGCCTAAATTATTGTGACTTTTAGCACTGAGTCCAGCTGTTTGATATTTATAAATTTTGCCCCTGCTAACCATGAAGCACTTTTGCTAACAGATTTTTTTTTCTCCTTCTAATTGGTTGTTAATGTTAACCCTAGAAGGAATTTGAAAGAGAACCTGAAAGTAAATTTTGGTGGTATTGGGGCTTTGAGTCCTCATGTGAAAATGTTCAGAAGGGGTGGAAATGCTAGTTCTATTCTATAATGATATGTGGGTGTTCTTGAACTGAATAGCTGGAACTAGAATAAATGCAAAAGAAGATTCTCTTTGGTACTTCTGTAGAAATCCTATAATTAATTACTGCTTAATACTACAGAAATACCTAAATTTCTCACAGTTAAGAGATGATTATAGGGGCGCCTGGGTGGCGCAGTCGGTTAAGCGTCCGACTTCAGCCAGGTCACGATCTCGCGGTCCGTGAGTTCTAGCCCCGCGTCGGGCTCTGGGCTGATGGCTCGGAGCCTGGAGCCTGTTTCTGATTCTGTGTCTCCCTCTCTCTCTGCCCCTCCCCCGTTCATGCTCTGTCTCTCTCTGTCCCAAAAATAAATAAACGTTGAAAAAAAAATTAAAAAAAAAAAAAGATGATTATAAACAAATGATAGCAGTCATTATGAATGGAAGAATAGTTTTCATTCAGGTTGAAATTATTTCTATTTCGGATGCATTCTAGAGAGCACATTTTGTAAAATGTTGGTATAGCTACTAGCTGCATCTGATACAGAATGCTAACTTGATTCCTCCTAGTAGTAAGAATCCTTGGTAGCATCTTGCATGTAAACTTTAACTTCCAATTATATAAAAAGTAAATAGAAGAATGATGATTGTTTTTATAGATCACCAGGGCTAAAAATAGTGTGTAAGATTATTATTGTTTGGTTGTTTGTTTTTTTTAAGCAAAGGATTTACTTTGTTCAAATGTACCATGTCCTGCTGTTCATTTGGTCTTTACTGATGCTGTTATTGAAGGTAGCTTCTCTGCTTTAGAAATCACAATTGCTTTTAGAAGCAGCTTTACTTTCAAAGTGAAAATGCTTTAATTTTCTGTTTTTGGTTGGTCTTAAGTGGAAATTTGTGGTTATTGAGATCAGATGCAAATAAGGAATGAAGTATGAAGAAAGTACTTGTGAATTTGTAAAATAAGTTATTCATTTGCTTAGTTCCAGATGTTGGTTTTATATGTCTACATTATAAATTTCGTTTTCAAGAATGAATTGTTTGTACTTTGCCAATATGCTGCCATCTGTCTTAGGGTCTAATGAGTGAAAACTTTAAATATGCTGAAGTGCATCCATAATGTTTATCACTTTCAGTTTCAGTTTTCAGGTTTATTTTTTAATACTCATTCACTCTGTTAACTGGTATAGAAAAGATGAAAATTTTAAGAGAATTCTTGTATATCATTCAGCTATCAATAATCTTATATTTAGTTTTTGTGTTTTTTCACTCCAGAACAGAGCAGAGATTGCAAATTGCTTATATAGTATTTTTTTAACACACTCAAATTTGTTGCCAATAATTGAAAATCTGGAGAGTTCACATAAAAATATTGATTTTTTTATTTTGCAAATGTGTAGTATCTGGCTTTACTAAGCTCATGTGTATATGTAACAACAATCATTTGCAATTTTAAATGGGCTTTCCAGGTCTTAAACCTGACCTGTTTCCTTCATTTTGCTGCCTGCTCCTCTAGTCATTTGAGTTTGGTTTGAATAAAGACAAGCATGATTTTAGGAAATCCAAAAATAAGCTGAGTTTTCCTTTATTTGTCACATATCAAATTCTTTTGGATATACATTCATACCAGGGCAATGTATAACAGTTTGTCAAGTTTATTATTAAAATAGCCAGAGACTTGCTTAACACCTCATTTCGAATTGGGTATCATCAAGGTGAGAATTTGTCACCAAAACTTTTGCCACCCTCCAAATACCCAAATTTTCATCCTGGATCCCCTGTTATCCTTTCCATTCTCATTTAGTTTTGAAGTTAACACTCTACTAAGATAATATTTATCATTTAACAACAGTAAACCAGTGTTCTTGGTGCTCCTTGTATTATTGTAAGATGTTTCAGTTATCTGTTGTCACTTAACCAGTCATTACAAAGCTTTATAGATTATAACAAACAACAACTCATTTACTATTTTTCATTGTTCTTTTAGGTTATGAATTTGGGAGGGGCTCACTTGGGCATTGCTAATTCAGGGTTTCATTCAGATGGTATCTACAGGGGAAATAAGAGTTTAGAACATCTGGGGGCTGGCCAAGAATCTTTTTCTTGGGACACTTGGGTGGCTTAGCCAGTTAAGCATCCAACTTTGGCTCAGGTCATGATCTCATGGCTTGTGAGTTCGAGTCAGGCTCTATGCTGATAGCTCAGAGCCTGGAGCCTGCTTCGGATTCTGTGTCTCCCTCTTTCTCTGCCCCTCCCCTGTTCGTGCTCTGTCTCTCTGTCTCTCTCTCTGTCTCTCTCTCAAATAAATAAATAGACATTTAAAAAATTAAAAAATAAAAAGGAATCTTTTTGTCTTCATATAGTCTCAGGACTTCTACATGTGTGGTCTTTTTACCTGGGCTATTTTAAGTTTCTTCACAGCATGGTGGCCTCAGGGCAATTAGGGTACTTAAAACAGGGCTACCATATGAGTATTTCAGTAAGTAAGGTGGAAGCTGAATCTCTTAAGACTTATACTAGAAAGTCACATAATGTAACTTACACATTCTCTTTTGTTTGAAATAAACTTCACTTGTCAGTGGAATGTGTGTCAGAGTACATTGTAAGAAGAGCATGTAAGATGGGGGATATTGCAATGACCATCTTTGAAAAATACAGTCTGCTATAGGGGGATCATAGTATCTTTGCTTTTATAACTGTTTCTTTTTTTCTTTTCATTTGGACTTCATAAAATTCAGGCTCATTAAAGCAGATTCCATATATAATATATGTGTCTTACACAATACTTTATTTCAGTTATCTAGAGCTCCATTATCTGGCAAACTTACATACCTGAAACATATACAGTAAAACCTTGGATTGCAAGTAACTTGTTCTGTGAGTGTTCCACAAGATGAACAAACCTTTCTAATAAATTTTAACTTGATAAATGAGTGATGTCTTGCAATATGAGTAGTATGTGACGCCAAGCATCACATGATCACAACTGAGCCAATGGTTCTTGAAATTCACTTTGAGATATGAGTGCTTTGGATTACAAGCATGTTTCCGGAATGAATTATGCTCACAAACCAAGGTTTCCTGTATCGTAAAAAGTAAAACTCCAAACAGCCCAATTATAAAGTACACAAGTAAGTTAGGCTTAACATTCTATAGAATAGAATATGCTTTAAAAAGAATTTTTTTTTTTAGTATTTATTTTTGACAAAGACAGAGTGCAAGTGGGGGAGGGACAGAAAGACAGAATCCAAAGCAGATTCCAGCCTCTGAGCTGTCAGCACAGAGCCCAACATAGGGTTCATACCCACCAACCTCGAGATCATGACCTGAGCCAAAGTCAGATGCTTAACCAATTGAGCCACCCAGGCACCCCAGAATAGAATATGTTTTTAATACAGAACATGAGTTTAGGAATTAGACATGCTAGGGTAAAAATCTCAACTCCACTGCCTCGCAGCTCTGTTGCCTCGAACAATTTTTTAAGCCCTTTGGAGCTTCAATTTCCTTGTCTATAAGATGTAGGATAATGATACTTCCCAGTCTTTTCTAATATTTAAGTGAAATATAACATGATCTACTAGGAGCTCTGTCAGTGTTTAATTCTTCTCTCACATCACTGTATCAGTCTGAAAAAAATGCATCATATTTTCTAAGCCCTGTTAGCCATAAACTTCCTTTATATCTCCTATTGGTCTCTGATAGTCTCCTAGCATTCCTGGGCTTCCTGCTTCCATCCTGTGATCTTTGTTTTATGCATAACCAAGAATTACAGGGATGGAGTTTTACTTTTAATCTTTCTTAATAACCAGTTAGTGTTTTATTTCCTGGGAAGAATGAAAAGTTAGACTACAGTTTATTTTAAACTTCAGCTATAAAATTAATGTTAGTGTGTAATTTTGACAATGTAAAAGGCCAGTGGTATCAGCTGTCAGCCCATGCAGGAATGAGACCCTATATATGTCTTTTCTGTAGCTTAATTCTATACTTAAAGTATATTCTATGCTTAATTAATAATTCTATACTTAAACTTGATGTTAAAGTGAATATTGATAAATGAGTACTTTGTCAGTATTCACTGGATATTGATAAATCTCACATGCTTTCATAGCATATTACTGAGAATTATATAAGTGAAATTGTGGAACTATGTTCATCTCAAAGTAATTGTTTTTTATTTATAATTGTGCCAAACTTAACAGTATAATAAACACAGTTGTCTTCCCCCTCTGATTTTACTTTTTAAATTGTCAACACAGTCAAGTATCTTACATTTCCATAGATTGAGCTCTTTATTTTTCATAGGATAAGTTTCTATAATGTGTTAAACCATCAATTTGGTGAACTTAACTACATTGGAGCTTAATATTTTTAAAGCTGTACTGAAAAACCACCTGCATGACATTATTATTATTATCATCATCATTATTAAAAGATTTATTAGGGGCACCTGGGTGGCGCTGTCGGTTAAGCGTCCGACTTCAGCCAGGTCACGATCTCGCGGTCCGTGAGTTCGAGCCCCGTGTCAGGCTCTGGGCTGATGGCTCAGAGCCTGGAGCCTGTTTCCGATTCTGTGTCTCCCTCTCTCTCTGCCCCTCCCCTGTTCATGCTCTGTCTCTCTCTGTCCCAAAAATAAATAAATGTTGAAAAAAAAATTAAAAAAAAAAATAAAAGATTTATTAATATTATGCCCTTATTTATGACTCCCTGACCCACAGCACTCTGCAGAATTTTTTTTTAATGTTTTTTTTTTTTTTTTTTTTTTTTTTTTTGAGAGAGAGAGGGAGAGAGAGAGAGAGAGAGAGAGAGAGGCAGGCAGAGAGATAGAGGGAGACACAGAATCTGAATCAGGCTCCAGGCTCTGAGCTGTCAGCAGGGAGCCCCGAAGCAGGGCTCGAACTGAGGAACTGCCAGATCAAGGCCTAAGCCAAAGTTGGATGCTTAACCGACTGAACCACCCAGGTGCCCCACTCTTCAGAATTTTTGTAGGAGAAATAAATAATTGATAAGTAATATTTAGTTTAATTGAAGGGTTAATGAACCTTTAATGCTTAAACTTGTTCATAAAAGTAACTTAAATGACATGTCTTCAAAAACCAATATTAGTTTTTGTCTTCTTTCTTACACCTAATTTTATTTTGAGGATTGTGGAAAATTAAGTTTCTTTAAATCACTTTGTCATCTCATGAGGCTTTTGCATGACTGAAATACCTGTAATTACTGAGTCATTTTTGTCATAGTTGACTTAAAGGTATAACTATAATAATCATCAACTGAATTCTTGGTGAGCAGCTGTGTAAGACCACTTTAACAGCTGGGGTTAACTCAGCACAGACTGTAAGAGTTAAACTTAATCATGAGGCAAGTTATATCTTAAAGTCATTAAGGACTTCATACTGGGCATTTCTGAAATACTTAAAAAATTTAATCCTATAGTTGGATTTTTGTTTTATCACAAATATTTCTTTAAATGTTTAATGAAATAATGAGAAGTGTCATTTTAATATAACAAAGTTCTAAGACAAATATGGCAGTAAAATCCAAAGTTTGCTTGTTAAAAAAAATATATATATATGTATATATATACACATATATATTCTGATGTCACTAAGCTGCTATGGTAAGTAGGAAATAAAAAAGTATATAAATTATTATGGTATAATATGGAACCAGAAAAATCTCAAAGATTATTTTTCTTGAATTTCATCTGATTACATCATGTAGCTTTTTTCCAGTGAAAATATTTTCTCATCATTATACAACACTAACATATATTCACAATAAAGGGATAGTTTTTAGAAGGTATACACAAATGAATTGTAGCAGTGAATTTTATCTAGATGTATTTTGTAACTATACTATTCACCAAACTATAATAAAGGAAGGCTCACCAAATTGACAATCCAACACTATTCCAAGAAGGCTCTATGTGTGGTACCAACAGAACTGTAATATACATTTAAAACTGCAAGAGACTTCATTCTCAGTCATCTAGTCCAGCCTCCTCATTCTAGAAATCTGAAATCTGAGACTAGTTAAGAGACTTATGTAGGGTCACTGGTTGGAGCTGAAACTAGAACTTAAAATTCACCCAATGTTTTTTGGATACTGATAAATTTACCTGGAGTATCAACTGCAAGTAATTTGGCTGAGAGTTGATAGATGCAACAGTTTAGTCAAGAATAATTTAGTTGTAAATAAGTTCATGAATAGTTGGGTGTTTTTGAATCATGAAATTTCTAGTGTACCATGGGGGTAGTTTTATCATCATTTTGAAGGACTTGTCTGATCAGTTTTTCTATATTTTACTTTTTATAACTTTATTTTTAGCCAATCATTTAGAAATAATGGGAAAATTCCAGTAGAATTCAGAAACAACCTAAATGTCCAGCAGTCAGATCTTGGGTATATAAATCAAAGCAGTTGTAATACTTTATGTAATCTGCTATTGTAGCATTTTTACTTTGACATTGTAAAGTATGTACATGATGCATACATAATGCTTTTATTTTGCAAATGTCTGATTACCAGGTCACATTTTTATAACACTTGTATAAACTGCATGTGCTGTTTCAGAACTCAAGCTAATTTCTCTTACGTAGTTAGGGGCTGCCCTTGGTGCCCACGTAAAGAATATTAGCAGGGAAATACGTTCAAGACACCCAGTGGATGCCTAAAACCCTGGATAGTATCAAACTCTGTAAATACTATGTTTTTCGTATACAAACAGACTTATGATAAAGTTTAATGTATAAATTAGGCATAGTAAGAGATTACCAACAATAGCTAATAGAATAATTATAATAGTATACTAAAATCAAAGTTATGTGAATATGATCTCTCAATATTGTACTAACCCTTCTTTTTGTGATGGTGTAAGATGATAAAATGCTCATGTGATGAGATGAAGTGAGGTGAATGGTGTAGGCATTGTGGTGAAGCATTAGGTACTATTGACCTTTTGGCAATATGCCAGAAGAAAGATCATTTGCTTCACGACCTCAGTTGACCATGGTTAACTGAAATGCTGGATAAGGAAGGGACTGCTCCGTTAAATGTATACATGACTATCTCAAATACATTATAATTGGAAGTTGTAATCTTAGTTGAACACTTTGAGCATTTAAATGTCTTTTATAACTTTTTAAGGAATCATTTTGAATGTTTTTAATTTTTATAAAATGTTTCTATTCATTTGACCTATGCCTTTTGTGAATAATAAAATTTTATTTATTTATTTATTTATTTATTTATTTTTTTTTTTCAACGTTTATTTATTTTTGGGACAGAGAGAGACAGAGCATGAACGGGGGAGGGGCTGAGAGAGAGGGAGACACAGAATCGGAAACAGGCTCCAGGCTCTGAGCCATCAGCCCAGAGCCCGACGTGGGGCTCGAACTCACGGACCGCGAGATCGTGACCTGGCTGAAGTTGGACGCTTAACCAACTGCGCCACCCAGGCGCCCCTGTGAATAATAAAATTTTAAAGGGAATGCCATATATTTATATTTTTCTTGCATTCTAAATCTGATTGTATTTTTGTTTCTACGATTGAAGTAACAGTCCGTTGTTCAGATTTTTTTTTTGGTTTTTTTTTTTTGCAGTTTTTACAAGCTTGACCATTCATTTAACATTAAGCAAATAACTTAATTTCTTGATTTATCATTGTTTGCCTCTGTTTAAATTGCTCTCTTTTTACATAGATTGCTTAGACTAGGAAGACACTTTAACACTGTGGTATCTAAGGTGTTAGGAAAGATGGAAAAGAATGCCTGACATACAGAGAATAATGTCTCATTCTGTATCCCTGAATACATGAGTATGTTTTATAATACCATATTCTTGTCTCAAAAGGATCTTGAGTCTGATTTATTTCACTTTTATAGTGGTATAATATTTAGCATCTGGAATTTTTTCTGTTTCTACCAAAGTGTAAGTCAAGTCACTTGTTTAAATTCATAGAGGTAGTGAATGATACGGAGTTTAAATGATGTATGCTGATATTCTTCCTGTCAGAAGTTTTCGATATGAGACTTTGTAAACTCTTGGTATGAAATCATTCATACTTGTAGGTAAACTTATCTTCCAAGTGAGTTGTTTCAGCTGATTCAAGAATATAGTTTATGAAAATGGAAAATCTTTAGGCTACTGTGGCCTTTGGTCAAGAGCAGTTAAATCCTAGCCTTCAATATAATAATAAATGAAAGAAAAGGTAGAAATCCAGAATAAACAGCTGTAAATCTTTTTGTAGCTGTTGTAAGAGAACTGGAATGTATGGGACCGTAATACATTTTAGAAGTACCATATTGGTGATATTTGGTACACTAGCATTTATATATAATCATCTTTGACCAATAAAAACTTTTAGAAGAAAGAAAATCAGAAAGTGATGCATGGGCAAAATACCTTACAGAGATCTTCTCTTTACCACAAGTTCCCTAATGTTGTATCGTTGGATGGATAGTCAGTGACATCTGGAATCTTAAAAGACATCACAGCTTCATTTTTAGGTAAAAATTTTGCCAGAATTATGGAAGCCTTTCTAAAACTTGTAGATGATTATGTTTTAAGATATTCTATCTTAAAGTTATTACAGATGGATTTTAGAATCTCTGTTTGCTTTCCTAGTGACTTTTAAAATTGAGATAGAATACAAAGCTCTATGTGATTTTTGATCCTAATGGAGTGGCAGTAGGTAGTGGTGGCAGTAGTGGTAGTGGTAGTTGTTGTCGTTGTCGTCGTCGTGGTCATGGTCGTAACGGAAGCCAACAGTACTGAACACTTACTAGATGTGAAGCATTGCTCTATGTGCTTCACTTACATTAACTAAGTCAATACTGGTATAAATCCTGGGAGGAGGTTTTATATAGATGAAACTGAGGCATAGAGTCATAAATTTAAGGTCAAACCACTCATAAGTAGTAGAACCTCAGGCTTTGGATTAAGGTAGTTTGGCTCTAGCATTTATGCTCCTACTTACTATATAGCATCTCGTTAATATTTGTTCATAACATCTTAAAAAGTGTCTGAAGAGTTGAGCTTGGGAGGAGAGTTAATAAATAAGAATATCTTAAGTGTTTTAAAAAATATGATTGAGTTGGGGCACCTGGGTGGCTCGGTCGGTTAAGCGTCCGACTTCGGCTCAGGTCATGATATCACGGTCCGTGAGTTCAAGCCCTGCGTCGGGCTCTGTGCTGACTGCTCAGAGCCTGGAGCCTGTTTCAGATTCTGTGTCTCCCTCTCTCTCTGCCCCTCCCTTTTCATGCTCTGTCTCTCTCTGTCTCAAAAATAAATAAACGTTAAAAAAAAATTAAAAAAAAATATGATTGAGACCAAGACTTTACTTTTTCTTGAACATATGGAACTAGGTGCATTTTATAGTATTAACAATTAGAGTTCTTCTATGCATGGTCTATAATTTCCCTCATTGTTTTTTTTTTTTTTTTCTTCTGTATTTAAAATGTTGGTGTTTTGAATGTTTTCATGCTGATTGAGAACATTACTTTAGAAGTACTGTTAACTTGAATCCCCCAAAATGATGAAACTTGGTAGTATATACTTTGGAAAATTAATACTCACTTTGCCCAGTTACTAGTAATATCTCTTTTTTATGGAAATATATTGTAGGCACATAGTTGGATTTAGTGTTTGGTTTGCTAGTGTTGCAATACTCTGTACTATCCAGTTGAGGGCAGCTATTTACTGATTTAAAAAAATGAGTTGAATTAAATGTCATTACTTTGTGTTCATCAAAACTTGGTTATCTAATGTAAAACACATTTAATATACAAATAGCCTCTACTACTCTTATCATCATAAATAATTTCTTAAAAATGAAAAACTGATATTCTGCTTCATAACAATTTCTGCCCTCTTACAAGCAGGAGACAGAACACTGTTCATTTTAATTTTAATTTTCTTAGTCCAAATTTTTTTTTTTTTAGTTCCAAATCTTTTTTTTTTCTTTCTCCTTAGGATCAGACTCCAAGGTAATTACAGAGCTTCATATTTTCCTTTAAGACTATCTACATGTAAATACATGTAACTGTAAAGTTCTTTGATTTTAAATCTTTAAAAAATTTAAAATATAAAAAAGTTTATATTTAAAGTTTTAAATATAAAAGTGAAAAATTTATAATTTTCAGTATGTTATCTCTATTAATCAGTGGATTAAGTAGAAGTTAAGTTTGGAGTTGATCTGTTTGATTCATGTTTCTGTGCAGAAGAATTTGTTAAACTTGTGGAATGCACTATGTTCTTCTAATTTTTCTGCATTAAGATAACACATAGTTTAAATTATATCTTTGTGGTTCAAAGAAAGGAATTTTGAAGGTTTAATTAAATAACTGATTTCAAAGGTATCACTGAGAATTTTTTTGAGAATAAAGAATGTCAGTATACATAAAATGATATATAATATTAACAAAGTGGATACTGATAGTAACTTGGAAAGGGCATTCCATGGGAGCTACTGCATGCAACAAAGGGGTTTTTCTGATAAGGAGTAAGATCATGTTATATTGGGGGAAAAAAAAGTCTTGTGTTAAGAAATAAAGTGAGCATCAGAAGAGGTGATAGGACTAGAATGAGACTGGAGATATTTATCGCCCCCATTGGTGAGGCTGGAGACATGGTTATCTTAGATATCAGCCTCACCTTTTTTTTTTTTTTTTTTTTTTTTTTTGGCCATATCAAATTAACGATTCCCAGTACACTCTCTTCTATCCCTAGATCTCTGGGTTGGTTTTTTTTTGGGGGGCGGGGTGGGGAGAGGGGTGATTATTGTTCTAAATTATTTACTTTTTTATTAAAATAAATTGTTTTGTTGTGGTTAAATATCCATAGCATAAAATTTACTATTTTGACCATGTTTGAGCATACGATTCACTGGCTTTAAATACATTCACAATGTTGGGCAGAACATCTCCATCTCTATCTCTAGAACATTTTAATCTTTTCCAACTGAAACTCTATATCCATTAAAAACTCACTTTCTAGACCTTTCTTCCACTTGCTGCTGGCAACACCATTCTACTTTCTGTCTCCATGAATTAACCATGCTAGGTACCTCATGTAAGTGGAATCATACAATATTTCTCCTTTTTAAACTGACTTATTTCACTTAAGCATTGTATCTTCAAGGTGCATGCATGTTGTAGCATATACCAGAATCTCCTTCCTTTTTAAGGCTGAATAATATTCCATTCTATGTGTGTACCACATTTTGTTTGCTCATTCATCTGTCGGTGGTTACTTGGGTTGCTTCCACCTGTTGGCTATTGTGAATATGTTGCGACGTATGACTATCTATTTGTGAGTCCCTGCTTTCAGTTCTCTTTTGGGGGGGTTTACCCAAAAGTGGAATTGCTGGATCATGTGGAAGTTTTTTGAGGAACTGATAACACTATTTTCTACAGTAGCTACCTCCCACCAGCATTTACATTTTAAGTTCCCATCAACAGTAAACAGTGTTCCAATTTCTCTACATCCTTGCTACCACTTCTTATGGTATGTGTGTATATCTGTAGCCATCCTAATGGGTGTGTAGTAGTGGTTCATTCTGGCTTTGATTTGCTTTTCCCTAGGGGTTAGTGATATTGAACATCTTTACATGTGTTTATTGATCATTTGTGTATTTTCTTTGGAGAAATTTGGTTGTTTACTTTTGTGTAATTAAAAATGTCACCTCTGATAATGATTTTGCATTTTTAACTGCATTTGAAATTGTGGTATGAAAGGAAAATGTAGTTTAATAAAATAGTGTCTTGGTGGGGCTAGGAGTATTTCTAGTGTATGGATTGGCTTCCTAGTAGCCCACTTTATATTTAGAACGACAAATCTCTCCAATGTAAAAAAAGAAATCACTTATTTCTGACATTCTCCTTTCTAATTCTTTCCATATCACATTCTAAGTTCCCTTTATAGAGATCAATAAAAGCTATTGGAAGGAGAGATAAGTGAGATCACTGGCTTTTGGAAAGGACAGTGGAATGGATGGAGAAAACAAACTAGTTAACCGAGCGTTGTGAACATAGTTCGTGTCGATTACCTACCATCTATTAATTCTCACGCTCAGTTTTTTTTTCTTATCTTCGTTAACAGTCTAGTTCATGGGTTTGAATATAAAGCGTAGTATTAAGTAACACTGGCATAAGTGGTTAATTTAGGGAAATGTTTGAGGTAATGCTGGAAAGATTAGTTTGGGACCACTTTGAGGAGAGTCTTCGTCTCCAAATTGAGGAACCATTGAAAGTTTCTGAGGTTTGGATTGTACACCACATTCTCTCTCTGTGTTTTAGGAAGATTTATCTGACCATGGCATGTTGGAGAAATTAGGCACTAGCGATTTGCGATGAATGGCTTAGTTACTATTTACTATAATAATTTCCCATCACAGGCTACATTTATAAGTACTTGCTTTTTAATATATATATATATATATCTTTAATCACATGACATATACTTTCAAGTGGAATCACTGAGTTTTTCAGAATTACAGCAATTGAACTGACATTTGCAAACAACTACAATGTCTACTGATAAGATTAATGTGAAGTGCATATTAATAGCTTTAGGGAGCTAGAGTGAATTTAATGTTTTAGTATGAGATAAAGAATGGTATGTATGGAAAAGAGAGCATGCTTAAGATGAATGCTTGAGAATATAGTGCTCATTCTGAATATATCTAAGAACAAATGTGTGTATGCATACTGTCCTTAAATGTGAAGCACATTTTAAAAACATTCCTAAGATATTAATGCTGATATTTGGGTAAGGAAGACTCAAGATATTTGAGAGAAAATACAGTATTTATTTTTTGGAGTTTTGTAAGGAAAACTTTACTTTCACTTTCTAGGGAATACCTGAGTTAGTAGTTGCAGAAGTTTGAAAAGGGACCCTACAGCATTGCCCTGCTTTGGTTGTATTCCCATTACTGACTTTGTATGGGAGGTTCACCAGCTGTTTGACTGGCAGGAGCAGGAGCTTTCACTTCAGTAGTTTATAATTCCTGGCTATTCTAGGATAGTTTGCACTTCACCAAGCCTCAGACAGGTCAGGACATTTGGTAGGAGAAGGTTGAAAGACAAAAGCAGCAGGCCTTGGGTTCTCAGCCTTTTTGTTTTGTTTTGTTTTGTTTTTTAATTAGAAAATTATATTTTAATTTGGTGGCTAGAATTTTTAGTAATGTGCCTGTATTACATGTAGAAAGTATTCATCAACTGAGAGGAGTTTTAAAATGTCAAAACCAGGAAAAGCTACTTTAAGCCATGGCTTGGTTCCTGTTGATCTTAAAAGTGCAAAAGAGCCTCTACCACATCAAACTGTGATGAAGATATTTAGCATTAGCATCATTGCCCAAGGCCTCCCCTTTTGTCGAAGACGGGTAAGTCTTACATTTAAAAAATAGGAATATTTATTTAAATGAAGTTCTTCTGTCTTCTTTAGTGAAGAAATGCTCCAAATTTCAATTGATATTTATAAATTATCAGCGCATTATGTAGCTAGATAAAACTTATGTAAGTGGTAATTATAATAGAACGAGAGCCTAGAGGGCAAGGTTAACCAATCCACCTTTTTTTCCTCTCTCATTTGTTTTTCATGATATTAGAATCCTTTAAATTTATTTACAATTGGCAAATGTGAAAAGCGTGTCTTAAGTATGTTGGCAAATACGAAAACCCCAAATTTGTAGTTTTTATTTTGTGAGAAAAGCAAAAAGCTGGTGGTATTCTTCTTATACATGGGAATTACAGCATTTAGCTCTTTTAAAGAGTATTCCAAGTTCCCTAGATTTATCTGACCCTTAGAACTGTATGATTTTAAATTGCCATTTCTTTAATTCAAACTTAATGTAATAGGGACATTACTTTTTGCTGTTATATCAAATAAAAATAGCATGCAATTGTGTGGCAGTTACGGTACAGTTTATATATAGACAATCCTGAACTAACAAACATTTTGTAGAACTTGTGCTAACATATAATCAGGTTATGATCTATTGGATGTTTTTCAGGATGACATTCTGCTATCCCTTGCCAAGTTCTGACCCTGTTAATGTTAGCAGTTTTATTGTGTTTTCTGAGTTACTTGGTATTGCTAGTCTGCATTATTAACTAGAGTGATATATTTTTAGATCTAAAATATGTTTATGATCCTGAACCCATTAAACCAAAACAACAACAAAATTAACAACCCAAGATTAAATGGGTGATTGCGTGTAACAGTGCTATGAATGTTTTAGTTTCCTTTTTTACCTCTTTTTCTTTTTAAACTAATGGGGAAATATTCTATTGAACAAGTAGATTAACACAGAACACCTGAAAAGTATTTTTCCTCCTTAGTAAAAAGAATCTTTTATTTGCTGGGACTTAAATAACCTTTGTAAGAACATGTTTTCTAATTATCTTAGCTCCTTTTTGAGGAGTACCCTCTTCTACTCCAAACAAGTGGTAGCCATGTTGAAAAACATCTTGATTGAGGTTTAAATGTAATACAGTTTAAACATTGAAAATAGAATACAGATATCTCCACCACCCTCTTATTTTCTTCTTTACTATGTTGTCGGAAAGTGTTTGTCTTCGTTCACTTTGTCACTTTTATAACTTCTGAATGAGGTCACTGTTCTGATTTAAGCATTTACACAGAGGCCTCGAATAGCTTCAAAGTCATTAATAAACTAATTTATTATTTTTATACTTCTATAAAAGAAAATACCAATACAAGTAAAATTTTAAACTGAAGAAAAGAAATGTGGGTGTTTTAAATCAAAAGGTTAAGATATTAACAATCAAGATGATTTTGTTCTTTGTTGCTGACTGTTTTTAATAAACTTAGGTACAATATATGGTAGATTACTTCATTATGTCACAGTGTATATTTTTGCCTTTATCTTCTAACATGTACATGAAATCTAAAAGGCTCAGCAACAGATTCTGTAAGAAAAATTAATAGAGAACTTCAAGGCTTTCCCTGAGGTCTTCCTAGGGTCACTATGCAGCTTGACTTTTCTGGGTTACTATGTTATGTTAATTTATAGCCTTGCATTTGTAATAGCAGAAGAGAACTGAATTCGAAAAATAAAATTCACACAAGAACATTTTTTGGAATAGTTAAAAAACACATTCAGTTTTAGACAGCCTGCCTGCCAGTAACTTATAATTGCATAACTCATTGAATCTGACTACTAGAAATATTAGAGGGATAGCGTAATTATATCCCCCTCCCCTCCCCGGAATTCTGTGCCTGGTTAATTTAGATAGCTTTTAATTGATTTGAATGCTCTTTGCTATTTAATTTACTAATTTTCCCTTGGTAAATTGATGATAAACATTTAAAACATGTATTTTTCTTTATCAAAGATGTAAGGAAGACTTGGTATGATATGTAATTAATCGTATTTTGTGTGTAACATCTAATATATCTCATATTGGGTACATTTTATTTTCAAGCAGATTGTTCTCTAATGACAACAAAGTACACAAAGCAGATAGAGTTCTGTATTTTGTAGGCCATTTTTTTTTCTTCCGAGTAGTGAGCTAATGTGCACTACAGTGACCTCTTATAAGACTTTAGCAATCTTGACCTAGTAAAATTTGAAAAACATGGTATTGTCCTTCCATCCCTCATAGATATTGATCCACTTAATGTTTGCACAATAAAATACTTCGAAAATTGTGAAAAATCCTTTGAAATAGTTGATGTAACTTAAACTTCGATTTATATCTCTTGAAAGGTTTTCAGAAAATTTATTTACCTCATATTAAGTGTAAAATTGGTATTGGTAGTCTAACTTATTATATAAATTACTCTAGTCTCTCATTAGAGGCAGTTTGGACTTAATAGAACAATAAAGAAATAACAGTCAAGTTATTAACCAGTTACTGTAAATAAAAATATTTTTAGTATTAAGGTCCTCATACTTATTATGAGGAATACTTGTTAAAATTCTTGTTAAAAATGTAGATTCCTGGGCTCCCCTCTTTTGGATAGTCTTATGTAAGAGATCTGGATTAAAGCTCAGGAATCTATCTGTATTTTTAAAAGTCTTATAGGTAATCCAGACACGAAAATTTGAGAGGACTAGTTAGTATATAACTTTATTCTAAAAGAACTGATTGTCCTTTAGAGGAAATTTTACAGGAAAAGCTTACTTAATCTATAAAATAACTGAAAATTTTGAATTTTCTTTGAAATTGGAATGCCTAATTATGATACTACTGCATTTCTTAAATCCTGAGGTACATTATTTTTTTTTTTGCATTTTAAACATATATAAGAAATATTTAAAATGCAAAAAAAAATGTACCTCAAGATACATCTTGATGGAATTTTATAGCTTATTTGGCAGCATTTTTTTTCCTTTTTAGTGATTAGAGAAAGAATATCTTTACAACTAAAAGAGGAGGAAAATGTACTTCAGTGCTTAAATCTCATTTCTTAATTCATTTTGTTTGGAGACTTTTAAGCATTTAGAATATTCTTGTAAAGTTACTCTTCATTGTTATTGTTTTGGTAGAAATTTCCAAATGACATGCCGTTGTTGGTTTATACAGGGCTTTTAAAGATACCTGACTATGCTGGTTTATAGATAAAATACTGTGTTTAGAATGCCTGTATTTTCCTGGGTTTGAACTGTGTACTGATTGTGTAGCATAAGTGTTGGCAACACCGCTAGGAGAGTGGTATAGGACTGCTGGTGGGAGTGGTGGGAGGGGAGGTAGGGTTGATATAGGACAAGGACTTGTTGTCCCAAAACCCAAGAGCTCAAGCAATAATGAAATGTATGGGAATAATGAAATGTAATGGGATTTCTGATAATTGAAAACAATTTTGTGGGAAGTATATTCCATATCAAGTTTTGTTCAAAATACCACATTTAAAACAATTTTTCTTTAAAATGCAAATAGAAATAAAATTAGAATATTTGTATCATTTGAGAAAACGTTAATATCACTCCTGCATGTTGTTATCGTTGTGGGTTAGTTTAAATCAGGGGTCCACAAGCTCTTTCTGCAAAGGACCAGTAAATATTTTGGGCTTTGTGGACCTTATGGTCACTGTTAGAACTATTCATCTCTGCCATTGTAGCATGAAAGCAGCTTTAGGCAATACTTAAATGAATGGGTAAATGGACAGGACTGTGTTTCAATGAAACTTTGCTTATAAAACAGTGAAGATAGATTTTTATGATTATGATAATACTGCAATAAATCTTGTGCATACATTTTTTTGCTTGTTTATGAGTTTCGGCTCATGGTAAATTGTTAGAATGAGATTGTTCAAGCCATAAATCTTACATTTCCTTTAAAACCATCATCTTTTTTTTCTAATTCTTTTGTAGTTATGTAGAAAAAAATATTTGTGTGGCTAATTGCTACAATTTTACCATACTGCTTATTATTTCTCTTCTTAATATACAGCGTTAAGTATAATAAAGCTATTAATTAATATATAACCTACTAAATGCATCCATAATTTTTTCTGCTGTTGTTGATTTAGACAGTGACCTGCTTTGAACTTTTTTGTACATAAATCTTTAACATCTCTATACACAGATTTCTAGAAGTAGGGTTATTGATTGGGTCAAGGAGTATGAACCTTTTTAGATTCTTAAAATTTTTTTTTTTCAACGTTTATTTATTTTTGGGACAGAGAGAGACAGAGCATGAACGGGGGAGGGGCAGAGAGAGAGGGAGACACAGAATTGGAAACAGGCTCCAGGCTCTGAGCCATCAGCCCAGAGCCTGACGCGGGGCTTGAACTCACGGACCGTGAGATCGTGACCTGGCTGAAGTCGGACACTTAACCGACTGCGCCACCCAGGCGCCCCTAGATTCTTAAAAAATACTGTTAAATTGCTCTCCAGAAAGTTGTACCAATTAAAAACCAGCACGAGGGATTTCTAATGTTGCTTAAGAGAAAGAAATCATATTCTTTCTTTTTTAAAATTTATTTTGAGAGAGAGAGAGGAGTGGGGGAGGGCGAGAGAGAGAGAGAAGGAGAGAGAAGGAGAAAGAGAGAGAGATTCCCAAGCAAGTTCCTCAGCATGGAGCCCGATGTAGGGCTCAGTCTCAAGAACTGTGAGATCATAAGCTGAAATCAAGAGTCAGAAGCTTAATGGACTGAGCCACCCAGGTGCTCCTTAAGAAATCATATTGTAAGTAGATTTATTCCTACATGGCAAAGTTTTGTGGATTTTACTTAGCTAATACTAGATTATTTTATTTCCAATTTTAGTATTCTAGGTTTTTATCAAAGGAATCTTTTTCATTTTGAGAAAATAATGAGATATGTTTATATATAATAGCTTCAGGAGGAAAATATATAAATAGACCAAGAAATCATTTGTTGCTCATGTAATTTTATTTTTTATTCTTTTTGGAAAATATTTGCCGTAGACCTGTCACCTATTATTTTCAAGTATAATTTTCTTCTTCTCCTCCCATTGTTTTAAAACTACAATCTGTGGGGGCGCCTGGGTAGCTCAGCCGGTTAAGCATCCGACTTCAGCTCAGGTCACGATCTCGCGGTCCGTGAGTTCAAGCCCCGCGTCGGGCTCTGGGCTGATGGCTCAGAGCCTGGAGCCTGTTTCCGATTCTGTGTCTCCCTCTCTCTCTGCCCCTCCCCCGTTCATGCTCTGTCTCTCTCTGTCTCAAAAATAAATAAAACGTTAAAAAAATTAAAAAAAAAAAACAAAAAAAACTACAATCTGTGTTTTTATCTAAATGGATGATCTACATATGTAGTTTTATGATTTATCACTGATTTAACACATTATCTTTACCGCAAGCCTTGTGGTTATCTCAGTTTTTGCACCACCTTAATTTATCATTTTATATTTCTGAATTATAGTGTGATATTTGCACAGTATAAGTGGCAGCCTCTCTCAAAGTGTACTGCTATTAATAATATGTATGACAAGAGTACTTCTCATACTAACAAGAGCAGCTGCCAGAAATAGTTGCCTATTTCTTATAGCACTACTACTTACTTTTACATTTCTGACATAGCTTTGCCTTTAGCCCCAATCCAGGTTTACATTTTTTTTTTTATTTTTTTTAAATCTAGTCTAGCCATGATTAATTCTCATTGAAAGTAGCTGTAGCAAGTCTGGTCTTTTAAAATGCCTTGATGCCTGAAAGACATCTCATGAAACTCAATATCTGTTTCATGGAACTCTTAGGCAATTAGAAATAGATGGATGTTTACCTAACATACAGAAATATGAAACCTTTAAAAAGCCAGCATCCTCCACTTCTCTCCCAGATTGATCTATTCAGGTGTCCACCAATTATATTTGTGCCTCTGTCTTTCTAGATCCTTTATATGACCTCACAGTCTAGCTTCCCTGTCTGGTTGGAACCTTTCTCCTGGCATTGATTGCATCTACCTTTGTCCTCATACACCAGTGAAACATATTGTAATTGTTGCCATTACCTTTGGCCCTTAGGCATATATGTACTGCCCAGTGATGTTATTTGATACCTTCATATAGTTATCTTGTCTCCTCAATTAGGTTATAAACTCTTAGAGTTCAGAAATTATCTTTAATGTCTGTCTTTTTATGCTCCTAGTGATACGCAGAAGAAAGTTAGTATAAATATTCCTATGACTAATTCGTTGAAGTGTGTGTTAAACTTGGAAGATTCTGAAGTAGTTTTTGTACTGTTACGAATATGACATGTTTTTGTTTACTAAATGTTTTTCAATGACTTTGCAGCTGTGATTTTGACTATTTCATTTTCTAAATTTAAATAAACTCAGATACAGTTTGACACTTAATTTTAAAAGTAATTACTACTTACCAATTTTGAAAATGAAGGAGAAACAAACATAGGGTAAAGTCATTTAAATGGCTACTTTCAAGAGTCTACAGTAGCCCAAAAATGTCAGAAAATGCTGAAATAAAGAAAAAATATTAAAGTACTTTGGACAGGAGGAAGAACAGGGTGGTGATATGAGCAAGTCTGGAGAGATATTTTAATAGGGTACCTTATTATTATTATTTTTTGAGTAAACTAGTAAAATGTTACTTCCTAGGGTTATTTTCCTTACACATATATTCCATTGGAAGTGGGGAAGAGTTGACATTTTCAAATGATCTGGTAGTTTTTATTATCACTATTTTATCAATAAAGGAATTAGTTACCACATATCAGACCATTCTATTTTAGATCATGTCAGACTTTTTCTTCTTAGGAATGTTTCATGGGTCATGCATAAACATAAATAAACAGAATATATATAAATTATAAATTTTCTTGTGGTCTTATTCTATGTACTGTGCAAGGTACTGGCTATAAATAAAAAGGTGATGATTCTTCATCCCCGGTACCTGTGGATGGATATACCAAGGTGAAAAATCACAATCCTTTAAGCATCTTAGATAGTCAAGTGGTAAAAACCATAAACAAATCTTTATTGTATAAAAAGATAATTGCTTAAATGGACCCATGTACAAAATACTGTGGGAGCACGAGAGGGTCACCGAAGTCTCAAAGCACATGGCTCAAGAAAGGCTTCACAGTAACTTTGAATCAAAACATGAAGTATGTTTGCTAAGCAGATGATCAGAGAAGTGATGGACAGAAGGAACCTATATTATTGCTTGGGCTCACATCTTGGTGTTTCACATTATTTATACTTCTGCAAATTCACTTCCCCCTTGACATGACATTTATTAGTATTAATATCAGCCAAAAATATGTATGAAATACTTAGAACAGGGTTGGAAATTTTTCTAGAACCCGTGGATATAGCAGTGAACTAGATGGACAGGGACCATGCCCTCATGGTGCTTAGAGTCTACTTTAGGGAAACAGAAAAGTAGTTGTTAATGCCAGTGTTTCGATGACAGTAAAATCAGGTAATAGTATATAGTCTAACTTGGGATGCAGAGGAGGCACTATACTTTCCATATAGGAAC
The DNA here is from genome assembly GCF_014898765.1 of Herpailurus yagouaroundi. Classification (NCBI taxonomy): domain Eukaryota; kingdom Metazoa; phylum Chordata; class Mammalia; order Carnivora; family Felidae; genus Herpailurus; species Herpailurus yagouaroundi. The sequence goes on from NW_024412376.1 coordinate 37,279,447, forward strand.
TCATATAATCCTTAAAATAACCTTGTGAAAGAGGTGGTGTGTTATAGGATCCCTGTTTTACAGATGAGGAATCTGAGGAGGCACAGGAAAGGTAAATAACTTGCCCTTGAGGTGATAAGCGACGGAGCTGAGATCCTAACTCAGGCATCTGGCTGTCATATCACAAACACTATGGTATACTGACCGTTGTAGGGTTTGTTGAGTGAACAGATCCATACTTAGTTGCCAAATGTTTTAAGGATTAACTTTTGCTATGTAATGCTGGGTTTTTAAATATGTAATTCTTAGCTTTGTTCCCACAATTTATGATGGCTTCAATATCTAACTCTGATAACATTGCTTTCTAGATGGTTTTTGTCATCAAGTGATGTCTTGGTATTAGGCTGTGTCTCAGTTGTCAAATATGAATGTAAAACAAATTATAATGTGTTTTAGAGGTCTACAACTATATTGTAGAAGTAACTGCCATGAATTTTTCTCCCTTTTGTTGATAGATAACAATCTGTTTAAGTAGTTCAGTAATTTTAACAGCACAGGGCAAGGCTATTAAGTTTAGTATGGGAGACAGATGAAAAATATGCTAAAAAATAAACTTGGTACTAAGTTCTGGTAATGTAAACACATATGAAATAAATCTACTGTCCCTTGTCTGCAGACCAGAAATCCAGCAAGTCCTGAGAACTAAGAACTTTTTTAAAGTTAGCCAACCCTAACTGTAACTGACATAAGACCGTTTTATTATTTATCTGAATGGTCCTATACTTTGTTGCAAAAATATTAATGTATAAAGTACTGGAAGTGTTCAGTAATACATATGCACTGTATTACTTTTCTAAACTCCAAAAAGTTCTGAAGTCAGCAATAGAGCTTTCTGCAAAATTGTGGGACTCCACAGACCTTTGAGTTTTACAGCTGTCACCCACCTACAAAAAATGGAATACACTTTGAAATGTCAAAGTAGTCAAAGCCTTGTCTTAAGTCTCTGGGCACATGCATATTTAAGTACTGTAAAACATACCTTATATAAATGGATACCTAATTTTACTAACCTAGTTATAGGCAGCTCCATATAATATGTAATGATAATTCAGAGCTTATATATTATTTTTCTTTAGGGATTAAATGCGACTCCTGTTATCCGACTTATACATTAAATGAGGAATGAGAACCTCTACCACTGTTTTACTTCTTCTAGTATTTCTACATAAAATTAATAGCACTAAATTAATTTTTATTCTGCTAATACATATTAGGCATACTTTCTGTGTGTGTTGCTAGTGTAACAAAGATGAGTAAGGCAGAGGCCTTCCTTTAAGGAGGCTACAGATGCTGTTCTGTCTCAGAGACTTATCTCATTGTCCCCACTTTATGGTCACATATCAAAATCAGAGGTTAATTAGCTTATACAACAAATAAACATCTATTAATTGCGAGGCACAATTCTAGGCACTTTAGATACATTAGCGAACAAAGCAGAAAAAGTCCTACCTTTTATAGAATTTAACGTTTTGGTGACCCTGAGAATTCTGCCTGGGTGGGGACAGCGTGTTTGGTGTGCTCCAGTATATAGTGTGTCACCAGACTCCTTTATTCAATTGTACGCTTTTCTTTTCTAAATCAACTCAGGGTAATTTGTCTTATAGTTTCTCCATTTGTTTGTATAGATACTACATACATGTGCATTCATATACAGACACAGTCTTTCTCTGACTTGATAGGATTATGTTGGTAATTTTATTGAAATGTATAATCTACTGGTTTTCAAATACTGTTAGATAGTATCTAGCACAAAATAGTATTTTGAGGTCCTGAAAGATTAAATACGATTCCATTTTCTTCCATTTTTTCATATTCTTGGAAGGAAATTTTAATATCTTATCAAGCTCACCTAGTGATTTCTTTCTGGATTGTTCCTGCATCAGAATTAGAGTTCTTGGCCCTATCTGACTTGTGGAAAGTTGCATAAATTAATGTGTGTCTCACATATAAACCAATTATATAATGATAGATATAATTTATAGGAGATGTATTTATGGTAGATATAAATGATAGATATAAGTTAATTTTTTTTTAATATTATAGAAACTTCACCAAAGAAAGTAAGAGCAGAAAGGACTACCATTTATGGTGAAGCCAATGACATTCTAAATGTTAGAAGTTACAGTTCAGTTATTTCCATGATGCCGCACATCTCTTTATTTGCATATATAGTGTTTTATCCCTAAATTGTGAAAAGTAAGATAGGTTTTTTTTTTTTTTTTTAAAGTGAATCTGATACTAGGTTTCTCTTGTGACTTTGGTAGTATCTCTATATATAAATGTTTATATATTTATAAACTTTATTGACATTTAGTTAGGGCTAGAGGAAGAACAATTAAGAATAAGTATTTCTCAAACATTAATACATTAATACTGACTCCAAAAACACAGAGCTAGTTATTTGTTTCTGATTATTTTATATTTTCATGTATCTTATATTTGAGAGAAAAAATACAATTTTGGGTGAAATTCTCTTAATTTTTTTCTCCTTGCTAGTATTGAAAATGTAAATCAAAACTTGTAGGTTATTCCTATATTTAATTACATTTTTATGTGTGGGTGATTACGTATAGTTCACTTGGGCACAATTTAAGCTTAAACAGCTTTTCAGTATTCCACAAAAATCTCTGCATTATCACTTTGGATTTTAAAATGTCCTTGTTACTACTAGTTTGAACATGTAGGGGCAGTATAGTACTGTTTTTGTAAATCTTGTGTGAATTTGTGGGATTTTTGAATTGGTTAAGTGGTGTTAAAAGTTCGTTCTTCTTTGAGAAAATGCAGTTGTATGTCTTATTTTTTAAGGGATGATTGGGGAGTATTTTATTAAGTTGGAACTATTCTTTCAATTCAGGTTCTGATGCATAGTGTACTAATCTTTTATGTTAGGGAAGCTCATGGCCTTGTTATATTTGAAGTCAAGGAATATGTTAAGCTAACAGGAAAAGAACATTTTTATAGTTATAGAGTAAAATGAAGACAGGTAAAGTGGATTTACAAAAATATGCAAAAATAGTAAAATCAGTGCAATTTTGCTCTTTTTGTTTTTTTAAATATGGAAGCTTCAGGAATTTGTGTGTCATCCTTGTGCAGGGGTCGTGCTAATCTTCTCTGTGTCGTGGCAATTTTAGTGTGTGTGCTGCTGAAGTGAGGACCAAAATCAGTGCGATTTTGCTGTTATTCATCCTGTACCAGCCTTTTCAGACATGAGTGTTTAACTATGAGAATCTTTTAAATAAAGTCTTAATTTTTGAATCTAACAAGTGAACACAATTTAGGTTACTAAACAGTCTTATTTTAAGTTTCTTTAAGAAGTATTTTTTTTTCAGTATCAAAACGATTCGGGTTATTACAAAATTGATAGTTTTTTTCCCACTTAAATTGATTTACACTTAAAAACAACTGACCACTTTTCTCTTCCATTTATTCATTCAATAATTGCTATGAGTCAAGGACTGCTTTAGGCGTTTGGAGTACAACAGTGAATGAAACAGACTCAAATCCTCATCCTTATGGAGTTTATATCAGAATAGCCGAGTGCTTAACAGCATAGATGATGGAGTCAGTTAGACTTGGGATTGCATTCTTAGCTTCACCACTTACTAAGCCTCATCTGTAAAATGGAGATAGTAGAAGTACTTACTTTCATAGGGTTGTCGTAAGAATAAAATGAAATAACCTATAGAAAGTATGGTTATGTAATAAGAACTTAATAACTATTACGAAGTCCGCATAAGGCTTTTTCAGTGTATTGGTAAAAGTTATAATTAAATCTCCTTATATGATAGTACTTATTTCTTTTACTTACAGTTAGTGTTTTGAATATTTTTTCATTTTTAGTTTGTTCAAATTGTGAAAGAAAATGCTTAGCACCAATTTTAAATGGTCATTTTCTTAAATAATTTCCTGAATGACTGTTAATCTCTAAATGGAAAGCTACTGCATGTGAAAAATTAATGTGATTTGTTCTACTTACATTATGTAGATTCATTCACTGTGACTATCATCTATGTAAAAATTAACCCCATTATGTCTTCCTAAATTAAGGTAACCTGTGCTATCTTAGTATTTTGTTTGGAGTTTCTCAGATGTTTAGAATAAATGTGTTGGCTTCAATACCATTAAATTGAAACAATTTAAATCGCTGTATAAGAATTGAAAAGAGTGTGTTGATTCACATATTATGTTAGCTGCTAAAATGTCTAGTAAATAGTTCCCATTATGATTTTAAGCTCTGACTCCATTTCTTTCCCTAGAGGCCTCAAAATAAGTTAATTAAGAAATGGAACATACTTGCTAACATATTTGAAAACGAGCTTATCAAAATGGCCCCTGGTATATCGTTACTGTATAAGAATTGAGACTGAAAATATTTAAGGACTTGATTCGCAGGTCTTAACAAAAGTGCTTAGAGATTTAGATCTGTCTTTGGTACCCTGTGCTGCTCTTGGTTCTCTTTATTTTTTAATTACGTGGAAACCCCATATTTAACACGTATACATACATGCGGATGTGGCACACGCACACACACCTACAAGCACTCCCGGGCCCCCCATACACGCAAATGAAATTCTCACGCACCCCACCTCTGTTGAGTAGCTTATCTGCTGTGTTCATGCTGCAACTGCTTCATTGGGGGGAAGTGTTGTTCTGCTGTTTTCATGTTAGCTTTGTTATCATGCGGTATTTTCAGCTGCTCATACTCATTACCATACAGCTGGTATGTAGAGAAGACAAGGAAGCAAGCAGAAGTTGTACTGTCTACAAGAATAAGAAGCTCTCTTGCAGATGGGGTGCTGGCAGATGGGGCATGTGTTTGAACAGGTTTTACTAATAACAGAGTGCATTAAAAATCATTCTGAGAAAGTCCTAAGGTCAGTGCCATGAATTCAGAGCTTGAGAGGTTGTTCAGCTTTTTGTAGACCTTTTTAGAATATTAATTAACTCTCATACAAAAAAGTAATAAATGGCTAACCACAACCTCACCCAAAATATTTTTTATCAGTTTTTCCTTTTTCATTTTAGTATATTTTCTCTTTAATGTAATTTACAAAGCATTGATACTATTCGCTAGTGTTTCTCATTATTGCACTGTATTTTGTAGTCTTCAATATATTTACTTAAAATTCCCAGACCATGGTTATATACAAAAGTACATATACTTTGAGCAATGTAATAACATTCTTCAGGTTTAATATATAAATGTTAAAATATTTCTTAGAAGATGAAAAGCAAAGAGGATTTAGAAATGCATATATATAGTGTTGACTACAGTGAGGTTTAAGATGAATTATGTTCTATCTCCAAAATTAGAAGTGAATGGTATGCCCCCAAATGTATCTTTTGTTAAAATTATCATGAAATTATTATGAAAATGCTTTTCATATTCACAAAACCAAATGAAGTAGCAATGAAATAACTATCAGGAACTTTTTTTTTTTAAAGTATTTCAGTGGGATCTTAGTCCTTTTGGCCCTTTTCATTAAGTGTAGTGTTTCTTGCTAGATCCTTTCTCAATGGGAGGTCATGATAAAAAGCAACTAAAGCAAAATAAAGATAGGCGGTTATGTGTAAAATGCATAATATTCAATTTAATTTTAATGGAAATGTCACTTAGCTTGCTATTTTGTTCATAGAGATTAAAATATATATTGCCAAAGGTTGTTTTGTCTTTTTTTTAAAGCAAATATTACTTAAAATGGTTTTGGTAACTCTCAAAAACTTTCAAGGCTTCAGATTTCTTGTCAGTAAAATGGAGATTCAAAAATGATATCTCTTGGGTTAGTACCAATGAATAAATAAAATACTGAGATCTGTGGGATATGGTGTACATTAAGTGTTGTTAAAACTGTGTATATTCCTGGGGCACCTGGGTGGCGCAGTCGGTTAAGCGTCCGACTTCAGCCAGGTCACGATCTCGCGGTCCGTGAGTTCGAGCCCCGCGTCGGGCTCTGGGCTGATGGCTCAGAGCCTGGAGCCTGTTTCCGATTCTGTGTCTCCCTCTCTCTCTGCCTCTCCCCCGTTCATGCTCTGTCTCTCTCTGTCCCAAAAATAAAATAAACGTTGAAAAAAAATTTAAAAAAATAAAAAAAACTGTGTATATTCCTTTTAACAGTAAAAGTTTATTTTCTGTTGGGCATTTTTAAAGGTACAGGAAGTTCTAAACCAGGTTGGTTTTTTTTAACAAAGATAATTGCATTTTTGTTGTATATCAAACTGTATATTTCAGTTTAGTTTATGCTTGAGTTGTGTAACTGATAAATATCTAGAAAATTGTATTACTTTTCCCTGAGGGGGGGATATACATATATAAATATATAAGATGATTTAAATAAAACTATATATAACACATACTAAATAAATAATATATAAAATATGTTACCTACATCACCTTCCCTTATATTTAAAATTATATGAGCTTTTCAAATTATGCTGAAAATTAACTTTTACGGTTATTTTTTCTGTAGTTTTGTGTCATTATTGACCAAAGTATGTGTTACATTGCTCATTATCTCATTCAAATATTGTTTTTTGATACCCTGTTAAGTGCAGGATACCCTCACCCTATGTGAGGAGTTGATGTAAAAGAATCAAAATAGAAGTGGTCACTGCTTTCATGGAACTTACAGTTTAATAAGGGACATGACATGATTAATGTGCCTACAGTGTGACAAGGCATTGGGTCAAGCACTGTGGTTAACAGCTTTAGAATGGGGAGGAGGTGGCTCAGAGAAGGACTATACACAGATGATTCCCATGTTTTCATCTCTAATCTAGACCTTTGTTCTGAGCTCCAGAGCTAGTTGGAGCATGATATCCTCACCTGGATGTCTCAAAGACACCTCAAGTCAAATATGACCAAATATGGAATTCGTGATCCTCCCTACCCCAGGAAAAGCAAACAAACACTCTTGTCTAGTATCCTCTCTCATGTCCCATCCAGTGGGAAACCTAAGAACCTAAGAACCATAAGAAACCTAAATGTCATCTTTAATAATTCCTCCTCCTTTACTTTTCATGACTAGTCAGTCTGTCATCAAATCCTATTAGTTTTATGTCCTAAATGTCTTGTAACTGTTCACTTCTACCCGTCTCTTGTTGCACCTAGGTAGTCTAACCCACTGTTATCTCTTGCCTGGCCTGGTGGAATAAATTCCTCACATAGTCTCTCCACATCCACTCTCACTTCCGTTCTGTTTTTAATACTACATTTAGAATGATTTTTCAAGAGGCTTATCTGATTATTTCTTTCCCTTCACTAGCATGCAGCATTAGCTTTTCACTGCTCTTATGGTAAAGACCAAAATCCTTTATGAGGTCTTGCATAATCTAGCCCTTATCTGCTTCTCTTAACCTCATTTTGCACTTGCCATAGAGCCTTTATTTGTGCCTTGCAGCCATTAGGGGTGCCCTTCCCCCACCACAACACACTTTAGTCATTGCTTCTCTTCTCTGAAGAGACTGCTTCTTCTTATCTGAAGAAGACTTCTCTTTTCTGAACCTCTAGAATAGGTCAAAACCTTAACATTACACATTTTTCTAAAACTCTATAGCAATTACCACAGTTTTACTTTGGCTTTGTTTTGTTTGTCTTCCTCTCTTACTATACTGTAAACTGTACCCATGAGGCTGAGACCATACTTAATTTAACTTATGTGTAATAGACACCCAAATAAATACTTTTGAATGAATGAGTGTGGGAAATCAAAATAACCATATAAATCTATATTTGTTTTAATTATGTATCCCAGGTAGAATAACAATTGGAGATAGTTGAAACAGTGTAGGATAGAATCACAGAGATAGGCATGTGTTATCAACACTGATGTTTACTCCTAGGAAGTGATAACCACACATGGATCAAACTGATACTAAAGATGGATTGTTCCTTAAAAAAAGATCTGAGTGATGAAATTAAGAAACAGGGCCAAAGTGATAAAGTGATAACTGCATTTTGAAGCATATGTTTGATACATACTCCAAAAAGTGCCCTCTCAACACTACTGCGTATTAATAAGTTAGGTATTTTTAGTCTATTAAACTAAAAAATTCAAAATCAAGTAAAAGTCTTAATACCCTTTTAAGGGAACTTAAGGGAATTAAGTGTTGTGGGGTTGTGATAAGCATTTAAAACAATTTCTTTAGTGTTATGATACATAACTTTCGTCAGTTTTCTATCGTGTTCAGGTCATTTGGGTAAGGGTGAAAGACTATTAGCCCTTTCAAAAGGACTTTCCAATGAGATACTTTGGTGTATTCTGTTCTCAGCTTTTTTTCATTATTTCATGTTTTAGAGATACAAAGTATAGGACATGAGGGAGTGAGGAGGGTAGGCTATGGTTCTTGGCGGTGGGGGGGGGTGGTTAGGAAAGGAAGCAAACCCATGTATTATCGTAAACACTGTTCATCAGATAGATTTTCTTTCACTGTGCCTACTGATGGCTGCCTACCTTCAATATAATGTCAAAGATAATGGGTGCAGTTCTTCACCAAGGGGGCATTGGCAGTGGTGTATTAATTCTTTGTCAGGCTGCTCTTGGTAAATTCCCGGAAGTAAAGCGTATCAGAGTACACAATTAGCTACCTAGTTTGTCTCTTCTTTCTCAATGTCTGCTGTGATTCTAACATAGATCTCATCTATAATCACATATTTGGATACTGAAACAGCTCGGGAAACATCCTAGAGATTTCTTAACTACCAGTACTTCTTGCTATGTATGTAGAAAACACTATTTCATTTTCTGTAAACTGGAGACCAAGATTTACCTGTGTTCAAATCCTAGCCACCCTACTTAGTTGTCTAACCTTGGGGAGAAGTTACTTAAGCTCTCTGTGTCTGTTTCCTCATCTGTAAAATGGGATAATAATAGTACCTATTTCACAGGGTTGTTAGACAGTTTCAATGAGTTTATGTAAGTACCTAGAAGAGTGCCTGAAGTTCTCTTCTGTGTATACTTCATTTTCTTAAGAGAAATTTTTTTTTAAAGAGTTGCTTATTCAAGTTTGACTAGTTTACAGTATTTTTTGATGGTGGGCAGTTAAGGAGTATTCAAATCAGATTAAATGTAGTGTTTGTTTTTCCTTTTTTCTTAGGTTTAAAATATTGCCATCTGTGTTTCTTGAAAATATCTCTTCCTCTTTCTAGCTCTATGCATTGTCATATAAATTGAGCAATTTCATCCATCAATTATATTGATTCGTCATTTTTTTTTATTGACTTGTCTGTTCTTCCTCCTGAATTGGGAGTTCTTCCAGGGTAGAGGTTACATCTTGCTCAGTTTTTCATTCTTTTTGCTTAGTGTCTGGCTTTTAGTAACCCTGGCTAAATATTTCTTGAATGCAGCAGATCTAGAACTACCAAAATAAAATGTTTGAATCACTGTTTGGTTTTCTTCTCCCATCTTGTTTCATTGTTTAGAAAATAGAGAACCATTATATGACTCAGGATTCATTTGGATGAGACTCATAATATTACAGTGGAATTTGAGGTTAGAGGCTCCCCATAAATTTTTCTCACATAATTTCCTTTTTCTGTGTTCCCTATATAGAAAAACAAGTACAGTACATTTCACAAAGTTAAAGTCTTTTAAGTAAATGAATTGGTGGAGTATAAATGACATCTTGGTCTAACAAAATCTTTTTTTTAATGTTTATTTATTTTGAGAGAGAGAGAGAGAGAGAGAGAGAGAGAGAGCAAGCAGGGGAGGGGTGGAGAGAGAGGGAGACAGAATCCCCAGCAGGCCAAAACCCATGAACCATGAGATCATGACCAGAGCCTAAATCAAGAGTTGGATGCTTAACTGACTGAGCCACCCAGACTCCCAGTAACAAAATCTGCTTATTGCAATTGCTTAATAAAAGCTAGTTAAATAAAAATGTCTGAAAAATACCATTTAATTTTAATCTGCCCTTTACATTGTGATCATGATGATTAACCTGTCTTTATTTAACATCTCTTGAAAGTTATTCTAAGTTCTTAGTATGTTGTTCTGTCTCTTGATAGAATAACTTTTAAGGAATGTCTGAAAATGAAGACAGGGGTGTGTGTGTGTGTGTGTGTGTGTGTGTATATCTTTATCACAAAGGCTAACAAAATATTACAACTTTAAGAATTTTCTGTAGTTCAACATCTTTTTGCTAGCTTTGACTTCATGTAATTTGGTAGATTTAAGCTATTCCTCATAGGATTTTCTTTTCATATTGTAAAAGTTTGAACATGTATTGACTCAGTTAAAAAGAATTTAAGATTCAATTTCTGAGAGTGTTCTCAAATCACCATGTAGCAGTTCTCAACAGACCAGCTGTATGCACAGAGCAGATCTTAAATTGTAATGCACATTTGTTTAGTAGTCATTGTGCCATGATTACATACCATGAGTTCACACAACTGGAAGGAAACTCATGATACCCATCCTGCAGAAAGAACATTTTAGAATCCTGTATCAAGTGCGGCAAACTTTCAAAGTTAGTTTTTAAACATTTGGAGGCCTTGAGTATTTATAGATAAATATGTTCTTAAATATTAAAGAAATTCAGTAAAGAAAGTGAACTTAAAATATATCTTTTTAATTTTTTTTTAACGTTTATTTTTGAGACAGAGAGAGACAGAGCATGAACGGGGAGGGTCAGAGAGAGAGGGAGACACAGAATCCAAAACAGGCTCCAGGCTCTGAGCTGTCAGCACAGAGCCTGACGCGGGGCTTGAACTCAGGAATCTCAAGATCATGACCTGAGCCGAAGTTGGAAGCTTAACCAACTGAGCCACCCAGGCACCTCTAAAATATATCTTTTTAAAACAATGTTTAATGTTTATTCTAGGGAGAGACAGAGAGACAGAGACAGAGAGACAGAGACAGAGACAGCGTGCAAGCAGGGGAGGGGCAGAGAGAGAGGGAGACACAGAATTCAAAGCAGGCTCCAGGCTCTGAACTGTCAGCACAGAGCCCGACGTGGGGCTCGAACCCACAAACCGTGAGGTCATGACCTAAGCCGAAGTTGTATGCTTAAATGACTGAGCCACACAGGTGCCCTATAAATAAAATATTTCTATTCTGATAGTTTTGCCAAGATGTCAAAGTGCTCCTGACTATTGACCTTACATTCACTGCAAATAAAAAAAACTACCATAAATCATATACCTTTTCACATTATACAGTTATTTTGAAAATATTTCCATGACAGGCAAAAATTATGTCAAACCTTACTCATGACCCATCTATTTCTAGTAATCTTTCTTTGTACTCTGCTTTTATTTACTGAAACTTTATAGTCTGTTGAAATCTCCTAAAAAGTTAGGGGATCATGTAGATGTTATGCTAGTCAGATAATTCTAGATTCTTTCAAAGCAAAGAATGCAGTTTCTTAAATTATTGCTTTAAAATATAATTTGATGTTTCTGAAATGACTCTTTAGAATTCTTTTTTTTTTTTTTTCAACGTTTTATTTATTTTTGGGACAGAGAGAGACAGAGCATGAATGGGGGAGACAGAGAGAGAGGGAGACCCAGAATCTGAAACAGGCTCCAGGCTCTGAGCCATCAGCCCAGAGCCCGACGCGGGGCTCGAACTCCCGGACCGCAAGATCGTGACCTGGCTGAAGTCGGACGCTTAACCGCGACTGCGCCACCCAGGCGCCCCTAGAATTCTCCTTTTTAAGTGTAGTGGGGGCATGATTAATGGGTTCTTCTCTCCTTACTTGACAGCTGCATCAAACAAATACTTAAAGAGCAGGCAAGGTACTCGAAAATAAGTAAAGAATTGATTAAAGATCACCATGATGCTAGAGCAAGAACCTGGTGTGATTTATGTTTCATATTGGCCTCGCACCAATATGGAATTAATAAGTGTTTTTGAATAAGTGAAGTAAGTTTAAGTCCACAGACTTTGATTCATAACTAGAGTTTTAAAAGATTAAAGTTATCCCTTCTCAGTTTAAATTCTTGTGGAAAATACGTAAGATGATTGAGATGAGAAGAGATGCTGTATTTTAAAAAATACAATGTTTGAATCTGGACTTTATGTATCTGGTAGCCAAATTTTATAATTGGACATAATTATCAAAATTGGGAAGCCAACCAATAAAAGATTACCGAGTTGAGAATAATGTGTATTTTAGATTAAGCAGATCTTGTGTGACAGCATGCTAATGAGAGTGTACCTAATAAGTAGGGTTGCACCTGAGGCTGTACTTAGCTTTAGCCGAAGGCTTTTTCCAACTTTGAGATTCTGTGGTTATGTTCTGGAATTTTTTTTTATGATCACAGATAAGCAGTCTTAAAAAGTGTACCATGGGTAAAATCCTTTTGTCTCTAATAACTAAAGGTAACCATATCATTTACCATTATAGACATTTATTATAATAAGGCTGGATGCATTGTCCATCTATAGAGATCTGAGCCCAACATCAGTGTCTTTCTCAAAAAAAGTAAATTATTAAATGTAAGGATAAAATCAGAACATAGAGAATAGAAGAGCAAGGTAATAGAGATATGATGCAGTAGATACTCCTTCATTCTTATAGAATTGAGTTATGAGATATAAAGACTTACAATAGTGCTTGGCACATGGTGTAGCCTAATAAAGTAGTATAATTCTCTTTTCCAAGTTTAGGAATCTTTTGGGATAGCTGCTGAGTTTGAGAGTAAGTGTGAGGGAAATGAAAGAGTAATTGCTGCACGAAAGAGTTGAAAAGAGTTATATCTTCTTTAATCAGTAACTGAGAATTACTTTGTAAGCAATATTTAATTTTATATATATTTTTGAAAATATAAAAAATAATATAGGCAAAAATATATACAGAAGTTCTGTTGTATTTACTCTTATCCTGAAAATCCTGTAATGACTTCACAATTAAATCTGAACTCTTGACCATGACCTACAGGATCCTACATGATCTGGTCCTTGGTTACCTGTCTGACTTCATCGTGTACCAGTCACTTCATCTTAGCTAGACTGGCCTTATTCTTGCGGATCCAGGCTCTACTCTATCATTTTGACTTAAAAGTTGTTTCCCGGGTGATGCCATTCAAAATTAGCCACACTTCTTTACTACCCTAGCTACCTACTTCTTTCATAGCACCCTGTTTGATTTCTCTCTTAGAACTAAGCATTATATGAAATTATCTTAGTCATGTATTAGTTTGCCTATTAGATGACTTCTCCCCCACCCCGCCCTGGAATGTTACACTATAGGGGAGTAGAGAGCTCATCTGCATTGTTTGCCACCTTATACCTAGAGCCTAAAACAGTTGTTGGCACATACTGGGTTCAAAAGGTTATGCAAGTGAACTTGTTTGTTGACAGGTAAGAAAAAAGAGGGAAAATCTCTTATTAAGCCTCTTAGATGACCACTGTGAATATTTTAATATATTTACATAGGCTTTTCTTTGTGTGTGTGTGCGTGTGCGCGCATGCACATGCACACACACACACTTAAATATTTGCATATTATATTTTACATTGGACCATACTTTATATCATGTGTTTGAATCTCACATACCTTCTACTTTACAGTAGCCCTTCCCCTAGTTCTTTACATGATGACCAGTTACATGGTGAGCTAGAATGCTCTACAATGAAGTGTTTTCCTTAAGACTTCCTTAAAAGGAGGCTTTGAGTCTGGGGGCTGGAGAGGCAGGACATGGGGAGAAAGGGTTGGGAGCAGAGCAAGACAAACTGTTTAATTTTCCAAGTATGTCATGCACTTTTGAATACCAGAGGTCCTTTCCCCACATATTGGTGAAAATCAATGAATCATGTACCCTACTGCCCTGAATTACATTTTTTATTGTCTTTCATCAAGTTTTTGGGAGATTATCATGTTTAAATGAATGTTTATTTCTGAAGTCTCTTCATTCCCCCCTATATTCCAAAGTACAAGCCGTTTGTGTATATGATCTGGTAGGAGTGCCTATTGAAACAGAAGGACCCCTTATTAGTCAGTGTTTATAACTAAATAAAAAGTCAACAGTCTTTACGCCCACACAGTAAAGTTCTCCTTGTACAGAAGGACACATATTATCCCTAAAATGGGAGAATGAGTCATGGCAGAAAGTACTTTTGAAGAAACCGTTACTAGTAAATTAAAGAATATTTTAACTGTATGGGGCGCCTGGGTGGCGCAGTCGGTTAAGCGTCCGACTTCAGCCAGGTCGCGATCTCGTGGTCCGTGAGTTCGAGCCCCGCGTCGGGCTCTGGGCTGATGGCTCAGAGCCTGGAGCCTGTTTCCGATTCTGTGTCTCCCTCTCTCTCTGCCCCTCCCCCGTTCATGCTCTGTCTCTCTCTGTCCCAAAATAAATAAACGTTGAAAAAAAAAATTTAAAGAATATTTTAACTGTAATATTAAATGTTTGGATTAGTAGGTGTGTTGGTAAATAGTTTACTCCTTAATGCACCTTTTAAGACCAGTGAGTACTAGAAGTCTTACATATGTTAATTCTTCAAGGTAGTGATAGTATTATTTCCACATGTCTTTAGTCCACAGATGATAATTTCCTTTTTCTTCCTTAACATCTAAAAAAACTTCTGTTTGCTACCAAACTCAGAAGCAAGAGTATTTTATATGAAATTTTCTATTTGAATGATTTCTTCATTTTCTGACCTCCTACACTACCCAATTTGGCACTTGATAGATATTGTTCTCTATTAGTTTCTTGTCTTGCCAGCTGGATTTTAAGTATCTTGGCGGGGGAGAAAGGTTACTGTAATGTTTTTATTTGTCCTCAGCATTTTGTAGATATTGGGATATAAGTGATTATTTTTTAATTGATTTCTTTTAACCTAAATCTTTCAGTTTCTGTCACCTTTTCCCTGTCACCATGTCTTTGCCTCAGATTTCCCACATGTAGCAGAAGCACAGTCAGATGGATCTAGATAATCATTCCATGAACTGAATAATCAAGATTTAATCATAGTTTGCATATGCAATTGCTGTTTGCAAAATATAACTTTTTGCTTCCTTCTTTAGCAATGTCTGATTTTTTGAGCCTAACTTGCTTGAGCCATCACGTATCTAATGGAAACCAATTAATAAGTAGTGAACTTGGGACCGGAGTCTAAGGTTCTAATACAGCTGTATAACCCTGAGCAAGACACTTAATTCTCTACCCTCACCTTTCTCACCTGTTAATAGCAGTTATTATTTTATAGCATATCTGTTATATGCTGGGCATCTACTAGGTCCTCACAATGACTCTGTGGGCTAGGTTAGTAAAGTTGATAGGCGGTAATTACCATTACAAAAACTAGAACTCCTAAAAGGTCAACCCCTATGGAGGTTCCACTCTAATAACAGCAAAGCTGGTGTTTAAACTCAGGTTTCTCCAATTCCAAACCCCATGTTCATTTCATAAATGAAGGAGAACTAGATTAGATGACTTCCAAGTTCTCTTCTAGTTCTAAACGTTATGGCTTCCTGCTATTAATGTTGTTGTTGTTGACTCAGTATGTACAACTTTTTTTACTTCTTAGCTTTTAGCCCCTTTCTCAAAACTTTTTGGTCATAACTAAATTTAAGTCATGACTAATCTGTGACTTATTTAAGACATTAATTCCAGAATTTTAAACAAACCTTGAAACAAAAGGCTATTTTAATACTAAAATATAAGATTGATATAGCACACCTACAGAAATTTTTTTTTTCCGAGTAGGTAAATGTATTTGAACATCACAACCAGCAGCAGTAAATATGGAACTGGATAAAGAAAGTAGAAGAGTGAATAGAGTTCTAGGTCTTCTATTGAGGGAATATTGATTTCATCCCTTCTCTATATTTGCTGTTTTATTTTTCTTGATCAACCTTATTTTTATAGTTTCTCATGATATTTTCCTTACTTTGCTGAAGGGTTACTATAAAGCAATTACAACAAAATTTTGAGAAGGAACTTTTGGATATGAATTCAACATACTTACTGATGGTTGATTTTGGATTTGAAGCATGAGATGTAAAGATGAATTGATTTCTAAAGAAGTCAGGATACATTCCAGAGTGACTTACTTTGTCAATTATTGCAGGTATTGCCCATCTGCATAGAGATATTATAAGGAACGTTTTGTTTTGGTGCATGGATTAAATCTGATAGCTCTACCACAATATGAATTTTAGCAGAGCAAACAAGCAAAATTCCCATCTTTATTGTTTTCTTCTGTAGCTCTGATAAATGAAACTCTTAACTTGCATCTCGTATGTATGTATGTGTGTGTATATATATATGTACTTGCACATATGTTTATCAGAGAACTAATTTGGCCCAATTAGAAGGGATGAAAAAAGCTTTTACTGCTTGAATTAATGTTGCAGTTTATTTGTGTCAAATCCTCAAGGACTGTATTTTTGTAAAGAGAGCTATAAATACCAGAAACTTCAAGAAAAAGAAAAATTTATAAAAGTACCACTCCTAAAATTATAGTTATCTTAAAAATTATTTAAAGCAGTCTGAGCTATATTTTGATTTGCATTTTGATTTACAGTAATATTTCACTATTTGTTTACTTGGATGATAGATAGTTTCAAACTAAATCTGGCTTACCTTGTTTTATTTTACATGTTCTCAAATAACTAGTTTTGAACTAATATCAATGTGAATTCTAAGAGTCAGAAGTGTGTATATTACCCTATTCTGTGTCTTAAATTCAGTGGAGGAAGAAAAACATTTGCTTAATTGCATACTCTCCTGTGCCTGACAAATTCTAGGTTGCTAAATAAATGCTTAATTAATGAATAAGACTGGAAAATAGCTTATTGATCAGTACTGCCACCTACTTGCATTAGGGAAAATGTAGATGCTGGGCGTACATATTATTTTAATTGACAATACCCATGATATGACAAACTATTAACTTGCCAGTTTCAGTTGTGAACCTTTTAGTAAGAACTCACATCCCAGAAAGTTAATGACAGTGGGTTAGTGTGATTTCAAAAAGTTTGTTTTAGCTTCAGTATGCTTGGCATTCCTTTGATGTTGAAAGTTTGAGCTGTCTCTAATTTAAATTCTATGCTTGGGCAAGACAGCCAATTGTTGTGGTAGGTAGTTTTTCTAGTGTAATATCAGAGTGAAAAATGTTGTCTTGATAATAAAGAAAATCACTGACATAGAAACACATTCTGTTATTATAAAATGGAAGTAAATTTTTAAATGTTAGCAAGATAATGAAAAGAACCAATAATAGTATAATATCATCAATTCTAGTACAATGGATAAGACTTTTTAGTACTGAGTATAACATATTTATGCTTTAGAAAAATGATGTCCTGGTTGCTACTATTTATTTGTATGGCCAGTTATTCAAAAACATTAATTATTGTTATGTATCATTTTTCTATTGTGTCCTAGAATAAGATGGGAGCCTTCAAGGAGTAGATAGTAGTGGAGAAAGATATATAAAAATAATGACAATAATTTTTAGGTATGATGAGTGCAATAGAAGAATTTATTTAAAATGGAAATAACTCTGAGACCCAAGGTGAGGAAAAGTACTCTATTACTCCTTCTGTTGTTGACACTGTATAAAGGTACATACTTCTCTGAAGATACATAATTCAGTGAAGACTTCTTGACTGTTTATATTTTTCTCACTGTTTATAGGTAGAATAATTTGGTTTCTGTCAGTGACTACAACTTGCCCTTCTAAAAACTTAGTCATCCCAACTAATTGCTCAGAAAGAACCATTTCTCTTATGCTAGCTCACAAGTTAATCATTCTACTACCTTATTTCCCAGAGGCTTTGCCTCTGAGGCGGTACATCTTCATATCTTTGTACTGTTTTTTAATTTATTTATTTTCTTTCTTAAGTTGCTGCTCTCATCCATTCTCATACACGTAGCTCAGTGGAGTTGTGATAGATGAGCATTGAATCTGAGTTAGCAGTCACTCCCCTTGCTGATAGATTTCCAGTAAGGCTTACAGGTTGTCAATCAGCACAAGAAATATTTTTTTTATACAACGGGAAATTTATTGCTTAGCCGGAATTACATGAAAGTGTATTGTATTGTAGTGGAAATATGTTTAATACATTGAGTATTGATTCTAAAAATTTGGATGACAAACACAAGTATTGTCTCAGCAGTAATGGTTGACTAGTCTTTTTTTCAGTGAACTTACTAGTTAACATTCTAGCATAAAGCGTAAAATACTTTTTTTCCTAAACTTATTTAACATAGATTGTGGACTGATCTCAGTTTGAAATGTTTCTGTCTACCTCAAGGGTCAGAAAAGATAGATAGATACACACATAAAGGCTTTTTCATTCATACTACTGAAAAACTTAAGTCTCTGAATAAAGTTTTAAATATCTGTACTTTAGGGGCACCTGGATGGTTTAGTTGGTTGAGTATCCAACTCTTGATGTCAGCTCAGATCATGATCCCAGGGTTGTGGGATTGACCCCTTCAGCAGGCTCTGCACTGAGCATAAAGCCTGCTTGGGATTCTCTCCCATCTCTTTCTCTCTGCCCTTCTCCCCTGCCCACATGCACACGCTCTCTCCCTCCCTCTCTCTCTCTGTCTCTCTGTCTCTCTGTCTCTCTCTCTCAAAACAAAAAATAAAAGTAAACAAATAAACAAGTAATAAAAATACCTGTATTTTAGTCAATACTCTCAGAAATAGGAATGGAGAATGGGTTTTTTTTGCTTTTTTAAAAAATTTTATTTTTTATTTTTTTAAATTTACATCCAAATTAGTTAGCATATAGTGCAACAATGATTTCAGGAGTGGATTCCTTAGTGTCCCTTACCCATTTAATCCATCTCCCCCTCCCACAACCCCTCCAGTAACCCTCAGTTTGTTCTCCATATTTATGAGTCTCTTCTGGTTTGTCCCCCTCCCTGTTTTTATATTATTTTTGTTTCTCTTACCTTATGTTCATCTGTTTTGTCTCTTAAAGTCCTCATATGAGTGAAGTCATATGATATTTGTCTTTCTCTAATTTCACTTAGCATAATACCCTCCAGTTCCATCCACGCAGTTGCAAACGGCAAGATTTCATTCTTTTGGATTGCCGAGTAATACTCCATTGTATATATATATACCACATCTTCTTTATCCATTCATCCATCAATGGACATTTGTGCTCTTTCCATACTTTGGCTATTGTTGATAGTGCTGCTATAAACATGGGGGTGCATATGTCCCTTCAAAACAGCACACCTGTATCCCTTGGATAAATGGCTAGTAGTACAATTGCTGGGTGAATGGAGAATGGTTTTATTTGCTTTTGTTCATATATATATATCATGATGAAATTAATAGATCACAACTTTCATTAATAGAACTTTAGAGAATATTGAAAATTATTTTATTTTATTTATTTGAAATCTGGTAAGAGATTTAGTCGGCTAGTTTTGCTTGCCAAATTCTTTCTTCATGGTTCAAATTAACATTGTAACAAGATAGTAGGGAGAATTGTTGAAATAATTAGGAAAATAAAATCTTCATGAGTACTTAACTTATGTAATGTTTATTACATTCTCACTTAAAGGATAAATTAATAAAAATAATTATCAAATGGGACCCATGGAATGTGGGGAGTGTGGGGTGGTAGAAAGTCTTTTCAGTGTATACTTTTGATTATCATTTTGATTTTTGAATCGTGTAAATATTTTACCTATTCAAAAATAAAACATGAATATACATACCTACATGTAAATATATGTTTGCAAAGGTCAGGTGTCCCTTTAACTTCATACCATACAAAGGAGCCATTCCTTTGAATATAGAAAATTACGTTATTTTCTTCTTTAAATGTCCTAGGTTTTCAGGCAGTATCCCTGCTTTATTAAAGTTGATCTATGTCCTCAACTGAGTAGACTTAATTTGAAAAAGTTACTTCATCTAAAGACAGGACATGATTTCAATTGTAATCAAAGTATATACTGTTACATGATTGGTGGGAAGTTCATTTGTCCTCTAATAAGCTGGTTACCACTGACAAATTTTAGAGAAAATGTCAGGTGTTCATTTTATTATTAGCTAGTTTCTTCAGATAGCCCGGAGCGGAGGCTGATGGTGGAGGGGAAATCACTTTTTTTGACTTTGTATTTTTTAAAATCTTGAGTGCTCTGAATCTTCTAACAAAAGGGTTTTATGGGTCTCTTCCTAACCATTGGATTTCCCCCCCCCCCCAGACTTCTTTTCAGAAAGAACTTTACTTTGAAGTAAGCTGATTGTTTATTTAGAAAATTAACTTTTTGCTGGGTACTTGTACATATTGTATCTGAGGGCAAGAATTTAAGAGTCAGCTTTTTTTAAAAAGATAATATAATATATAGAATATACTTTCCAGAAGAATCCAAGATGTACATCTTCATAAAATTTTGGATTATCTTATTTCATTTCTTTTTTTTTAAGTAAAAGATACTACACTAACTTAATGTCTGTTATAAAGGTAAACATTTATTTTTTTAATTATGAGACTACTTTATGCAGCATTTAGAATCATTTTCCTAATGAAAGTCATTTGTTAACTATAGCAGAGAGTATTAAAATGTACTAAGTCCAAATACTATTTCTTTTTTTCTGAAGAAACATTTTAGGTACTTAAATAACTATAGGCACGCAGTTTACTTATAATAAAGAATGTTAATGGGGAGGGTAGGAGTTAATTAACTAGACCCTTAATAATGGGCCAAGGAATCTTACAATTGCCTCCCTCCCGAAGCTAGTTGTGTAGCAAGTTGCAAGATAAAATATCTAGATTTGTGAAGTAGTCATTTTGAGAAAAAGGTTGCCTTCAGGCAAACTTTGGTATTTATTATTATGTAAAATGCCTTTTTAATGGTAAGCAATACACGTTGTCAAAGTAATTCTGGAGATAGAAGTGCAGTACATCCTGTTTACTCAAGATTAAATGAACAAATAAGGGTAGGACTCCCAATAAGCCCAGTTTTTGCTTTCTTTGAAGAAATAGAACGTTTTGGCCAAACTTTACACACTTAATACTAGTATGATAGTCTTAAGATATTGTCATGATTACCAAGAATTGATGAAGTGTGGCAATTTTCTTGAAAACTATATTTGAAATGAAGGGAATGGAAAAACATAGGGAACATTTTCATTAAATGCCAATATAAGAAGTATGCAGGTTAAGATAGAACTTATTACATAATTTCTGCAAATGCTCCAAGCTCCAAACTGGCTTACTTTATTTTAAATCCTCCCCACCCCCCAACAAAGAATACTTAATTTCTCCCTTTGGGATTGCTCATTTTGTATCTTCTAAGCTACTTGAAAAATGTGATCAGTCTGTGCCAGGACTGCAATAGGATAACAGTTAGTGGAAATAGCCTGCCCTGCCTCTATTGGGAGGACTGTATGGAAAATATATTCCATTTTCAAAATGTTTCTGAAAGCACTTATTTGTGGAAAGGATGCTTGCCATTTAAAACTCTTCAGAAATGCAGGTTTTTCAAAATACAAAATAATCTCCTGAAAGTTTGAAAGGGGAAGGGGGCTGTCGTGTGGGGGCGGGCTCATTTGCTGCCCACATCCTCCTCTGTTCAGTGCGTTGTGTGCTTACGGGTTCCCTGGAGCGGATCACCATATAATTGATGTGCAGTCTGCATTGCTGAATCCTGGACTGCACCATTCTGTGTTCAAGGGAAGATGTAATCTGATCCCTCTGCTGCTGAGGGAGGAATCTGTTCAGTCAAGGCTTTGACAGGGCATAGTCTCCTCCAATAATCTTCTCGGTTCTCTCTCATTATTCCCTCGAGTTCTCCTCAGTCAAGCTGCATGTATGTATGTGTGTCCCGAGAAGCGGTTTGATACTGAGCTGCATTTGCCTTTACTGTGGAGTTTTGTTGCCGGTTCTGCTCCCTAATCTTCCCTTTCTGACGTGCCTGAGCATGTCCACATTAGAATCTGTGACATACCTACCTGAAAAAGGTTTATATTGTCAGAGACTGCCAAGCAGCCGGACACACGGGGGCACAGAATCACTGAAGGGGAAAAATACAGAAAATATGGGTTTCTACGGCACACTCAAAATGATTTTTTACAAAGTAAGTAATCTGTTTTCTTCCTGTGTTGTATGATTGTGTGTGTGTGTGCCTGCCTGAGAAGGAAAATCTGTATCATCAGAGATGGCTGCAGTATCCTCTAATTTTGGTGGGTGGCTGGATGGCTGGTATCGGTTTTATATCGTGGATGTAAGCAAATAATGCAAAGACAACGTAAGCTGTAAACAGCTTTAAATTTAAAATAAAATGTGTATTTTAATCCGGGAATTTTCCACTAAAATATATTTAGACTTTAGAAATGTGGCTCCGTTAAATGCTGACCTGGAAATACTCTACCCTTAGTTGGCTTTTAGTGAGTCTTTTGCCTTTAATTTTTCTGTATATTATACATATTTCTTTTCTTTTTCTTTAGTTGACTCTTTTAAAGCCTAGAATCACTAGAATATTTAGGACTTCTATTTTAAAAGATCGTATTTACTTTCTGTGCCCCTTAAAAAATTGCAGAATTAACGTTTGGTTCTAAAGTCAGGATTTTCAGTAAACAGTATAATATTTAAAAGACTTCTGTAGTCTTGTAGAAAGTCCTTTATTTTGTAAAATATTCTGAAAATAAAAATCCTTTCCAAATGGTTCCCTTGATATGTATTTGGGGCATTTTTATCCATTGAAGGATTTCTAAGATGGAAATAAAGTTTGCTTTTGGTGGCAAATGGCATTTGCACCAATGTGTATTTGCAAGATACCCAGGGAAGTTCTGAAAGCCAGTATTACAACTTAATTAGAATGAATATCAAAGTTTCTCATATTAATTTTGAAAATAAGAATCTGTGCAAGTTATTAAAAATGCTAGATTTTTAAGGTAATCTGTACCGACTGACCTTCCTGAGAGCTACATTTGCGTGTATGTGTACGTGTGTGTCTGTGATTTATATATATGCAAGCACGTGGCTATCTATATATTAAATCCTATATATTTATTTTTGGCTTTTATTAAAATTATTTGGAGAAAGAAAATAATGGTTTTTAAGAGGAATCACTTTAAAACAACATAATGAGTACAGAAACTTCTGAAGGGTTGAATTAAGACCAATTCCATTTCTTTCCAGTAGGTATTTCTTGAACTAAGGCATAAATTGTGGACAAGCTTGCTGTACCCTCACGCTAGCTCCTGATGTCATAAGATCATCACTGTATTTTGGAAGACTTTTTCATGATGATAAAAATGTCTTTATTATCCATAGTGTGGTTCAAAATTTGTTAGAGTCTTGATGGTTCTCTTTAGTATTTATAATGCAGCATGCTGTTTTATGATGTTCCCATGTGAGGCAGTAGGTAAGAAACTAAGTCTGCTGCAAAGCAAGGGTTTTTACCTTATTCTAAAAATGAGGATAGCTCTCTATCACTCTGGGATTACCTCCCCCACATAATTTTCCATAGTACAGTAATTAATTAGCAGACACAAATCAAAATAGAAAAAGTTGCATCTTATTAGATCTTATTTTCTAGTTTTATGACATATCTATAGTCAGATGACCTCAGTTAACAGATGGTGAAATATAAAAAAAATAAATATTTCAATATTGATGTTGACATACAATTCTGAATGTATTTACGGTATTATACGTATATAGCATAAAGAAATACTTTAAAAGTATAGATGTTGGATATACCTTACAAAGATGTACAATTCGTTCTTTTTAAATGTTTTTGTTGATGTTGCTGAAATTTTCAAGTTAGAATATTTTGTCCTGAGTGAGCATCTGTCAGTGAAGTTATATTCTGTGTAAATATCAATTGATGGCTTTTTTCCACCTTTATTATACCATCCCCAGGCCTCTCTCCTGTTACAGATTTACTTTTTTACTCTCCTCATTGTCCATATTCGTTGCTTTATGCCTTATTATAATTACTTTTCAAGATCATCTTATTTACATTGTTCTCTTCACACTTTCATAATAAATATGTGTTTTAAATTCAGTTACTGTTACTTCCATTCAGGTTTTGAAATTTTGAGTTTTTTTGTATATTTTGTCTTGAAATACGTTTTTAAAGGAAAGTGATGATCACTAAGAGAGATACGTTAAATATGGTTCTTCAATGTGTGTGTTTACATGACATTTCCCCCTGTGTTCTTAAACTGGGAAACGTGAAAGATATATGACTCTCAAGGAATATGTATGATGAATATCAGTTTTTAAATCACCATATGCTATTCTTCTGAACAAAATATTGGGGGGGGTGGGTAATCACCTTTCTCGTCTTCAAAGAGTAAAACAAAGTAGAACTAGTAGAAGAAATCATAGAACATTTATTTTCTACATACATTAACTATGCCTAATTAATGAAAATTTAGGCTTATAAAAATTTAAGAAATTTTTTTCAATAGTACCAATGCTAATGTTAAGACAGTTGGACAGGTGATTTTTTTTTTTAAAACCTATCTTATTTGCTTTACCTTATAGATGAAAAGAAAATTGGACCATGGTTCTGAGGTCCGCTCTTTTTCTTTGGGAAAGAAACCATGCAAAGTCTCAGAATATACAAGGTAATATTAACCATAATTGATTCTCTCATGATTCTTATGTTTCTTTAAAGAGTTGATGATTCCAAAAACATTTCTTCCAGTTTATTCTCGTAGAATTATAATGTTACTGGTACTGTTGACTCTGTAACACATTTTGAGATCACTGAACATTGAGAAATGCATAGTCCCAAATAAGAAGAATGACTACTGCTGTAGCTTATATTTTCTTACTAATACTTTGAAATAAGACACAAGCACAAGTTCTCTTATAAGCAGAATTTTTAAATCACAGTTTTTAAGGAATTCTAAAAAGTAAGTTCTAAAATATGAATATGAGCAAATATATCTTGTTACTATAGCAACAGCTGCTCTAGGGTAGATATTTATATATGCAAAATTGAAGATACATTTATTAGCAGTGAAATAAAACTCACAGTTACTAACTAAATCTTCCTGTGTTAGGAATCCCCTTTTTTTTTCTTGGTATATCTTATGTTTTTAACACATCCATATCCACACCAGTAAATTAGGTTTCCATAACAACTAAATACAATTGTAGTCTTGTTTTGTGCACCATTCCATCATTTTTTGGATTTTGCATCAGTATAAAACTTTTCCCACTCTTACGCTAATTAGGCTAACTTAAGCACAATATCTATTACCCAGCCAATTAAAAATGGCTTTAGATGTTATTTGGAATGTGGTATTTTAAAATTTAAATGACAAAAGTATCTTCAGAGCTTTTTTGTTCTTTTCTGCATAATTGTCACTTCTTCAAATCACTGATTAAAAGTTAGCTATAGAAGCCCTAAGAACTTCATGATGGTAACATTTCTTCTTTTTTCCTTAAATATTTTGATTTAGAGTTATGTTTATTATATAAGATGCAATAAATTTAACATTGCTCAGACTTAAGTTTCTGTGATGGAGAATTGCTAGAGATTGCATCTCTCTCTCTCTCTCTCTCTCTCTCTCTTTTAAGAAAGAGTTTATATTTTTACTTCATCCAGTTCTGGAAAATACTTTTTTAAAATGCTCTTCTATGAAATTTAGAAATCATAAAATAGTTCTCTATGCAAAAAATGCGGAGATGATGCAGAGGAGAGAAATAAAACTATCTCTTAGTTATTTAAGAAATGCTTTCAGTATGATTTCCCATGTTAATTGTTCCCCTCTTAGTTACCCTTTGCCTTTTGACAATTTCACTGTGTTTGGCACTTCCACCAGAGGGTGTGGGGTGATAGACACATGAAACTCTTCACTTCATTTTTGCTTTTTCCTTCTAGTCTTGAGAAAGTATTTCTCGGATGAGAACGTTGAGTTTAATGTTAAAAATGTACTACTTTTAATGTATAGATTGCAGTGAACCATATCATTTTGGTCTTCTGTTAATATGGCTGATACCAGGACAAAGGTATTAAATTGTTCAGTTGTGTTTAAGGCAGCTTGTAAACAAATGCTGAATTTTTACTACAGAACACATTTTAAGAAAATTTGTTTTTAGTTGCTCACTTTTTGTTGTGAGAAAATACCTGAAAATGTGCAAGTTCTGTTTTCAGCCTTTTAACATATAACTTACCAAAGCAAACCAAACTGCATATTGATTTCCATGTCTTTTCGGAGACTTTATCAGTATATATTTGATGCTTTTTAATTTTTTTGACAGATTTTCTAATAATAATAATGAAACTATGATTTTCTGTCTTCCTTATTAGAAAATTTATGATCACATTCTGTTTCATTTTGGAGAGGAAGACAGAGCTTACCTCTGAAATTTGATAGCCAGCATGGGGCGCCTGGGTGGCGCAGTCGGTTAAGTGTCCGACTTCAGCTCATGTCATGATCTTGCTGTTTGTGAATTCGAGCCCCACATTGGGCTCTGTGCTGATGGCTCAGAGCCTGGAGCCTGCTTCGGATTCTGTGTCTCCCTCTCTCTGCCCCTCCCCTGCTCACGCTCTGTCTCTCTCTGTCTCTCTCTCTCAAAAATAAGTAAACATAAAAAAAAAAAAAATTTGATAGATGGGAAAATAGATTTAATTGTTGTATGTTAGAGATTATCTTGGATGTATAATATTAAAAGGTTTAAAGGTGGTAGATATGAAGATTTCTCTGTAAAATCTGGTGACTAAAATACATTTTTTAACAAAATAATGAAATATGCTGGATAGAAAAGGATTGAGGGTATTGTTTCATTAGTAATTTATCAGAGCTTAGATATTCAGCTAATAGGCTGTAATTTGTATGTTCTTCAGATATAAAACACTTTATTATCATAGCTCAATAAATTGAAGATTATTTTACAAATGTAACTATGAGTCTTCCTGAACTTTTTATTCAGATGTCTCCAAAATAGAGATATTCAGTATTTACCTCGATTAAATAATTTAATTATATATTGAAATTAGGAAGGAAGTTTAATATATTAATAACTTCGTTATAACTATACTTTTCTGCTATTAGTCATTTTTAGGAGAGTTGGACAGTTTTAGAGATAGATCATTTAGTCTTAACTCTTTGACTTTACTAGTGGCAGAATTGAAGGTTTATTTTCTGTAATGTCTCAGAGTTTAAATTATTCTATGAAAGTGTTCAGATGATCTCATTTGATTCAATTTTACATATCATATAGTAAGTTTTCAATACTTACTGTTTTGAGTAAATACATGTCTAATCAAGGCTTGTTCCTGTCAAATGTTATTTAGACTAAGCTTTATAAATAACAGTGGAAAGTTGGAGAGAGAGAGATAAATATTATAAATAATTTAGAAAGCATCTGAGTTGAAAATTAAGGAATAATGTGTGTGGTGAAATGTCTAAAATATATGAGCATACTGCTTCTACATATGAATTTTTTAAACCATTAATAAGTTTCACACCCTTTTTATAAAGGAAATTTAAACTTCTGTTTAATTAAGTCACTGAAGACCAGTCATAACAGAGGTAGAACCTGCATCTTCTAAAGAAGTATTTTAACATTATTTGTATGTATCAACAAGTTGCAGTTTTGCCATAGAGATTCTGTCATGTGGTTGCAGTTAGCATTGCTGGGATAATAACAGGTGGCTATGTAGGAGGGAGGAAACCTGCCCTAAGAATAGCGGAATAGATTTTGTGTATCCTTGCTCTCTGGCAATAAGCAAATAAAAATAATAATTCTGTTGATGTTTGACATCTGCCACATCACATGCTTATTTAAATTAGAGCCCATTATTCTTAACAAATACCTACCTTTGTTTCCACTCTTGTGTTTTTTTGTAGTACCACTGGACTTGTACCATGTTCAGCAACACCAACAACTTTTGGAGACCTGCGAGCAGCCAATGGCCAAGGGCAACAACGACGTCGAATTACATCTGTCCAACCACCTACAGGCCTTCAGGAATGGCTGAAAATGTTTCAGGTGACATGTCTAAACACAGTATTTGAAATGCTTCACTTAATTGCTGCAAAAAATAAGGGATTATTCAGCCATGAGAAGGAACTGTTACATGCTACACCATGGATGAATCTTAAAAACATTATGTTAAGTGAAAGAAGCCAGTCGCAAAAATGACATGAAATATCCAGAACAGGCAAATATATAGAGACAGAAGATAGATTAGTGATTGCTATGTGATTGGTGAGGGGATGTTGGGGCTAGCTGCTGACAGGTATGGGATTTCTTTCTGGGGTGATGGAAGTGTTCTGGAGTGGACAGAGGTGATGGTTGTACAGCAAGACAGGTGTTCTGGAAACCATTCAGGTGAACATTTTAAATGGTGAATTGGACCTTGTGTGAAGTATATGTCAATAAAAAAAGCTGTTGAAGATAAGGGAGCTCATCTTAATTTTTAAACGCATTAATCAAGAGAATCCAGTGCTTATTTTGTATAAGTGTGTATTTGTTTTGTTGTTGCTTTTTAGATAGTAAGACCTTTCTTCCTTTTCTCTTTTATGTTGGGGTTTCTGAATGTACTTGTTTTCCAAAATTTCTTGCTTAGAAGTTAAGCATTTAGGAGTAATGCAGGAACTCCTCTAATTAGTCACTTGTGGTGATTTAGCCATCACTGTTACCCCAGTAGCCTCCAAGACTTTGATACAGCTTCTCTTCATCAGTGCCATGCTGGTGTATGGCTTGTTGTGTTCATATGCTGATTACTGTATTTTACTGGCATTTAAATTCTTTGAAAGTTTACCAGGAAGATTGGCTACAACCAAACCTCTGTTCAGAATTTTGTAAATCCTGGTAGTGATGTTAAATAGATTTATCTCTTCTTCCAGTGAGACAATGCATATATATTAAGCATTTAGCAAAATAGTTGACCTAGATTAAACACTTAATTATTCTTTGTAAATATCAAATAATATAAGTTATGTGAAGTCACGGTATCTCTGATATTATCCATGACATTAATGTAAAATGAATATATTTCCTTACCTCTAGCTGCTTGATTGGTAGTATTTTATGAATGCATATGGGAATAAGAATGAATAAGGGAAAAAGAAGATACTTTATTTGACTTTATTTGATATTTCAGATTTTTACAATATCCATTATGTAAATCCTTATAAATTAAATTCCTGGGCAAAAACTAAATAAATGTCCCAGTTTTATTCTTCTGTAGCTGGAAAATTCACTTGAATCAGTGTTGTTTTTAAATGGATTTTAAAAATTGTTTTCTACCCTTCAGGTGATTTCAGAGAAACTAGGGGTAACCTTTTTTTTTTTTTTTCAGTTGGTGACTGTAAGGTTAGAGCAGTGGTTCTTGACAGGGGGCAGGTTTTTCCCTCAGATGAAACAGTTTTGGTTGTTGCAACTGATGGGGTGGAGGGCAGGATGCCGCTGGCATCTGGTGAGTAGTGGCCACGTAAAGCACAGCCTCCTACAGCCAGTGTTATCGGGCCCCAAATGTCACCAGTGCTGGGACTGAGGATGAAAGTTGTGTGTCACTCTCATGATAATGTTATAAGCCACTACAATCACAAAGAATTTTTTTTCTGTCTTCATAGTCCTGTGTTGATTAACCTTACCTTTCCCCAAGGATTAGTACCCCCCTTCCCTTCTCCCAGTTCTTTTACCTTAGGTTCCTGATTTTTTTTTTAATTTTAATTAATTTTTTCCTATGCATGAAAAAAAAAATTTTTTTATCATAGCCTTTCGATACGAAATGTATCCGATCAATAAGAGGTAAAAAGAAGAGTCAGACATTCATACAGTCACAAAGAAATACTTCAAAGATTTTTATCATCTCTGATTAAGCCAAGGAGATGGGAATATGGCTGTGTGTTGTCAAGCACACGCACACAGTGTGAGCGGCAGAGCGCTTGAGAATAACGCAGAAGAATTACTTAATATCATTTTTATAAGAAAGCATCAACATGATTGAAATTTTACACTATTGGTAATAGTTTTCTCATCATTGTGGACAGCGTGCAAAATATTTATTTTATATGAAAAGCTTTATTTCTTATCACAAGGATGTCAAGTGATTTATTTTGTATGTGACATGGGCCTATTTTTTCCGGTGTTTTAGAGTACCAAAATATTCTTTGCTAGACATTTAGACTTTTCCCAATTTTAAGAGAACTCTCTCAAATATTGATTTATAGAAGGGAGGGAGTATTTGCTTTATTTTGCAGTGAGGATGTTTTTGGGAGTTCTTTGTAGAATGTTTACTTGTTCAGCTCATTCATGCTTTTCTTAATAAAATGTCCACGTTACCACATATTGTATGTCACCAAGTCTGAGATGCCTAATATCTAGGTTATTAGATGCATCCCATCTTCAGAAATCTTATTTGTAAAAAAAAAAAAACAAACAAAAAGTTTCTTACAATAAATGGGATTCAATAAATTAAAGAATATTAGGCTAGCCTTTGTTCTGTAAAAAAGCCCATTTGATTGCTTTTCGTATGAGAAGTAGATGCAGTGAAGACAACTTGTTCTTAGCTAATAGGAATAACAGGTAGAATTATCCCTCCAGGTATAGTGTTTTTTTCAGATAAATATTCTGCAACAAAGAAATCTTTTAGCAACAAAAAGTCAACTAAACAGGTGTATCAGGACCTTAATCTTTTGAGTACCATATCTGTCTCTTACACACCCAGGTCCTCATTGTTGTGCATTGCCCTTTATTTTCAGGGCTGGTGCCAAAGTAACTAGAGATGAATCACTTGCCTAAAAGCTTATAGGGCTTTCATGGCCAACTTGTAGAGAGATATAATTTTCATAGTAAAGTAGGGGAGTCGTGAGTTGACCCTGTGTGCTATAGTGGAGGGATAATTAGACTGGCATGATTTCTACAAATGAGCTGTGGGGGTATTTAATGATGACTTTTCCGTTGCATAACAAGCAAAATGGGAGAGCTCATCCCCTTACTGTTCTGCTATTGCTCCTAAGGCAGTGATACAGCATTGTTTTGGTCCAGCTCCATCTATTCCGACAAAGTACTCTGTACTCAATTTATAAATGGAATGAGAACAAATGATATACCATTTTGGATAAAGGGAAATTGAAACAAAATGGCATTGCAGAATTGAAGTGGAAATTCAAAACAAAACAAAAAACCAGAAATTTTGTACTGTGTAAATTTTTAGTAGCCATTGGTTCTACTTTTTTTGGCAGCCAGATTGATGCTTCAGGTTGTGAATTTGGGGGCAGAGGATTGGTCATTTTGTTTGTGCATTTGGGTGTTACATATAGGTTTTTTTACTTGAAAATTCTAGAGCAAGTAAAGGCATCCATAACATTATTATGATCTTATGTTGAAATTTATATTTAGAGGCATCCTGATATAAATGAGAAGCACATATGACTTAGAAGAAAAAGATCTTAGTACAAATTTTGGCTTTGCCCCTTAATACTAGGTAATTTTATTGGTATTACATAACCACTCTTGCCTATTTTCATCCTCTGTAAGACAGATACAACACTAAAAAGTTGTCAAACAGGAGACAACATGTAAATGTGCTTAAAGCTTTATGTGGAAATAATAGTGGAGACTCAATGTTCGTTTCTTCTCTTGGTCAAGAAATAGCCTTTGTGAACCTCCGTTTTCTCAGGTCTAAAAAAGGGCTATTAAAAACAGCTTCATACAAATGTTATTAGCATTATTTTAATAAAAAATTTGCATTGCATTAAAATAATGAATGTACTTTGAAAATACTAATACTCAAATATTTTTTTAAATGATAAAGTAGAAAATACTTATGGGTTTTGACATTAAAAGTGGAGTAAAGGGGCGCCTGGGTGGCGCAGTCGGTTAAGCGTCCGACTTCAGCCAGGTCACGATCTCGCGGTCCGTGAGTTCCAGCCCCGCGTCGGGCTCTGGGCTGATGGCTTGGAGCCTGGAGCCTGTTTCCGATTCTGTGTCTCCCTCTCTCTCTGCCCCTCCCCCGTTCATGCTCTGTCTCTCTCTGTCCCAAAAATAAATAAACGCTGAAAAAAAAAATTAAATAAATAAATAAATAAATAAAAGTGGAGTAAAAACACTCTCTTGAAGGATTTAATTAAGTACCACGGTAACACTTAGAAATTGTACATGTTCTCTGTTTTATTTAGATCTTTTTTATTTGCTAGTCAACAAAATACCAAAACAGGATTATGCCAAAATAAAATGAATTCAGTGTTACTTTGCAATTGTATTTGAGGCAGTATGATTAAGAAACCTTGTGTGAAGAAGAAAGTGTGTGTTTAAGAAAGTCATGAGAAATCGGTTCTTTACCACATGAAATTCAGGCGTGGTACTACCAAAAGTCATAATGTGTACATATCTGAATGGGGTATAGAGATCATCCAGACTAGTAACCAACACTGTTTGTGAGTCACTTGCATCAAAACTGGATGAGTTGTTTATTTAAAACACAAAATGTCCTCAGCCCCACCTTGACTACTGAATCATACTCTTTGATGATGAGTTCTAGGACTCTGATTCTTACACTACTCAACCAGCATTTGGGAAACACTGGTCTGGACCAAGCCCCTCATTATACAGGTGGGGTCTCTGAGATTAATTAAGGGACTTTCATATGGTTCCATGGTGAGTTTACTGGTGAAACCCCAGCCCCTAATTGCAGTTCAGTGCTTCTTATATTCTTCACTACTACCTTCATTCTCTAATTATCTGAAATAAAATACTCCTTTCGTGGGGAATTTTCAAGTTTGCATTTGCAATTTTGCCCACAAATTAAGTTTTGTTTCTTTTGATCCTCGCCAAATTTGGAATGTTTTTCGTATCTCCTTAAATAAGTTCTCACATAACTTTACCATGAAAGACCAAAGGAAGATGCTTTCATCCAGGACAACTATTTTTTAGAACAGAAATAAAATAATTATCAGAATTATCCAGCAATTTTGCAGATGCAGAAATAAGGCCTGCAGAGGTTAAAGTGTAATCTAATTAGTGTCAGTATCACCTCTAAAAGTTGGGTTTCCTGATCTGAAATTGACTGCTGTTTCCACTATTCCTCATTAAAGGAATGAGGGTTGTTGTTATTTTGTTTTAATATAGTCATTAACTGCTAGTTTTTCAAGTTAATACATACTTCCCTTGCTGGTAAACCATGTATGCAAAAATTTGGAATCAGTCTTGGAGCCAAACTAAACAAGTAAGTCCTAGTAATACCATCAAATATAAATACCAGAAACACTCTCTGGAGAGAATTTTGAGTTAGTGGTGGTGTGGTATTTCCTGACTCTTTGGGGATTCATTTATTTATTCAACAAATAATTACTGGTGCTAGGTTCTACTTTGGATTTGGAATACAATAGTGAACAAAACAGACCAAAAACTCTTTTCCACAGAACTTACATTATAGGAGAGGGATGGAATGGGGGCGGGGGGTTGGAACTGGTTTGCAGTTTTAAAAAGGTTGCCTGGAATTGGTCTCGGAAGGACATAGGGAAGAAGCCATGTGGATATCAAGGGCAAGAATGTTCCAGGAACAGCAAGTGAAAAGGCTCTGAAGCGGAGCATGCTTCGTTTGTCTATGGCTAAAGCGACTAAACAAGAGGGAAAGGAGTAGGAAATAGAATCTTGTAGGCCAACCCAGACTGGTTTTTACTTTTAATTTTTTTTGAAAAATGTTTTTAATGTTTATTTTTGAAAGAGAGAGAAACAGACAGAGCACGAGTGGGATAGGGGCAGAGAGAGAGGGAGACACAGAATCTGAAGCAGGCTCCAGGCTCTGAGCTGTCATCACAGATCCCAACCTGGGGCTCAAACTCATGAGCCATGAGGTCACGGCCTGAGCCGAAGTTGGACACTTAACTGACTGAGCTACCCAGGTGCCCCTGGTTTTTACTTTGAAGTCGGAAGCCACTAGAGGGTTTTAAGCAGAAGAGTGAGTGATTTTTAGCAGTTATCACTGACTGTTTTGTGAAGAATAGAACAAGGAAGCTTGTGGAAAGAAATAATCCACGTGAGCGATAATATAGTAGCTAGGCCAATGTAGTTAACAGTCAGATTCTGGATATATTTTGAAGTTTAAGGCCTTAAAATTCATTGATGGATCAGAACCATCTAACAGTGGTGAGAATGAGAGAGTTAGGGATGACTCCAGAGTTTTTGGCTTGAGCAACTAAGAGAATAAGAGTTACAGTTTACTGAAATAGGATTATGGACATGCATATTTGAAGAGAAAGATCATGGATGTTAAGTTTTTATTGCATATCTAAGAATACATGTTGAATGGGCAATTTTATATACCAATCTGGAAGAAATCCAGGCTGGGGAGAGGAAAGCTTTCTATATGGTTCATACCTTTGTCGAAACCATCTAAGGAAAGTGACTTTAAGTAATTAGACTATTGAATATGTGTGATAGGTGGAAACAGTCTCATTTACTACCTAGCTTGCAGCCTGTGTTGCTAATCCTTGTCAGTGGTATACTTTTAAATAAAGGGTCACAAAGTAACATCTGTTGAATGTATGTATAATTTAAACACAGATATGCATTTAATTTTATTTGACTTGTTAAATATTGCTTAAAACAAAAACATTGTTTAAAATCTTAGAAATATTTTCCTATGCAAGCATAATTTTTGTCATGGACTTTGCTTAAATATATAGAAATTTCTGACGTAGCTTTTAGTATTTACTTAAAATCTGAATTAGTTGTTTATTTTTTATTCTGGCTTTTCACATTCTACACCCGATCCCCTAAAATCCTTGATAAAATATGTTTTCCATCTATTAGCAGTAATATATCATGTATTAATAATGTTTTTCTACCCTTTTCTTTCTTAAGAAAACTGTAATAATTCATTAACTGAAAAAAAGACATTAAACAAGTATATTGCCTTAAAGTAGAAATATTCATAGTAGCTATTCATGTCATTAATCTATGTAAGGTACATAGAGTAGTAATGTGTTGTAAGGTTTTTCACCCTATTACTGTAGAAGATTACATAGGATACCTTTATTTTTATATCAAAATTTAACCATAAAAACTTCCAAAAAGTGTTTCTAAGGCAAACAGTCATATATGCAAAGTGTTTAAAAAGTTTTCAATAATTAAATTAAATTTAATTAAGTAATTAAGATTATTGTGCTATCAGGTTACTTAAAGCTGCATTTTAATCAAGTCAGCATAAGTTATCCATTACCCAAATTGGATATATCCTCATACTTGTGTCCATGAATGGAGGGGAACAACATATTTATGAAAACTCACCTTCAATTCTATGAGGAATCTATATCAATAAATTAGAGTTTATAGTATTGATAGTAAATGATCAGAGATGAGGGGAGATGATCAGTGTAAGTTTTGTTAAAGAGGTAAATTTTGAACTAGGATTTGAAGCTGTGTGAGAAACAAAACAGTCGAACTTCAAAAGTAACTGCTTTTCATTGCTCATGAGTACGCAAATACATATATTTGAGTAGTTTTTATTTCTGTGCATAAGTCCTCACCCTAATTAAAAAGGGTCCAAAGTGGGTTCTCAACGAGAATCTTCTAGGTATGCAGGTATATAGAAGTAAAAGAAAAGAATACGATTTATTAGAGTCTATGTTTCCTCATATTTGGTGGTAAAATGGGAATGTTTCCCAGAGTTTTTATGATTAAGTAAGATAATGTTTGTGATAAGTGCTTTGGAAATACTATTGAAATGTTTGATAGTATTAACATAATCTACACCTTATAATAGGAGTTTCATCTACAATGAAATTCATTGTAGATTCTAAAGGGACAAAAAAAATTTAAACTACAGTACTTTAAAAAGTATTCTAAATAAGGCTTCCTGTGTCCTGAGTATATCTCAGTTTTCAATTATTATCCATTTCATATATTACAAAATCCAGGTTCCTAGTTTGAGCAAGAAATGGAATGTCAGATTGGACATAATAATTCACAAAGGTACTTAAATCAGCCTGGTCAAGGATGTTCTTTCACTTAAGCATCACAAAGTTATTTACATGTTTTACATGATTATTTTGAGGGGAAATTCTAACACTCTAAATTATTCACATGGCTTTTTAATGTTTCCTTTTAAGAATCATGGCTTTTCTGTGCAGATGTTCCTCACTGGCAAAAAAAAATTTTTTTAATAATCCCCTAGTATAAAGTAGTTTCTGTTTTTTAAAGTATAATAATGTGTTTTTGTCTTTCCCATAAGTAGTACTTTGTTTCTGACCCTTTTGTTCACATTCTAGTATCATTACTAAGTCAGTTACTGTTTTATGTTTTTGCTGCTTTTTATTTCAAATTATTTTCACATAATAAATCAAAGTTCTTTTATTTTGTGGAAGACACTTGTCAGATTTGCAGTATATCCAGCTATTAATTTTTCTCTAAATCATGCTGCCAATCTCCTCTGAGATGGGTTCCTTATTAACACTATCAAATTTTATGGTGCCCACTGGAAAGAATATAAAACACCTTGTTTACTTAGTAGCCCAAGTTGATGTTTCCGGATAAAACTCTGATTTCTTATCTTGATAGTAGATGAACATATAATATTTATAATAATATGGTACAAAAATATTTGTCAAAATCATGACTTTTTCTTAAGCTTTTATAAAATAAAGGTACCTAGTGAATTTGATGAGAATAATTGATTATCACTTCAGTGACTCCTGGAGAAACTTTCACTGTAAGCAGCCACTTTTTATGTTATGTGTAAACGTGGATTTTCCTTTATGAGTTTATAGCTTGAGACATCTATTAAAATAATAAAAATTTCTACTTCCTTTTTGATAGAGCTGGAGTGGACCAGAGAAATTGCTTGCTTTAGATGAACTTATTGATAGTTGTGAACCAACACAAGTAAAACATATGATGCAAGTGATAGAACCCCAGTTTCAACGAGACTTCATTTCCTTGCTCCCTAAAGAGGTAAGGATTATCAATTGTATTCTTCTGGGTGCTATTTGATAATATAACTCCATAGCGACCACCTTTAAACATGGTCATGCTAATTATGGTATTCAGTATTGTCGGTTTAACGCTCTTAATTAGTGTTAAAGAGAGATGTAAATGATAAGCTGCCATGACTTAATAGTATCATTTCCAGATTCAAGTATATTTATGGACTAAGTGACTTCTTTCCACCCCTGCAGTAAGTCATAGGAGAGAGAGTAAACTATTGAGTTTCATTAATTTGATTATTCCTTTATCACAGTTTTTTCCCAGGTTATTTGAAGCCCAACCTTTAGTTGTCTTGGTACATTTATTATATATAGTAGCAGATTTTTTTAGAAATTCTGATTTTAGTAAAACAGATTTTTGTTGTTTGTTTCTCCAAAATCCCTCTGAGACTAATAGTTTTATGATTTTGTTGAATGATAGTTCTCTGTTAACTCACATTATGTAATTTTTTTTTTAATATGTGGAATCTCACATGTGTATCTTTTTCTACTAATCATCCTTCGTCTTTCCCCCATCTCTCTCACTCTCTCTCTCCCATGCACGCGCGCACGTGCACACACACACACACACACACACACACACACACACACACACTCACAGATTTCCTGCATCGATTACATCCTTGTGGCATTTCTTTTGGAATTACTTATGCCTAGTTTTTATATCTTTATGTGAACTGACACTGTTTTTTTATCATAGATTGATTTTGATCACATGGGCATTCTTGGCTGCATAAATGAGGCATAGCTTAGATGTTGTTCTTTTATTGATGTTATAGGCTTCACAGTTTCATTTCTGTCAGCAAATAATATGACATTAAATAATCAATGTCACGTGGTTTATATTTTCACAAATTATTTATGTGCCACTAATTATATGTCAGCTAAGAAAACAATATATAAGACACTAATATACTACTGCAAATGATCTTAAAACTTCTAATATGAAGAGAAAGAGAGTCAGTTTTTTTGGATAACCATTCTAAACATCCTAAGGGCATTAAACATAGTCTCAATAATTTCACATTGGATATGAATAAAATAGTTTTATCATATTTAATGTATGAAACTAAGCATTACTCTAAGAGAAAGCAAAGTGGAAATAATATCTTTTTCCTGAAATGTTTCTTCTTTGGAATGATTTTTTTTTAATGGCAAAAAAAAAAAAAAAGTAGCATTGTCCCAGAAAAAATTTTTTATTCTTGCTGGCTCATGCTAAACCTGAACCTTTTGAATAGAATTGGCTTATGAAATGACATAAGCTCTCTTTGCTTCCAGAAGGACATTCATAATAGGTAGCACTTTTATAAGTATTTGACTGAAAGTAAAGTTAGTCCCTCTAATATTTTCTTCATGGTTTCCCTAGATATCCTCCTTATTTTAGAAGGTAGTATTTTTGTTAAAATACAGACTTTCTCTTAGTCTAGTTTGTCCTCTTATCTCTAAAAATGGTGAATATTTTGTTTTGCTTTATTTGTATTTCCATAATAACTTTTGAACACAAAAAATATTTAAAATCCAAAGACTATGAAAATATTTTTAAGAGTCTAAGAATTAAGCACAAATTATTGATAACCAGCGTAAATGCAATAAAGATTTTTTTGGATTAAATGTTCTTTTCAAGATTGCCTGAGGAAAAAGTAGAGAGGCTAGAGAAAAGAACAAGAGTGAGCTCTGGCTTAGCAGATCTTCTGCATTTTCCCTCTTTTTCAACTACTAGGAAACATTTCATATTTTGAAAAAATGCTTTATTTTATATTTGGAGAAAGAATGGTATAGACCTAAGTCCTTAAGGAAACTATTATCTTATTGGAGACTAAGTGCTATTATTATTTAAAACATCACTACTTTCATGGCAGGAAATGGACTTGTAATGATTTTCTTATAATTCCTTTCAACAGATCTCAAAGCTCTTTACCAACACTTACTTTTTTTTTTTTTTTAATGTTTATTTTTGAGAGAGAGAGAGAAAGAGACAGAGTGTGAGCCGGGGAGGGGCAGAGAAAGAGGGAGACACAGAATCCGAAGCAGGTTCCAGGCTCCGAGCTGTCAGCAGCACAGAGCCTGATGTGGGACTCGAACTCACAAACCATGAGATCATGAACTGAGCCGAAGTCAGACACTTAACCGATTGAGCCACCCAGGCGCCCCATCAATACTTACTTTTTAAGCTCAAAAACCTTGATAAAAACGTCACTAGTCTCATGTGGGAGGCTTGTGATATACTGCATTATCCTTATTTTTGTAAATAAATGCCAAGAAAAGCATAGTGATGCAGTAGATGACCTAGAACAAAACCTAAATTCTTCAATTTTTTAAAAATTTATTTGCTATTTATTTGGAGAGAGAGAGCAAGCAAGCAGGAAAGGGGCAGAGAGAGGGAAGGAGAGAAAGAGAATCCCAAGCAGACTGTCACACAGAGCTCCATGCGGGGTTCAAATTCATGAACCGTGAGATCATGAGCCAAAATCAAGAGTTGATGCTTAACCAACTGAGCCACTCAGGTACCCCCCAAACCTGAACTCTTAACATAGGATCAGCCAACAATTTCTTTATTCTTTTTTTAACCCCCTGTTTCACTAGTTCAATCCAGGGAAATACAGCAATTTTCTGGGAAAGTATTAGTTCCCTCTCACGTATAATATGGTGGTCTCTTACATAGGTTAAAGAGAAAAACAAAAAATAGCAACTCTCACTGAAATGACAAGTTTGGTCAAGGAAAAGGTTATCTAAAATAGATGTTCAATTTAAGAGCTTCTGTCTGTTGAGCCTTAGGAGGAATTACTAATCCAGATTTTACCTTTACGAGAAATGAAAAGAGGGGTGTCTGAATGGCTCAATCAGTTAAGTATCCAACTCTTAATCTTGGCTCAGGTTATGATCTCATGGTTTGTGAGTTCGAGCCCCATGTCGGGCTCTACACTGACAGTGCAGAGCTTGCTTGGGATTCTTTCTCTCTGTGCCCCGCCCCCCGCCTCCCTCTCTCTCAAAATAAGCATAAAAAAAAAAAAGACAAATGAATAGAAAATTGGATTAGCCAGACCATTTTACTTGGCCACAACAAACCTATACTCCCCTGCTATGGTATTATAGAGATGTTGTTCAGGACAATGCCCACTTTCTGCCTCCTGCAAGGAGCCCCACATGACTAAACCTTGCTTCCTTTGAGGAATTGTTATACTTCCCCCATAATATACGTTAAGAATTGTATAACTAATTGTTGTTCCTTTTGTGCTTGGCAGTTTAATTAAAAAACCATGTAAGATATTGTTGCCAGTGCATTTGTGTTCTACTTTTTCCCTGATTTAAACTTAACTTCTTTTATGATTTATATTTTTACTGGTTCTGATTTTCTTTTTCATATTTTTTATTTTCCTATGTGTATTTTCTACAATACTTAGATGTTTTTAATAGAACGACTAGATTTAAATAGAATAAGTTGAAATTCATGGTTGAGTTAGGGCCTCTGTTGTTTTAAAGGAAAAATGTACCAGTTACCTGTGGAGTTAGCACTTCAACTTTCGTTAGCACCTAAGTGTTTCTTTACTCTTTAATGCATTTCTCTTTAATGCATGCAGACACTGGACTAGGTGAGCTCATAATCACCAGTAATGAAGGAAATGATAGATGATTTAGGATGTACCTTTGAAATCTAAGGTGCTCTGGATACATTTTCTAGCCTTTAAGATCCATTGCCTGTTTCTGTAAATTACCTGATTTCTACTTCAGCTGGATAACTAAAACAAAGAATAGACTTTTTCAGATGACCATTTTAAATATGTTGGGCATTAAATAGCATCTCTTTTTCACAAATATAACTTTGTGCCTTTTAATTTCTATATTAAATATGAATTTCACATAGAAGAAAAATATGGTGTTATCATTACTGTTATACTGGCACTAAACAACTTGCCCAGGCTTAATTTCAAAATTAAGTGACTTATAGAGTATCCATTAGAAAAGTATAATGTTGATACCTATATCTGTCTATATCTGTGTCTATGTTTGTGTATTTGTATATGTGTATGTATGTATATATACACATATATGTAGATTGTTGGATATAGTTATGCCTTTTTGTTTAAAATTACTCAGTTTCTAAATATGATCCTGAATAGGCTTCTCCGATAGACCAAAAATAATTATTCCACAAAAAGGTTTTTTCTGTCATTTATCAGTAACAGTATTAAATTGAATACTGACTGGCTGGAGTACTTTCTATATGAAGTGTACTCAATAAATATGTGATTAATGATGAGCTCTCTCTATATAATGTTCTTGGGTAAGCATAATTTATATCATGTAATTACTGGTTAGCATCAGAAAATAATTCAAATTGTGCTTTTACTCCCTGTATGGCCTTTGGCCCTTTAAATGATAGTTTGTTTTAATTCTTGTAATTTAATTTCTGTGAACACTAAACTTTATTGCTTTGTTTAGATCATTTGGGTTCTAATATCATAATTTAAATTTTTATGTGATTAGTGAGGCTAATTGGATAAGCATACTCACAAGTTACCATCCCCCTCTTTTTTCTTTCTTCTTCCCTTATTTACTTGAATTGACTATACATGCTTTAAAAAAAATGATGGTTTGCAACCCTTGGAAACAAAATTTTAAAATCAGTGATATACCAAAGAGCTGGTACAAATATACAAATATATCTGGCCCATCAAGAAAATCCCCACCAGCAATGTAAAGTAATTAGAACCTAATTGCTTTTATATGTCTGTGGAGCAGTTTAGTAATTGTACCCTCTTGTCATTTACATTGAAGGGTATAAATGTTTGAGAAGTTCATCATTGTGATAATAGACACTTTGATGTGATAAAGAACTATTAATCTTATCTATCAGAAGTGATCTGAAATCCTACCACACAGAATATCTAGATATCTCATTTCTTTTTTTTAATGTTCATTTGTTTTTTAGAGAGAGAGAAAGTGCAAGCGGGGGAGGGTTGGGGAGGGATGTGGAACAGAGGATCTGAAGTGGGCTCTGTGCTGACAGCTTCAGGGCTGACAGCAGTGAGCCCAATGCGGGGCTCGAACTCACAAACCACAAGATCATGACCTGAGCTGAAGTTGGATATTCAATAGAGTGAGCCACTCAAGCGCCCCTGAAATCTCATTCCTTAATTTATGTCATAACTTCAGTGAATTTACATGGTAGTGGGGAGAGAAAAGTACAACATCTAAATGACTAATAAAGTGTACATACACATACATACGTACATAAATGGTAGAATTCTTGACTTGAGGCTCACAGAGCAAAATAGCAGAGGCAGAGAAGCTTAAGTATTCTTTGCAGAGGTGACGTTAGTCAAGTGAAGTTCATAAAAACCAATAGAGCGAGTTTTTTAAGCTTGGTATATATTTAAGATTAACTATTAGAAAGTCAATTTCAAAAATTAGAATGTAGAATTACATTGTGTTTATCTAAAAGTGCTTCATTCTATAGTAAATAATTAACTTATTATTTTTGTATGTGTATTTTTAAATATGGACATACTGTGCTTTTGCTTTTCATAGCTGGCACTTTATGTGCTTTCATTCCTGGAACCCAAAGACCTGCTACAAGCGGCTCAGACTTGTCGCTACTGGAGAATTTTGGCTGAAGACAACCTTCTCTGGAGAGAGAAATGCAAAGAAGAGGGTAAGGTTCAAAATCACAAAGAGAAAATCTTTAGACTCTGAAAAAGCAAAGTGACTCTGAAAACAAATAGCAAAAAGTAAAAATTAGAAGTTTTATATGTGCACATAGAATTGAAAAAAGAGAACTTTGGCCGCTTATCAAAGAATGAAAAATTAGTCTTCATTGACATTCACCTACTTATATAAAATCCACAGGTTACCCCACACATTCAAATGAGCTAGATCTCGCAGCTAACCCCTTTAATGAGCGATAGTAACGAATAGCAAATGTATCTGATTTGCTTCCCAGTCTGAAAAGATCGGATGAGGATGATTTAAAGGAAACCTAAAAAAAAAAAAGAAACCAAAGCAAAACACAGACCCATGTATACAGAGAGCAGATTGTTAATTGCCAGAGGAGAGGGGAATTGGGGAGGCGGGTAAAATAGGTAAAGGGGATTAAGAACTATAAGCTTCTAGTTGTAAAATAAATAAGTCATGGGGATGTAATGTAAGCATGGGCAATAGAGTCAATAATATTGTAGTAACTTTGTAAGTTCACAGAGGATAGCTAGATTTATTGTCATGACAATTTTGCAGCATATGTAAATATCAAATCACTGTGCTGTATACCTGATACTAATATTGTATGTCAGCTACACCTCAGTTTAAAGGAAGGACAAACCGAAGACCTAAATAGGAATTTTTGTTTAAAATAAGATGGCGATTAATTTCTACCAGCAGTTTCATGGATGAGAAAGGTGTCTGTCTTTCCAATACTCACAATTAAAGATCAAGTTATAATTGCAACTGTCCTTGGGAGAGAAACTCACTGGAATTCACACTAATAAATGACTACTCAGTCATATAATGAAGGAAGGAAGAAAGGAAACCCCAAAATTATATTAACAGTATTCAAATATTCCATATTCTATTCTTTCACAAACATTTATTGAACACCTCCTATGAGCTGGAGATTCTTAAATGTTGGGGATATAGTACTGAGCTCCCATTTTCTTCCCATCATGGAGCTTATGTTCTTGAAAATTGTAAAAAAATAAACAGAACAAAGAAAAAGAAAAAATCTCCTTTCTTAGTAGAGGAGAAGGTATTATCTATATTAGATAACAAAAGGACATTTTTTTTCCAGCAGGCATCTAAAAAAATTATATTTTTGAAAAAAAATGTAAAAATATGATTTGCCTCTGAGAAGCAAAAATTTTTGGAAAGAAAGGTAGAGCATGAGACAGATACTCTACAGGTTACCCTCTCCTTCATGGAGATCATAGTTGATGAGGGGCACTGATGGTTAATAAAGCTGGAAGGTGAAGATCCAGGATACTTGGTTTCTGTCCTGCTTTTGCCCTGTCTGTAGCTTTGACCAGTGAAACCTTCTCTTCTCAAGTGTCTATATACATAAAGTGGGATTAATCACCCCTGCCTTACCTTCTCTCATAGAATCATTATTTTAATGACTTTTTAAAAAACTGTGGTAACATATACCTAAGATAGAACTTATTCTAACCATTTTAAAAATTACAGTTCAGTGGCATGAAATACATTCATGTTTTGTACAATTCATCTTTAGAACTTTTTCATCTTTCCCAGCTGAGAGTTGATATCCATTTAACAGGAACTCGTTCCTCCTCCCTGCAGCCCCTGGCATCCATCATTCTGTTTTCTGTCTATGAGTTTGACTACTACTGTATGTGCCTCATATAAGTGGAATCATACGGTATTTGCTTTTTTGTGACTGACTTGTTTCATT
Source organism: Herpailurus yagouaroundi (assembly GCF_014898765.1). Lineage (NCBI taxonomy): Eukaryota > Metazoa > Chordata > Mammalia > Carnivora > Felidae > Herpailurus > Herpailurus yagouaroundi. The sequence goes on from NW_024412376.1 coordinate 37,323,706, forward strand.
TTGCATACTGTCTTCAAGGCTTAACTGTGTGGTAGCATGTGTCAGAATTCTCTTCTTTATCAAGGCTGAATAAATATTCCACTGTATATATCCCACATTTTGTTTCTTTATTCATCCATCGATGGACACTTGGGATACTTCCACCTTTCAGCTATTTTGAATAATGCAGCTATGAACGTGGGTGTACAAGTATCTGTTCAAGTTTCTGCTTTCAATTCTCTTGGGTGTATATCCAGAATTGGAATTGCTGGATTATATGGTAATTCTGTGTTTAATTTTTTTGATGAACCAGCATACTCTTTTCCATAGCAGCTAATATACCATTCTATATTCTCACAAACATTGCATAAGGGCTCACATTTCTGTACATCCTGACATCCAACGTTTCATAGAATTATTTAGAGAAAGAAATGAAAAAGTCAATATGAAAACATGCCACAGAGAATGCAAACTTTACATTATCGTTTTATAATACAGTATTAGAAATTGGACAGTGTCCTGTATTTCAGTGGTTTTGAGCATAAGGGAAAATGAGATACATTATAAAATGGGTAATTTTTATTATTGGTGATGGCAGTTATACTCTTTATCTCTTTAAAACTTTAGGTATTGATGAACCATTGCACATCAAGAGAAGAAAAGTAATAAAACCAGGTTTCATACATAGTCCATGGAAAAGTGCATATATCAGACAGCACAGAATTGATACTAACTGGAGGCGAGGAGAACTCAAATCTCCTAAGGTAACTGAACTCTTGCACAGTATAACAGAAAGCACTGATCAGTGTTGGTACCTGATACACTCTTCTTGGCCAGCAGTATAACTTGACACCTATCTCCTGTGGAAAGAAAATAATATATTTTAAAATAACCGAAAATGTAACTGACAGCATTGCTCTGTTGCTAATTTCTCCAGTCTGACAACTAATTGTACTTGAATAAAAGATGAGTTGAATTGCATGTCATTCTATCTTATGTAAGTGACGATTTCTGAGTATCCTGTTGAATTTTGTGTCGTATGCTTGAGATTTTGCTTGCTCTCTGACCACGTAGTTAGAACGTGATTCTTTGAGCAGTGCCCATGTTTTGTGTTTTTGGTGGCTTTTCTGAGTTTTATTTCTCTAAATTTAAGTATAATACTGATTTTCTGTCTTATCCTAAATATATAAAGAGTGACAAAAATGCTTATATTATACAACCGGAAAAAAGCAATTAGAGATACCGTTACATTAATATGTATACATTATAACAGGCTTTTTTTTGTTTTAAGTTGAAAAAAGTTGATAATTATTGTTACTTTTGTCTTTCTCGTTTGTAGGTACTTTTGTTTTTGTGTGTGAAAATTGCAAACCATAGATGCATAGTTTTTGGTTTGAATAGATAAAGAGATGATTATAAAATACATTTGTGTTTGAACCATCTTTATGAGTTTTTAACTCATAAAAGTCTTGACTCAATTTTAATAGTTGATATCTCAAGTATAAAAATCATAGAATATGGAAAACAAAATGTTTAGTACTTGATTCATCAATCAGGAAGGATGGATGATACTTCATATTTTATATAAATTGTATTTTAAGAAATAGACTATAGATTGCGGCTCCTATTTGTGTCTTTATTTTTCTTTTCACTGGTATTTTTAAAAATTTAGTTTAATAATATATTTCTAATCTGCTCATCTATCTTGTAGGTTCTGAAAGGACATGATGATCATGTGATCACATGCTTGCAGTTCTGTGGTAACCGAATAGTTAGTGGTTCTGATGACAACACTTTAAAAGTTTGGTCAGCGGTCACAGGCAAAGTAAGCTTTCTTCTTTCCACACTTCACATTTTATGTATGCCTTTGCAGGGACCAACCAGGAAAAAAATAAGGGTTCATTTTTGACTGCAGCTTATTTTGATAACAAATATCAGAGCTTCTAATTTATTTAGTTTTTCCGGTGGCACAAAGATCATGTTTCTCAGGATACGATGTCATTAGTTTCTTCTTGTAAATAGTCAGTCTATCTTTGTGACTTAGCTATTGTATAATTCTCACAGGTGTGCTTTATCTTTTTTTGGTTAATTTTTCCCACTTTTATTAGCCATCTCGCTTATATTGTCTTTTGTAAACTTTTTTAAAACTATGATTGAGGGATATGTGTTTTTTCTGCTTTGTTGGTAACTTACCTATAGTTTAGAAGTTGAATAAATCATGTTAATGTAGACTTATCTCAAGCCCTATGAGATGAAAGTTAGGCAGATACGATATATAAGTGAAGGAGTTTGAAGAAAAGAAGTAGTCTAAGCAATTAATTTCACTGTGCGCAGTATTATATTTTAATTGTTCTATAGTGAATACTTATTTTTATCTGTCCAATGGAGAATGTTTTCATGACTTAAGTAACTGACTAGCTAAAAAAAGTAGAGGAAAATGTGAAAAAAACAAAAACCATGTCTTTTAAAATGTCTTACAACACATTGATTCTTGGGCAAGAATCTTCTAAAATATTCCAAGTCAGATGTTAGAAATTTTTTTAAAGCAGCTTCATATTTCCACAGTGTAATATTAGCTTTGGACTTATTTCAGAGTTTTAATATCTGTCTTTACTTGTCCAGAAGTACTTTGCCTGGCTCCTAACTACTGCCTTGGGGCAGATTCAGATGAAATGTGGTATGTAAGCCACACCTAACACAGTTGGCGTTCTTTCATTGAATCCATTCATATGGAAGAAAGAAGTTGCAATTTTAGCATTATTTCATCAAAAAGACCAGGCTGGAGCTGTCTTACTTTAATGAGAAGTGTTTTACTTTCTACGTACTTGTTCCTCAGTTGTACGTGTGTGTTTAATATATAATGCTACTGAATTAAAAAACCAATAAATAGTGATGGGATCATGTTATATTGATGTGAGGAATTATTTTTTGATGTGCCAGTCAAATTTTGTAAATAACTTTACCCCAAAATTTAATGAGCTACTGAAATGTTATAATACATCATTTTCTTTTCTACCCAAAAGTAATCATCTTAAGTGTTTTTCCAGTGTCTGAGAACATTAGTGGGACACACAGGTGGAGTATGGTCATCACAGATGAGAGACAATATCATCATTAGTGGATCTACAGATCGGACTCTAAAAGTGTGGAATGCAGAGACCGGAGAATGTATACACACCTTGTATGGGCATACTTCCACTGTCCGTTGTATGCATCTCCATGAAAAAAGGTAAGGGGAAATCCTTTCTCTGTTACTTGTGAATCTGAGGCCTTTTGTGTAGAGTTCAGTTGTATAAAACTGTGTTTATTAGAGAGATAGTGATAATGTGATGTTAAATTAGACTTTATTAGACTTCAGATGTTTCTATACTAGCAAAGCAGTAGTGTGTTGGCTTAAAATTGGGGATTGTCTAAATTTCCGTCTTCATTTAGTAGTGTTGTTGGCTTCCTCCTTGAAACTCTATTTTCTAATCTTGTGTAGCATTTTATTGTTGTACAGCTTTGATGACTCATCATCTTCAAAAATTTCTCTCTCTCTCTCTTTTTTTTTTTTTTTTTTTTGGTGTTTATATCCCTGCTAGTGGGATAAATTCAGTTATTCAGGCTTCAAGCTTCTGAGTCTTTTTAAATACCCACCCACCCTACCTCCACTCCATCCTATCCCCTTATATCTAGGCAAAAGCTGAGGCCCATGGGTTTTAGCTTATTCTCATTACCAGTCACCTGAACTATTGACATAGCTTTCACACTTGGTTTTCTCACCTTTTACATGGCTGACAGAGAATTCTTTTCTAATTATGATAGTGTCATTGCCCTTTGAGGGCCTTCTGTTGTCTATCGAATCAAGGAAGAAATCCTCAATCCAGTTTTCAAAATAGTTTCAGCCAAACCAAACTGCTTGCCTTTTTTTCTTCTCACTGCCTTCACTCTTGCTTTGATCTCCTCCTACAAAGCCCTCCTATTAAAATCCTTTCGATCTCCTATTGGCATGTCTTCACAGTATCCCTGTTAAACAAATGTGATTTCGACTTTACTTTGTCAAAAAAGGTCTGATGGTTCTTACCATAAATCTCCTGCAGTCCTTACCTTTAATTCTGTCCACAGCATCTTCTTTATGAGAACCATTACATTAAGCAGATTTCACACTAGATTTGTAATATGTGAAGAAAAGTATCTTCTCATATGTAGTTTGAATCTACTTTGAACAGTGTGCTCTACTATTAAAATTTGGGGGGTTTGATATTGAGAGACCTTGTATTTCAGTTTCCATTATGTTCTGACTTAAATCACTCAATGCTTTCATTTTCTGCTCTTCCAAATGTGGAATCTATGGCCTTTCGTTATCTCTTTGGAATGACATGAAGATACCTGAGTTTTCAGCTCTCCTTTGTAATCCAAAGGCGATTGTAATATTAGTATCACTCTGGTCTTCAGAAGAGCATACTTTTAATAATGTCAGGCCAAATTTTTAAGGGATTATTGTTGCCTCCCTATGTGTATCTTCTAAAATCTGTACATCTTAATGCCTCCATGCCTATTGACTATAAATATAAGCATATGTAGCCTTCATTTGAGGATTTTCTAAAACTAGTAAATTTTACCAGAATTATATGGTGTAAGGCACATATCTTCAGCTGTTTAAATTTCAAATTCAGATTTGTTTTGTTAAATAACATTTATTAATTTTTTCCCTAATCACAAAGAATATATATTCATAATTAAAATTTTGGGAAATGGCATAAAGAATAAAGAAGAAATGTAAAATTCAAAATACTACACCAGAGTTCTCCCACTAACATTTTATACATGTTGCCCACATTAGCATTTTATTTCTAAAATCAAGATCTTATTGTATATATTTATCACTTGGCAGTGGTGGCGGCTGCTGCTGATGCTTCTTCTCTTCCTTCTCCTCCTCCTCCTCCTCCTTCTCTTTCTCCTTCTTCAAATACAATACAATAGTTTTCAAATTGTCCCACAGAACCCGAGGTGCTCCACAGCCCCTTATAAATGGAGGAACCAAAAGCAGGCAGAACTCTAGGCTTCCCAACCAGAGTAACTTGACTTGTGAATGTTTATATATCACAGTTTTATATAGGATTTCTTTGAAAACAGGTGTTCCTGCTTAAGAAAAGAAAAAATATAATAACCACTGACTTTGTATATCACGTTTACTCATGCTGTTAAAAATTCTAATACTTTTTTTCTGTTTTTTTTTTTCCCCTTACAGAGTTGTTAGCGGTTCTCGAGATGCCACTCTTAGGGTTTGGGATATTGAGACAGGCCAGTGTTTACATGTTTTGATGGGTCATGTAGCAGCAGTCCGCTGTGTTCAATATGATGGCAGGAGGGTTGTTAGTGGAGCATATGATTTTATGGTGAAGGTGTGGGATCCAGAGACTGAGACCTGTCTACACACGTTGCAGGGGCATACTAATAGAGTCTATTCATTACAGGTAAGAGATCCTATCTCTTTTATCCCTTAGATGCTTTACTGATGAATCATAAGATTGTTTTACTCAGACAATTGCTGTCAAATAGCTGATTCAATACAATCCAAAAAATACAGATCAAATCATTCTGTTATATCATATAGTTTAAAATTGGCATGAAGAGGGGCGCCTGGGTGGCTCGGTCGGTTAAGCGTCCGACTTCGGCTCAGGTCATGATCTCACGGTCCGTGAGTTCGAGCCCCGCGTCGGGTTCTGTGCTGACCGCTCAGAGCCTGGAGCCTGTTTCAGATTCTGTGTCTCCCTCTCTCTGACCCTCCCCCATTCATGCTCTGTCTCTCTCTGTCTCAAAAATAAATAAACGTTAAAAAAATTTTTTTTAAATAAATAAATAAATAAAATAAAATTGGCATGAAGAAAGTATAAATTTTGAACTCAAATGATTTGTTTAAATTTTTCTGTGATCATTTTTCCTATAAAATACAAATATTTGTCTTGGAACTTGAGACTTTGGAGCCCTAAGTATTACTATATTAATTATTGGGTAGATAGTCTCATAGGAAAATAACCTGGATTTTAATAAACTCCTTAGCAGAGGATTAATTTGGCCAAAAGCTGCCCCTTTGCCTTGATAGCTGCAAGTTGATGGACCATGTAATTGTGATTCCATCCCATTCACAGTGGAAGTGGAGCCTTTCTACATAAAGCTGCTCTACCAGATGCTCTACCAGCACAGGGCTAGTGATTTGTAGTCGCAAAGAACTGGATTTGACTAAACTGATGTTTTTTGTTTACATTTGAACCTGATATTCTTGAGAAGGTTGCCATATTTTGAAATAAATAGGTTAATAGAAAGTTTAGCAAATGGGTCTTGTTTTATTTTCTGAAAGACAGCATTTTCATTGTAAAAATTTGTCCATTACTGATATAGTTTATTTACCAGTTACTGCCTATTAGTGATCAGCAGATTAGTACACAGTCCCAATGCTGACAGTTCTCTATTCTTGGGATATTTGTTTCTTAATTCATGGAATACTGTCTATGTCACAAAATATTGGCATATAATAAAGATGTGTTAACTTAGAAAATATTATGAATTTGGTGGAGAGAGAATTGGCTAAAGTTTTTTTTATGTTTTGTGATATGCTCAGAACCTTAATGAATATAATATTCTCATTTAAGTAGACCATTAGATTGAGAGAAGAGGTAGCAATATTATTATAGATATTCTAGGAATTGATATTTATTGCCTTTTGGTATAGCTGGGAAGCTGGAGAAGAGGTACCTATATCGCTTGCTTTTGTTATCAAAATGCCACCTCTTATAATTTCAGATATAATTATCTGTTGGCATATTTCCTAATTAGCATTTGGTTCTTATAAATGAAGTTTTTATTTTACAGTTTTTAATGGAACTTACTTTTAAACATCATGAGAGTTATCTCTAGTCTTTTCATGCCTTAGGTGTGTTGATAAACACAGCCTTTAATCACAAGCTTTGTCCATAGTTTCAACTTTCTGTTGTGAAGTAAGACTCCAATAGTAATCCTTATTGAATTATCCCGGATATTTAGCTACTAAGTGTGGCCAGATGATTTGAAAGTAATGCGTTCGTGTTTTGTTTTGTTTCTGCATCTAGTTTGAAGCCACTGGCCATAAAAATAGATAGATAGATAGATAGATAGATAGATAGATAGATAGATAGATA